>NC_066619.1:130138260-130506827 GCF_025201925.1 Gopherus flavomarginatus
GCAAGCACTCAAAGAAGAAAAGACAGTTACTCACCTTTGTAACTGTTGTTCTTCGAGATGTGTTGCTCATATCCATTCCAAAACCCACCCTCCTTCCCCACTGTCGAAGTAGCCGGCAAGAAGGAACTGAGGAGCGGACAGGTTGGCAGGGGTATATATTCGGTGCCATAGCGGCACCACGCCAGGGGGCGCCCAGCCGACCCGCCGGGTGTTGCTAGGGAAAAAATCTTCCGACGAATGTGCATGCGGCGCGCGCACACCTAATTGGAATGGATATGAGCAACACATCTTGAAGAACAACAGTTACAAAGGTGAGTAACCATCTTTTACTCCCTCCCAGTTGGCCAGGAGGCCATGCTTAGGTTCTATTTTTATTACTACTGCACCCCACTCTTCAGGGAAGTCATTTGGGAAAACATGAGCCCTGTGGTAGAGATCAGCCCAGAAGTTCAGGTTCCACCTCATGTAGTGATCTCAAGAGAAAACAATGCTGTATTTTGCACTGTCCAAGTCATTCAGCGGGGTCTGCCTCCTCCTGGATTTAAAAAATTCAAACTCTCTGGTACAAGTGCCAAACCCTGTGTTCTGTGAGCTGGGTGATCAATCTGCAGGACTAACCCGTGTGATGCCTTCCTACATCTCCCCCATGGATCTGGTCTGCCTGGAATTTCTCCTTGTGTTTGTGTTCCTTTGGGTTACTGGCAGTTCAGGGCCCTTTCTCGTTCCTTCACCAGCTGTTGGGAGGAAAGGACTCTTCACCTATCGGTTTCTTGATGATTGATTTGGTGGGTGAGTGAAGCTCTAAAGGAAAGAAAGCAGAGGGTGAGTTGCTGTTCTTTCTGTCTCTCAGCTGTCTGAAAACGGAGCCAAGAGCTATCCTTCATGCTCACAGGACATAGCCTGTGAAGTGGAAAGTAGATAAAGGAGAGTCAGGCTTGATCATACAAGTAAACTTAATCTAGTTAACCAGGTTTCGTCCTGGGCATATCTGGAGCTGTCATGGCAACTGTTCTGGATGTACTTCCTATTATTTTAAAATGTTTTACATTTCAGGAACATTTTAGGAAAAGTGATTACAGATTCTCCTTCCTTTCCTAGATGATTCTAAAAAATTAGAAGCCTGTTTGTCTAAGATATTTATAATGGCTTGTTTTAGCAATCCATAAATCACTAGCCCACAAAAGCCATCTGAATGTTCCTATTAAGGTCAGAGGAATAAACATCCTGATTTAGGATATCCCAGCCATTAGGACCAGTAGCATCACTCTGTGATTGCATCATCATAATCACATGCTACAGCTGTTCTTACCACTACTCAGAGGGCATCAATCTAAAATGCATTTCCTGATAAACATTTTTGTTCACCCATAAATATCCGCTGGTTTGTTATTGTGGGACAACTTGTAAGTTATGGGTTATGCGAGAGTTTGAGGGAAAAGTTCTGAGATATTTCTGCTAAAGAAATACACACAAAATTACATGGACTTCAAGTTTTAGGTTTTTTTACATGGACTTTAAAAGAGAGGGCTGATCAAATTATTGATCTATCCGCATCAGATAGAATGTTTTGCTGAAAGTCTGACAGTGGCATCATTTACCAAATGCATTCTTGCGACATATAATAATTAAGAGACAAATTCTGGAACACCAGTGAACCCGCTAGTATCTGGCATTTCCTCATTTGCTTGGCTGGAATTTTACAAATGTCCAAATTCACAATGGTTTAATTTGGGTTTGGCAGTCCCCGATGAAATGGATATTCTTGACTTAATTGTAAAGAATAGAACACCTTTGTGTGTGTTCAAGGCAGGAAAGGCTGCAGACCAGAGAAACTGAGCCTGTTGTGAAGAATGTTGTCACTTAGGATACTGCAAAAAATAAAGAAACTGACCCAACCAAAACCCCTTGCCCAATAGAATCACATAATGCAGAACATTTGAGAGGGATGTTAGGAAGATTTGAAATTCAGAGGCCAATACTTTAACTGGTTTGTAAGCGCATGTTGGTCAGACCGCTTTGTTATTTGAACATATTGCCCATCACAATCCCTGCACTCCACTTCCTTTCAGTACAGATTAAAGGCTTGGGTTTATTTACTCTCCAGTAGAGAGTATGGCTGAGCTGGTACACACAACAGCTCCTCAGTTCCCTTTTGAGTCTGAACACAGAAGAATAGAGATTCATGGCTCCCCAACCCCCTGCCAGAGTAAATTGACCTCTCAAATGCATCACTTCACCTAGTGGTACAAGGATAATGGAGAGCTGTGTACAGAAAGAAAGGAGGAGGCTTTCTGATGGGACAAGGGCCTGGGGCTTTTCTTTTGGGGGCATTCAAGTGTGTTAGGCCAAAATAGAAAACAGGTGAAAGAGGCCTACTCCCTGTCATGCTTCTGTGGACTCATTCTCTCATACAGCATGAATGTTTGATCTTAAACCTTGGGAGGGTGAATCCCCTCTCTTGTTGCTTTCTGTGAGTAGATGGATCTGGTATATATAACCAGGGCTCTTACTCTAGAGGGGGCTTGGACTATATTTGTTCCCAGAACAGAAACAAAGTAGTTACTAATGACAACTTCACCTAGCTCTAAATAGGGGAGAGGCTCACTATCCCGAATATCTATGAGATCCTGTGGTTGCGGCCCTCTCTCCTCTCCCCCTTCATCCACTCTATTGTTTGCTACTTTTGCATGCAATATCACATCTAGAATGAGTGTGTAATCTCCTCGGGGCACAGGCCTTCTCTTTCTCTTTGAAATGAAGAGCGTCTGGCACGCTTTTGGATGTTTCATAAACAAACAATATAATAATATCTCATGCATGATACATGAACAGCTGGGTGGTAGTGGTGTTGATTTCTGGTGGTTGTCACTGTTGTGAAAGGAGTTTTTGACGGCCTCATCACATGTCTGGGCATGTTTGTGAGCACAGTTGTGTTTTCACGTTTCCTTTTTTTTTTTGTTCCATTTCTCTTTTGCTGAGATTTATTAGCACACAGTTTCTCTCTGAGAGCAAAGCCTTGTCCGTTTGCCCAGTGATGTCAGCACAAAGACTCACATTGACTTCAGTGCACTCTGGATCAGGTCCTAAGTCATTTTGTTAAAAGAAAATTTCAGTGTAAAAGAATGTTCTTATTACGCCATCAAATTACAAAGAAGAATAAGGACCCGATCCAGGAAATCACTTAAGCATATGCTTGCCTTCAGTGGTACTTACACAGTGACTGCTTTCCTGAATGGCAGCCTAAATCACTATTATTATTTTTTGTAATTTTCATAAACAATAAAAGTTACAAAGAGGAAAATGACTTACAGCTTGTTTGTTACCTAATGCTGCACATTTCATCGGATATCCACTAAAGTATGCAATTGTGCAACTTTACAACTTGTCAAAGGTTCAGGACCAGGCAGTACAAAATCAGACAATATTACACAGACATAACATGTTAGGGTGGGGGTAACAATAATGTAAACTTACACAAATACGAAAAAGAGGGAAGGAGAAGGCTGGGGTGGAGGGTGGGAAGAGGGAGGGAAAAAAGCAGAGAGGTGAAATTGAATGGAAGTCTGGCATTCTTTGAGCTATCTCAGCATTCTTAAGCCAAATGTATCATGAAACCTATCATCTATCAGATTTCTTTGAATTCCTATACTTGCTCTCTACGTGGATAAGGTAATATTTCTTTAGCTGAAAACTCAGACAGGTCCAAATACCACTCCTCTATTTTGGGCATAAGCCTACTCCTCCATTTTTGTCAAATCACGCACTTGGTAATCATTCATCAGAGGGGTAGCCGTGTTAGTCTGGATCTGTAAAAGCAGCAAAGAATCCTGTGGCACCTTATAGACTAACAGATGTTTTAGAGCATGAGCTTTCGTGGGTGAATACCCACTTCGTCAGATGCATGTGGTGGAAATTTCCAGGGGCAGGTATATATATGCAGGCAAGCTAGAGATAATGAGGTAGTTCAATCAGGGAGGATGAGGCCCTGTTCTAGCAGTTGAGGTGTGAAAACCAAGGGAGGAGAAACTGCTTTTGTAATTGGCAAGCCATTCACAGTCTTTGTTTAATCCTGAGCTGATGGTGTCAAATTTGCAGATGAACTGAAGCTCAGCAGTTTCTCTTTGAAGTCTGGTCCTGAAGTTTTTTTGCTGCAGGATGGCCACCTTAAGGTCTGCTATAGTGTGGCCAGGGAGGTTGAAGTGTTCTCCTACAGGTTTTTATATATTGCCATTCCTAATATCTGATTTGTGTCTGCTTATCCTTTTCCGTGCCGACTGTCCAGTTTGGCTGATGTACATAGCAGAGGGACATTGCTGGCATATGATGGCGTATATTACATTGGTGGACGTGCAGGTGAATGAACCGGTGATGGTGTGGCTGATCTGGTTAGGTCCTGTGATTGTGTCGCTGGTGTAGATATGTGGGCAGAGTTGGCATCGAGGTTTGTTGCATGGATTGGTTCCTGAGCTAGAGTTCCTATGGTGCGGTGTGCAGTTATTGGTGAGAATATGTTTCAGGTTGGCAGGTTGCCTGTGGGCGAGGACTGGCCTGCCACCCAAGGCCTGTGAAAGTGTGGGATCATTGTCCAGGATGGGTTGTAGATCCCTGATGATGCGTTGGAGAGGTTTTAGCTGGGGACTGTATGTGATGGCCAGTAGAGTCCTGTTGGTTTCTTTCTTGGGTTTGTCTTGCAGTAGGAGGTTTCTGGGTACACGTCTGGCTCTGTTGATCTGTTTCCTTATTTCCTCGTGCGGGTATTGTAGTTTTGAGAATGCTTGGTGGAGATTTTGTAGGTGTTGATCTGTGTCTGAGGGGTTAGAGCAGATGCGGTTGTACCTCAGTGCTTGGCTGTAGACAATGGATCGTGTGATGTGTCCGGGATGGAAGCTGGAGACATGAAGGTAGGCATAGCGGTCGGTAGGTTTTCGGTATAGGGTGGTATTAATGTGACCATCACTTATTTGCACCGTGGTGTCTAGGAAGTGGACCTCCCATGTAGATTGGTCCAGGCTGAGGTTGATGGTGGGGTGGAAGCTGTTGAAATCATGGTGGAATTTTTCCAGAGACTCCTTCCCATGGGTCCAGATGATGAAGATGTCATCAGTG
Organism: Gopherus flavomarginatus; assembly: GCF_025201925.1. Classification (NCBI taxonomy): domain Eukaryota; kingdom Metazoa; phylum Chordata; order Testudines; family Testudinidae; genus Gopherus; species Gopherus flavomarginatus. The sequence goes on from NC_066619.1 coordinate 130,143,367, forward strand.
TAGCCTAGGTAGAGAAGGGGCGTGAGTGGACGAGAGCTGAGGAAGCGTAGTTCCTGGTCGGCCATAAAAATATTGGCATATTGTGGGGCCATGCGGGTGCCCATAGCGGTGCCACTGATCTGGAGATATAGATTGTCATCAAATGTGAAATAGTTGTGTGTGAGGATAAAGGCACAGAGCTCAGCAGCCAGTTGTGCTGTGACATCATCAGGGATACTGTTCCTGACAGCTTGTATTCCATCTGTGTGTGGGATGTTTGTGTAGAGAGCCTCTACATCCATGGTGGCTAGGATGGTGTTTTCTGGAAGGTCACCAATGCATTGTAGTTTCCTCAGGAAATCAGTGGTGTCACGGAGATAGCTGGCAGTGCTGGTGGCATAGGGTCTGAGTAGAGAGTCCACATATCCAGACAGTCCTTCAGTGAGAGTGCCAATGCCCGAGATAATGGGGCGTCCAGGATTTCCGGGTTTGTGGATCTTGGGTAGTAGATAGAATAACTCTGGTCGGGGCTCTAAGGGTATGTTGATTTGTTCCGGTGTTAGTGTAGGGAGTGTCCTGAGTAGATGTTGCAGTTTCTTAGTGTATTCCTCAGTGGGATCTGAGGGAAGTGGCCTGTAGAATTTGGTGTTGGAGAGTTGTCTGGCAGCTTCCTTTTGGTAGTCAGACCTGTCCATGATGACAACAGCACCTCGTTTATCAGCCTCTTTGATGATGATGTCAGGGTGGTTTCTGAGGCTGTGGATGGCATTGCGTTCTGCACGACTTAGGTTATGAGGCAAGCGATGTTGTTTTTCCACAATTTCTGCCTGTGCACATCGGCGGAAGCATTCAATGGAGAGGTCCAGACTGTCATTTCAACCCTCAGGAGGAATCCATATGGAGTTCTTCTTCTTGTGCTGTTGGTGGGAGGGTACCTATATATCAGTGCGCTGTTCAGTGTTGTCCTGAAAGTATTCTTTGAGTCGGAAACGGCACGGAAGCTCATGCTCTAAAACGTCTGTTAGTCTATAAGGTGCCACAGGATTCTTTGCTGCTTGGTAATCATTGCGGCCCTCAAGAACCAAAGTCTTTGTGGTAGAGTTAAACCCAGCTTGGTTGGACCATAACCTACAATATAATTTTCAGATGAGGATTGGCTGTTGAAGCCAAGGACTATTTTCACTCTTGTGTCCACCTCTTTCCACAGCTGCCTGTGTCCCATAGTATATGCATCAGGGTTCCCTTTTTTTCACTGCCACGCCAATGAACCTAAATTGTTGTTAGGAAAAAGAATAATTAAAACTCAGAAAAAGAGTTGCCATTTTGACAATGTGATATAGATTAGGACACAGGAAATGCAGCTTGTGATTGAAATGTCTGAGAACCTGAGATTTTTAACACCTAAGGTAAGTGCTATTGTTTTAAAAACAAAAATGGCTGATAATGAAATAAAACTTAAGAACCTTGGTATGGCTTTCGATCAGTCCGTTTCCATGCAAAGTCGTGTGTCCGACAGAGCACATCACAAATGCAGTGTCTTGTTTTATTCCAGATGAGCACTTTGCGCAGGCTGCAGCCTTACGTATCCCAGTCTGATGTTGCAACAGCAACTCATGCTTTAGTGATCATAGGCTTGATTATAGTCACTCCCGATCTTGCAACTTGGTCAGGTGTGTGTTCACTCATTAGGCCTGCCTCATCTGCTTGCCAGCAAATGCCAGTTGAGCTGGCATTGTTTTGGTTCTTAAAGTCCTTTTGGTGACTTCTCTTCAGACCCCAGCCTGTCGAGTATCGGAGCTCAGACCACACCATCCTTTACAGATATCACCATTTCTCCCCAGCTGGGAGGTAAACTGCTAGAGTGAGCTTGGGGGTGTGGGATTTGCTGCTCCTGGACATCTGTCTCAGTACCCCATCCCCAATTTAGGGAATATACCTTAAACCTCATTTTTCCATACATGATTTTTAATTGTTTTTGATTGGCATATTTTTTCTAACTGCTTGTGAGAATTTTAACACCAAGTGCTTCTGCCGGAGGAAGGGAGTTTGCTACAAATTATAGTTTTATTTAATAGCAGGCTGGCAATGACAGAACAGGATAGAGCTTTGAAAGTCTGTGCTGTACCTCCTGTGTCTCGGTCTCCTTCCCAGAACCTGTCTCTGAGGTATGAAAACAAACCTGAAGTCACAATCAGTCTGCATGCATTAAGAAAAGTCCTGGGGAGGAATTTCTTTTCCCATGCTGGTCAGCGTTTGTTATAATAGACTGTCATAATTAATTCATTGTGATGTCAGTTCATAGGCAAAGCAGCATACACATCTGACTGAAAATGGAGTGGGCTTATAAGAACATAACATAAGAACGGCCGTACCGGGTCAGACCAAAGGTCCATCTAGCCCAGTATCTGTCTACCGACAGTGGCCAGTGCCAGGTGCCTCAGAGGGAGTGAACCTAACAGGCAATGATCAGGTGATCTCTCTCCTGCCATCCATCTCCATCCTCTGACGAACAGAGGCTAGGGACACCTTTCTTTACCCATCCTGGCTAATAGCCATTTATGGACTTCACCACCATGAATTTATCTAGTTCTCTGTTAAACGCTGTTATAGTCCTAGCCTTCACAACCTCCTCAGGTAAGGAGTTCCACAAGTTGACTGTGCACTGTGTGAAGAAGAACTTCCTTTTATTTGTTTTAAACCTGCTGCCTATTAATTTCATTTGGTGACCCTTAGTTCTTGTATTATGAGAATAAGTAAATAACCTTTCCTTATCCACTTTCTCAGCATCACTCATGATTTTATCTATCATATCCCCCCTTAGTCTCTATCATATTCCCTTAGTCTCTATCATATCCCCCCTTAATCTCCTCTTTTCCAAGCTGAAGAGACCTAGCCTCTTTAATCTTTCCTCATATGAGACCCTCTCCAAACCCCTAAGCATTTTAGTTGCCCTTTTCTGAACATTTTCTAGTGCTAGAATATCTTTTTTGAGGTGAGAAGACCACATCTGTACACAGTTGAAGATGTGGGCATACCATGGATTTGTATAAGGGCAATATTATATTCTCAGTCTTATTCTCTATCCCCTTTTTAATGATTCCTAACATCTTGTTTGCTTTTTGGACCGCCTCTGCACACTGCATGGACATCTTCAGAGAACTATCCATGATGACTCCAAGATCTTTTTCCTGACTCGTTGTAGCTAAATTAGCCCCCATCATATTGTATGTATAGTTGGGGTTATTTTTTCCAATGTGCATTACTTTACATTTATCCACATTAAATTTCATTTGCCATTTTGTTGCCTAATCACTTAGTTTTGTGAGATCTTTTTGAAGTTCTTCACAATCTGTTTTGGTCTTAACTATCTTGAGTAGTTTAGTATCATCTGCAAACTTTGCCACCTCACTGTTTACCCCTTTCTCCAGATCATTTATGAATAAATTGAATAGGATTGGTCCTAGAACTGACCCTTGGGGAACACCACTAGTTACCCCTCTCCATTCTGAGAATTTACCATTAATTCCTACCCTTTGTTCCCTGTCTTTTAACCAGTTCTCAATCCATGACAGGACCTTCCCTTTTATCCCATGACAGCTTAATTTGCGTAAGAGCCTTTGGTGAGGGACTTTGTCAAAGGCTTTCTGGAAATCTAAGTACACTATGTCCACTGGATCTCCCTTGTCCACATGTTTGTTGACCCCTTCAAAGAACTCTATTAGATTAGTAAAACACGATTTCCCTTTACAGAAACCATGTTGACTATTGCTCAACAGTTTGTTTTTCTATGTGCCTGACAATTTTATTCTTAACTATTGTTTCGACTAATTTGCCCGGTACTGACGTTAGACTTACTGGTCTGTAATTGCCGGGATCACCTCTAGAGCCCTTTTTAAATATTGGAGTTACATTAGCTAACTTCCAGTCATTGGGTACCGAAGCCGATTTAAAGGACAGGTTACAAACCTTAGTTAATAGTTCTGCAACTTCACATTTGAGTTCTTTCAGAGCTCTTGGGTGAATGCCATCGGGTCCTGGTGACTTGTTAATGTTGAGTTTATCAATTAATGCCAAAACCTCCTCTAGTGACACTTCAATCTGTGACAGTTCCTCAGATTTGTCACCTCCAAAAGCCAGCTCAGGTTTGGGAATCTCCCTAACATCCTCAGCCGTGAAGAGTGAAGCAAAGAATCCATTTAGTTTCTCCACAATGACTTTATCGTCTTTAAGCGCTTCTTTTGTATCTCGATCATCAAGGGGCCCCACTGGTTGTTTAGCAGGCTTCCTGCTTCTGATGTACTTAAAAAACATTTTGTTATTACCTTTGGAGTTTTTGGCTAGCTGTTCTTCAAACTCCTTTTTCGCTTTTCTTATTACCATCTTGCACTTAATTTGGCAGTGTTTATGCTCCTTTCTATTTGCCTCACTAGGATTTGACTTCCACTTTTTAAAGGAAGTCTTTTTATCTCACTGCTTCTTTTACATGGTTGTTAAGCCACGGTGGCTCTTTTTTAGTTCTTTTACTGTATTTCTTAATTTGGGGTATACATTGAAGTTGGGCCTCTATTATGGTGTCTTTAAAAAGCGCCCATGCAGCTTGCAGAGATTTCACTTTAGTCACTGTACCTTTTAACTTTTGTTTAACTAACCCCCTCATTTTTGTATAGTTCCCTCTTTTGAAATTAAATGCCACAGTGTTGGGCTGTTGAGGTGTTCTTCCCCCCACCAGGATGTTGAATGCTATTGTATTATGGTCACTGTTTCCAAGCGGTCCTGCTATAGTTACCTCTCGGACTGCACTCCACTCAGGATTAAATCTAGAGTTACCTCTCCCCTTGTGGGTTCCCGTACCAGCTGCTCCATGAAGCAGTCATTTAAAGTATTGAGAAATTTTATCTCTGCATTTCGTCCTGAAGTGAAATATTCCCGGTCAATATGGGGATAATTGAAATCCCCCACTATTATTGAGTTCTTAATTTTGATAGCCTCTCTAATTTCCCTTAGCATTTCATCATCACTATTACTGTCCTGGTCAGGTGGTCGATAATAGATCCCTAATATTATATTCTTATTAGAGCATGAAAGTACTATCCATAGAGATTCTATGGAACATGTGGATTCGCTTAAGATTTTTACATCATTTGAATCTACATTTTCTTTCACGTATAGTGCCACTCCCCCCTGGCACGACCTGTTCTGTCCTTCTGATATATTTTGTACCCCGGAATGATTGTGTCCCACTGATTGCTCTCAGTCCACCAGGTGTCTGTGATGCCTATTATATCAATATCCTCCTTTATCACAAGGCACTCTAGTTCACCCATCTTATTACTTAGACTTCTAGCATTTGTGTACAAGCACTTTAAAAACTTGTCCCTGTTTATTTGTCTGCCCTTTTCTGATGTGCCAGATTCTTTTTTATGTGACTGTCTATCATCTGATCTGGCCCTTACATTATCCTCTTCCGTCCTCTACTCCTGACTATAACCTGGAGATTCTCTATCATCAGACTCTCCCCTAAGAGAAGTCTGTGTCTGATCCACATGCTTCTCTGCAGCAGTCGGCTTTCCCCCATCTCCTAGTTTAAAAACTGCTTTGCAACCTTTTTAATGTTTAGTGCCAGCAATGCCAATTCACTGGCAGAATTATGCCAAAGCCAGCTAAATCCTCTCCAAAGTTTAGTGGATTTTACTGAAGTTATAGGTGAATATTTGTCTCTAATTGCTTATTTTAAAGGAAGCGAGAGATTGAATTCTAGCCAGGCCAGGGCAGTGTCTAACCCAAGTCCAGAGCTATTTTTAATTCACTACAGTTGGGTGACTCTTAATTTAATAATCACAACAATATAATATCATGTTTATGACATGATATTTAGGGCCTTTCCGTTTGCAGAGCAGTTCGGTTAAATGCTGTTGCTCCATATTGATACCAGTGTAACTTTATATCTCTGAATGACCTCATCTGTTATGAGGTCAGAGGGCAGCGCCTGTTCGCACAGGTGCTGGAATTGGGGATGCGGCAGCACACTCTAGCTTGACGTGGTTTCCATCTATACAGGATTACAGTTTGATTCAATGGCTCTCTGCACCCACATTGAACAAATTGTTCCAGGGTCCCGGCCTGTGTGATAATGTGTAGGAACACTTGGGAACAGTTTGGGATGGGAAGTGAAGGGTATTTTATCCAGTTGATTCCATAGGAGAAATGTAAGGAGGACAGAATCATTTATTTACCACGGTGGCATATTGGTGGTGATTAGCAGCAGGGAACTTCAGAATGACCCAGTGAGAACATTCTGGCACCAGCCAGATCACCGGTATTGACACTTCTCCAATAATTTGGTGTATTATGTACTTCAAGACCTCATAGAAGAGAAATGGAAACAGTTGCTCTGACAGATCTTCTGCTCCTAGAAGTGTGGCTGTGGTGGATTGCTGAGGGGTGTTTTTCTTTGGGAGGGGTGAGGATGGTTACTGCTCTTCTTGTTTGGTTTGCTCCAAAGTTTCTAATTTTTTTTCTTAACTGCAGGTCATTTCATGGGCAACAACACAGTGATTGATGTTTTGGGAAGAGAAGGGTATGAGGTAGAACACACTCCTGCTGGACAACCCATCAACAAGTAATATATTCATGTTTTTATCATATTTGAATAGCCATTGAGATAGATAAGCTGTAGACAACCATAGAGATACTGTGGAAATAGATAGACATCATTACACATAGACTGCTCTTCTTTGCTATTTCCCAGTACAATTCCTTTGCTCTGTTTATCTTCTGGGAGCTAATTTGGAAATGTGGTCTGCGTGACACTTGCCAGGTTGATTTTTCACATCAGTTGGGCATGTTTTTCCCATCACTTCTAAAGCCTTGAGTTAGCTGGTAGTTATGAATGGCAAGTTAGATCTGTTTGGGCGGGCAAGCTGGCTTGTCGTAGTGCAGCACAGAAAGGGAAGGACTGCTGGTTTTTCTGTTTTATAGCCCCTTTTCCCCAGCCCAACCCCAGCTTGGCACATCTTCCCCCACATCCTGTGCTCCTGGGACCCTTCTCCCATTCCTTCCCTCTCTTGTGTATTTAACCAGTCCCTCCCCTTTGTCTCTTTCCCGTTGTACACAAGTACAGTGTCATATCACTTATCCTGAAAAGTCTTCCCTTGGTCTCACCTGTCACCTCATCCCCTGTACTCTCTCTAAACTCCCTGAGTCTTCTCTGCCTTGACTTCTTGTGCAACATTCTCCTTGACTTTTCCAATCTGACTTCCAGCTTCCCCACTCTGGAGCTGGCCTCACCAGCATCCTCCATGACTCTCTTTGTATTAAGCTGTATTCTTGTTCCCAAGCTGTCTGCTGCCACCAATACCATTGATCACTCTCTCTTCCTCCATTTTATCCTTCTTTTTAGATGAGGACACTTTTCTCTTCTGCTTCTCCTTGCTGAGCACTCTTTCCTCATCCTGCCTTCACTCCTACCTGTGGATAGCCTTCAAGGTTTTCTTCTCAGCTCACCTTGGTCTCCCTCTGTGCTCTCGCTCAGGTGTTCTGCCATGGTTTCAACTACCAGAGAACTGCTCCATCTCCCCCTCAGTCTAGCCTTGCATCTCCCTCTGTCTCAGCCATCTCCTTCTGGACTTCCTGCCAATATTTCAGACTCCAAATCTCAGATCTCCCTGCTCTGCCTCCTTTCTCTGTCACAGCTGATCATTTCATTATTCTCCCTGCTTGGCTTGCCACCTTGGTCCCATCTTCTATTGGTCTCTCCCCTGCTCCACATATCAGTGCTCGCTAAATCCCATGTTCTGGCCTAGTATCTAAAACAAGCCCATTCCCTTGTATTCTCACTGCTAAAACCTTTGTTGGCATTTTGGTCATCTTTCACCTTGACTACTGTAATATTTCCCGTCGTATCTCCTTTCCCCACATTCCTCTTCCTTGATTGTCATAGTTCCTTTTCAGAGCATCACAGTCACCATACCTCCTTCCCAAACACCTCTACTAAAGGGGCTCACTGGGGCTGGGACCATCTTTTTCTTGTGGTCCAATGTAGGAACTTCTAGGCACTACAGTAAGACAAATTATATTAATGAAGTCACTTCCTTTCCTTCTGACCACATCACCTTCGTCCTTGAATCCTTTCACTGGTGTCGACTATTACTGCAAGGGATATACGGTCCTTGTCGGGCTACACTTTAACCTTGGCTTCTCAGATGGTGCTGAGCATGCTTTGTCATGCTTGACACTTGCCCTTAAACCAGCCTCAGCGTGGGTTTCAGCCACACACCTTGCCATAGCTCTTTTGTGAGCAGTATTCTGTTCTCTAGAGGTTCTTGTACTGCACTCATCACTGTAGTATCTGAACACCCTGTGTAGGTGAGTCCTCTATGCTCATCTATAATAGCCAATCAGCATCTAATACTTGAATCGCTTCTTTTTTCAAAGAAAAAGTGCATGGTTTAAAAACATTTCCTAGAAGGATGAAAAGCCTGGGGAAATGAGGTTTCTGTTTGAGGAGAGCCTTTCGGCCAATCATTCTTTACAACTGCCGTGGCAACTTCTTACGCTCCAGGAAAATAGAGCTCGTGCCATCCTAAATCCCACTTCACGTGGCCTCGAAATAGGAATAAAAACAAAGGTTAAAGAAAAGTCACAGAGTAAAATCTTGACCCCACTGAAATCAATGGCAAAACTCCCCTTGCCTGGAATGGGGCCAGAGTTTTGCCCATAGTATTTTATACATTGAAGGAGGCAAGGGCGGGTGTCAAAGAAACAGGCCCCTAACTCCCACTGACAGTCAGGGAAAGTTCAGTGCCTAATTAACTGCCATTTGTGCCTTCGAAAACCTCCCCCTGAAATCATTTTATGATGTGCAGTTTGAGAGCTGAGAATGAAGCTCTTGGTGGGGCTGTTTCTGAAACCTGCTAAACGAGGAAAGTGATCAGGGAGTCAGAGATTAATCCTGTATTCAGAGAAAAAAATGAAGATAAATGGCTCTGTTAAAATGTTCGGAATAGTCATCTAGGACTATTTCAAAGCAGGGCTAAGATGGGAAATGAGTTTAGAATGAAATGAAAAACAAAGGAAGGAAAATCCCTCTTGGGATGATTTTGAGGCTCATTACATGATAGCTCAGAGGCCTGGTAATGGGATACAGAGGCTTTCACCTCTCGGTCACTGGCTTGAACCTGCTTAGACTCATACTTTAAGGTCAGAAGTGACCATCAGTCTGACCTCCAGCACATTGCAGGTCACAGAACCTCACCCACCACTCCTGTAATAGATCTCAGGCGTAGTTACTGAAGTCCTCCAATCATGATTTAAAAACGTCAAGTTTCAGAGAATCAACTATTTACACTAGTTAAACCTGCAAATGACCCGTGCCATATGCTGGAAAGGAAGGTGAAAACCCCCCAGGGTCTCTGCCAGACTGAGCTGGGGGAAAATTCCTTCCCGACCCCAAATAGACCTTAGACTCTGAGCAAGTGGGCAAGTCCCACCAGGCAGACACCTGGGAAAGAATTCTCTGTAGTTACTCAGAGCCCTCCCCATCTAGTGTCCCATCTCCGGCCATTGGAGAGATTTGCTGCGAGCAGTCGCCAATCGGCTACCTGCCATTGGAGGTAGTCCCATCACACTGTCCGCACCATAAACTTATCAAGCTCAGGCTTGAAGCCAATGGGATGTGGTGGTTTTTTTTTGCTTTTTGTTTGTTTGTTTTTTTTGCCCCCTCTGCTCCCCTTTGGGAGGCTGTTCCCGAACTTCACTCCTATGATAGTTAGAAACCTTCATCTGATCAGGCTAAACTTGTTGATGGCCAATTTATATCCATTTGTTTTGTGTCCACATTGGTGATTAACTTAAATAACTTCTCTTCCTCCCTGGTATTTCTCTCTCTGATGTATTTATAGAGAGCACTCATATCTCCCCTCAGCCTTCTGTTGGTTAGGCTAAACAAGCCAAGCTCTTTGAGTCTCCTTTCATAAGACAGCTTTTCCATTCCTCGGATCATCCTAGCAGCCTTTCACTGTACCTGTTGCAGTTGGAATTCATCTCTCTTTAAACATGGAAGACCAGAACTTCGCACACTATTCCAGATGAGGTCTCACCAGTGCCTTGTATACTGGTACTAACAGTTCCCTGTCTCTATTGGAAATACCTTGACTGATGCATCCTAAGATTGCATTAGCCATTTTCATGGCCACATCATATTGGCGGCTCAGTCATCCTACGATCAACCAATACAGTCAGGTCTTTCCTCTGCTCTGTTACTTCCAAGTGATACATCCCCAGCTTACAGGAAAAATTCTTGTTGTTAATCCCTAAATGCATGATCTTGCACTGTGCACTATTAAATTTCATCCCATTTCTATTGCTCCAGTTTACAGGGTCATCCATATCATCTTGTATGATACAGACGCTCCCCTACCCCGGGTTACGCAAACCCAATTTACACAAATCTGCACTTATGGAAAAAGTTCCGTAAGCTAGAAATAGGAGGGTTTTTTTATTTGTTTTGGGGTTTTTTTGTGTGTAATGGTATATGTTTCCAACTTACGCAAAATTCGAGTTACACAAGGCGTTCCGTAACAGAACACTTGCGTAAATCAGGGAGCGTCTGTATTCTGGTCCTCCTCCATATTGGCAATACCTCCCAATTTTGTGTCATCTGCAGATTTTATAAACACACTCCCACTTTTTGTGCCAAGGGCATTAATGAAAATGTTAAATAAGATTGGTCCCAAGACCGATCCCTGAGGAACTCCCACAATAATCTCCTTCCAGCCTGACAGTTCACCTTTCAGCATGACCTGTTGTAGTCTCCCCGTCAACCAGTTCCTTATCCACCTTTCAGTTCTCTATTAATCCCCATCTTCTCCAATTTAATAATTTCCCATATGGACCTGTATCAAATGCCTTACTAAAGTCCAGGTAGATTAGATCTACTGTGTTTCCTTTGCCTAAAAGAATCAGGTATCTTCTCAAAGAAGGAAATCAGGTTGGGCTGGCACAATCTACCTTTTGTAAAACCATGTTGTATTTTATCGCAAGTACCATTAACCTCTACGTCCTTAACTACTTTCTCCTTCAAAATTTGTTCCAAATCCTTGCATACAATTGAGGTCAAACTAACAGGCCTGTAGGTCGGTAAATGGTCAAAGTCCTACCCAGATGATGGCAATCTATGACATATGATCTCAGCCCAGCCTCAGTGGACATGTGAGCACGTTCCCATGCCGCTATCCTAGGAGGCTGTCTCACCGTAAAACGTCTGCATGAATATGGGAAGTGAAATGTCCCTTTAGCTTTAGTTCCTATCCCTCCAGGTCAGGGGAGACTTATGGGGAAGTATCTTGGTGTCTCAGTCTGGCACTGTTCATTGGCCCTGAAGTCACTTGAAAAGATATTGTGAAATGGGAAGATGAACATAAGAGACGAGGGGAAGAACAGCAAGTGGCTGGAGCAAACGCTTCAGAGTGAAAGAGAAAGGAAGCCAATCTGCAGCACAGGGAACAGAGCAGAGTGAAGGGCTGTCAGGTGAGGGGGAGGATAAATCAGCCTGCCCTCCAGAGGTGTGATACTATGTAGTGGCAGCCTCCTCAGCTTCCCTCTTAGGGTAGCCTGAGGTCCCCTTTGAGCCACCGTTGTTGTGCAAAGGGAACAAACAGGGGCCATAGCCGTGACTCGCATGCTCACACTCTGTGTGTGTGTGCGCATGCTTTTCTGTGAACAGAGAACCAGACAGGAGACCGAGTGAATTGAGCTCACAGCTCTGGGAGGAACCAGCAGAGCCAGCTGCGGCAAGGGCTTCTGTTCCTTTGAGAGGGCAGGAGCTGGAGCATGGAGGGGGAGGCAAGGCTTCTGCCCTAGCAAAGGGCAAGGAGGAGAGAGACACTGCTCCAGCCCACAGCAGAGAGCACCGAGGACAGTTATATATAGTGCCCTGAATTTAATTAAGCTCCTGGTGTCTCTATTTTGAGCTTTTAAATGTTATTCCTGATTTTAGGCTGAATATGTATTTCATAAAATATTCATCATACAATCACAGCCGTGATGAGTGCGACTCCCGCTCCCCTGTGCAGCTGCTGTGTTCAAGGAGAGTTCTGCCCGGGCAACCTGGCCCCAGGGGAGGGCGATGCGGCATGTCTCCAGGCCTCTGACTATCATTGGGTCACTCGGGGTCTGGGATCTGCTGCCATTCAAAGGCCTGAGATCTGCACCTGTAATAACCGTGTCACTCTAAAAATACAAGGCTGATGTGTGTGAACAGTGAATAAAACAGGTGCCCTGTGCTATTTGAATAGGCACCTCCTAGCCTCACCAAAGGACTGGATTCCTAAATCTCACTGTGATGTGTTTGTGGCAGTACCCGTGAAACGCTAGGTGCTTTCTAAACCCTCACCAAGGGGCTTTCCTTGCTCACAGTTTCAGGACAGATGGGATGACAGAGGTTGGGGGAAGGACAACAAGAAATAGGTCCACTCAGGTTGCTGTAGACAGCACAGTAGCAGTGGGTCTTTAAGAGGGAGTTAAGTGTGGACGAGCTCAGCAAGTTTGTAGCACGCCTAGGACCCAGCGGTGATGCTGTAAGAAGCTGAGAAAAGGGCAGGAAAGGCTGGAGTGGAGGGAACCAGGGCACTGTAGTGCTTGGACAGGGAAGAATAGCTCAGAATCTGTTTGCATTCCAAACCCAGCCCTGTATTAAGTGTCTATCTGAGATCTTTCTTCAGAGTGCCTTCTCCTTCGCGGTCCCAAACGTTCTCATTTCTTGGCACTGCCTCTGTCCTCTCAGTCATCCTGGCTCTGTGTTCAGTTCTCCGTTTTCTTCAGGAAATGATTGCAAATTCACTCCTAATTTCGTTCTCCCCTTCCAATGGGGACTCGCATTCCATTCCACAGCCTTTCGCCTTTGATCTGTTTGATTGAAACTTGCTTTAAATTCCATCACAGAGTTCAGGTTCAGTGACCAGACCAGTCTGGAAACTCCAAACTCTCACTGAAATCAGCCCATCTTCTCTCTGGGAGCCTGACTTTGCCGTTGCAGCAAGAAAAGGGAAATGCTTATTGTACTCCCAGGGAATGGCCAGCTGGTGAAAGCAACATATTTTTGCTCATTCTCGTCCTTTTATATTTAAGAACAAAAGAACGACCATCCTGGGTCAGAGCAATGGTGCTTCTAGCCCAGTATCCTGTCTTCTCACAGTGGCCAGTGGCAGATGTTTCAGAGGGAGTGAACAGAACAGGGCAATTAATTGAGCCATCCCTTCTCCTCTAGTCACAGTTTCTAGCAGTCAGAGCTTTAGGAACACCCAAAGCATGGGGTTGCATTCCTGACTGTCCTGGATAATAGCCATTGATGGACTGATCCTCCATGAACTTATCTAGTTACAGTTTTGGCCTTCACAGCATCCCCTGGCAATGAGTTCCACAGGTTGACTGTGCGTTGTGTGACAAAGTACCTTCTTATGTTTGCTTTAAACCTGCTGCCTGTTAATTTCATTGGGTGACCTCTGATCCATGTGTTATGTGAAGGGGCAAATAACGCTTCCTTATTCACTTTCTCCACACCAGTCATGGTTTTATTAATCTCTATCATATCATCCTTCAGTTTTCTCTTTTCCAAGAGGAACAGTACCAGTCTTTTTAATCTCGTCTCCTGTTCTAGACCCCGAATGATTTTTTTGTTGCCATCCTTTCTACCTTTTCCAATTCCAATGTAGCTTTTTTGAGATGAGGCACCAAAACTGCATGCAGTGTTCAAAGTGTGGGCATACCATGGATTTACATAGTGGCATTATGTTATCTGTACTATTATCTATCACTTTCCTAATGGTTCCCAATATTCTGTTCACTTTTTTGACTGCTGCCGCACATTGAGCGGGTGTTTTCAGGGAACTCTCCACAATGACTCCAAGATCTCTTTCTTGAGTGGTAACAACTAGTGTAAAACTCCATCATTTTATATACTTGGGATTGTGTTTTCCAGTGTGCATTACTGTGCATTAATAAATATTGAATTTCATCTGCCATTTCCTTGCCCAGTCACCCAGTTTTGTAACTCTTCGCAGTCTGCTTTGGACTTAAACTATCTTGAATAATTTCACCCAAAGACAGTCTCCAGCCTGTCTGCTGCTTCTCCTCATGCTATACGTTAACCTCCAGATCACTCAGGTATTCAGGCTGTGCTCCAGCTTTGAATGGAATGCTGTTAAAAAGATAGATCGTCCAGGTGCTTAAGAGGAATTTGCTTGGGCTCCACTTGAGGGGAAAATACCCTTTCTTACAGACACCAAGGATTGGGTTGTAGCTTTAAAGCTACTCTGCATCAGGCATGGTGCAGAGCTGGCACCAAGCAGATAGTGTGTGCTTGAAGATGAGACAGATTGCTTCCCTGGTTGCACCAGCTCCTACTCCGCTGCCATCACGGGTGGCGGGTGGAGCCCCCCTTTGGGGAGGATAGCCCCCCTAGCCTCACCTGTTCTGCCCGAGGTCACCTCCGTCACGACCTGAGCCCCTTGTGGCTGGAGGACCCCTGGGCCATCTGAAGCCGCCCCAGCGACGCTGCACCTCCCCTCTTGAGACCCCAAGCTGCCCTGTGGGAAAAACTTGTCTCTTCCTGAAGAACCTGAGTCCAGGGGGGTTACTGATGAACCCGAGAAGCTGAGTAGCACATACTGCCTCCTCAGTGCCCTGGAACCTGCATGGGGCATAATAATAGGCAAAAACTTCCCGTGCAAACCGCACAACCAGTGCCCAGTGGCAGCAGTACACCAGGGGAGGCTGAGCCTGCCCTGGCCTATTGTACCCACCGCCCATGGCAGCATGGCAGCCAGGTTCAGAGGAAGAACAGCAGGCCCATAACTGCTTTTTGGAGGAAGGAGTGGTCCCTGTGCTCCCCAGAGCCAGCCTTGTGGGGGAAAGAACCTTCCTCGCCTTTCTGTAAGTGTCTCTTCTCTGCAGCATGCTTCAGCTTTGCTATCCTAGGGGCCTTCAAAGCGATGTCTCCAGCCTCTAGGGCTGGCCTAGATCCCCCCTGAATCAATGGGATCTGCTGCCACCAAGCAACAGGCTGACCGGACACACATCTCCCATTAAAACTCTCCATCCCATAGGGGCCCATTATTATAGTGCCTGAACATCTCACAGGCTTCCATGTATTTCTCATCTGCGCACACTTGCAAGGTAGGGCAGGGCAATTATGTCTTTTAACAGATGAGGAGCAGAGCAACGAGAGACTAAGTGACTTGCCAAGGTCACCGGGGAAGTCTGTGGGAGAGCAGGGAACTGCATGCTGATCTTCCAGCTCCCAAGCCCGTGCCCTAACCACTGGACCATCTTTCCTAGCTGCCAGTGAGTACTTCAGAACTGGTGTTTAGATTCCCCAGTGGAAACGGCAGCATGGCCGTGAGTGTGAATTAACCCTGTAACTACGATTCTATTGGAAGCTGTATCAAACTCTTCATTAAAAGGCCAGTTATAGACCATCTCAAATGCATTCTCTGCTTCTGTTTGTCCCATCCCTGAGGGCCTGCATGGCTCCAGGGATTACTAATGACATATAGAGTCTTTCGTCGCTAGATCACTCGTTTGCAAGATGCAGATTTGTAACGGTGAGGGTAATTCAGCTTACCCCAAGGGATGTGGTAAATTGTGCATCCTTTGGAGACTTGAAACTTAGGCCAGGTCTACACTACGGACCTATATCGGTATAACCACATAGCTCGGGGTATGAAAAATCTCTGACCAATGCAGTTATACCAACCTAACCCGAAGCATAGACAGCGCTCGGATGGGAGACAGCGCTCCCCCATCTCAAGGAGGTGGATTAACTACGCCAAGGGTAGAAACTCTCCCATCGGCGTAGGAGCGTTTTCGCCTAAGCACTACAGCAGTGCAGCTGTGTCGCTGCAGGGTTTGAAGTGCTGACTTGCCCCCAGACTGGCTGCCTTTCTAACAGATCATTCCACCTCAAGCTGGGCCAGATGCAGGAATAACAGGGTGACGTTCTCTGAGCTGTGCTATGGAGGAGGTCAGACCAGATGAGCATCATGGTCCCTTCTGGCCTTAGAATCTATTATTTTTTGGCCTGATTCTGAGAAATGTTGACTATCTGCCAGTCTGACTTCAGCAGGCACTCAGCGCCTCTCAGCAGCGGCTTTTTGGCAGTGTCGTCAGCCAAGTGCATTATGTGATCCTTGAATGAGCTTTTCCTCCTGAGATCAGCCTATGCATTGCTCCGTGTCAAAGACACTCGTTCCTTAGCCCCTCTGAACTGAAGAGACTCTGCTTGACCCGAGGTGTGACTTGGGGGGGAAACAGAGGATGGGTAGATAAGATTTAAACCAGCAGAACTTCCAGGGGAAATACTTGTTGATGTAGGAGATCAGGAGGCTGCATGGCATCTCGGTTGCCATGGGGCTGGACCGAGACCTCCACTCAAGGGCGTTCCAAACATTCTGGTTTTCTTCCCTCCCCCCAGCGGGAAGAATCAAAAAACCTGGTCAACCTTCTCATCATCCTCACCGGCGTACACCCCCTATGTGATCGCCCAGGAGCTGCACCGCCCTTCGCATCCGCAGAAAGAGGAAGAGGAGCTTCTGCCCCACCTGCTGCTGCCCGAGAGTGTTGACCTGCTGGAGAAAGTGGACAGGAAATACAAGAAGAAGAAGAAGAAGCAACAGAAGAAGCAAAGGCTGCGCCAGTTTAACGACCTCTGGGTTCGCATTGAAGAAAGGTACCAACTGGTGGGGGAGGGAGGCGCTCCGCTGTATTAAGATGGGCTGTTTATCGCGGCTCATTAACATACCACAAACCCTATGTTTTTAAACTCTGTTCATGTCCTCTGGGGCAAATCCAAAGAGCAGAATTCGGCCTCTTATCTCCTGCAATTCTTATTCATGCATTTAGATTTAAATAATAATAGAAAAGCTCCCGTTCATGTCTCTAGTGCCCTAACACGCCATTAACAATGCAACTGGTTCTGTCTGCATAATTGGCTTAGTATTACAAATAAGGTGGGGTGAGGGTGGGGAAGAGGTAACTAAGGTGGTTTTCCCGACCAGGAGAGCTGACTCTCCTAGGACAGATAGAACCACAAGAACCGTAGCCGCCTTTTGAACTGTGTGTCGTTCCTCAAGCACCTTCCCTCTGCCACTGACCCACTGCTAAATGTGCATCTGTAGATTTACTTATTTCCTTCTCATCTGATAAAATGCAGCTCTGATTCTCCATCACCTTGTGCCAACATTTACCCCTGGGAAATGTGCTCGTTCAGACGGGGAGCGTTCCACTCCCACTGTGTGCAGTTTAAATGACCTTGGAAGGGGCAGGGCAATGGAGAATCGGCCCCTACGAATTTTGAACAAGTTTCTCAATTCAATTCAGTGGGACTCCCTGAATCGTTATTTTTCATCAGCCTCAAGGTAGATAGCGCTTCAGAGCACCTGCCCCGCTTTGATACATTACATCAACATGTCATTGCTTTTCCATCCCTCTGAGTGATATATTATGGGGACAGGTTGGGGGAAAGCTGCAATGGCTGTTCTTGTCTGAGTTTAAATACAGAGATGATCATTCTACTGTTTATTAAATGTGGTTGCATAGGTTGCTATAACTTTTGTTTACTGCAGGTAGTAAAGTTGATGTTAGTTACAGCTGGTGGTGGTTTTTAGTGCTATAGCTGGTATTAGCTTGACCTTTGGCAGACAGTCCTAAAGGATAACCCAGAGCCTTTACCAGTGTGGGCCCTGATTCTTCATACATCCACACACATTTAATGTTATGCATGCGACATTCCTGCTGAAGTCAATGGGACTGCTTGTGCTAAAGCCTACTCCTGAGTGTTTGCAGGATCAGCTGAGGTAAGATGAGGGGAAGTGTCAGTTGAGCATAACTGGGGGTAAGGGCTGTTTCTCCAATTTCCACTTCAGGAATGCTCTAGTCAGATCTCCAGGGATAAAGTTCTGTTGGTGGCTACTGTCGGCAACCCCCTCCTGACTCCAGGTATATGTGCCTTTAGGGCCTAGACACTGGCAGAGACAGGGCCGCCCACAGGATTCAGGGGGCCTGAGGTTTTTGGCGGCAGGGGGCCCCCGCTTCAGCAGTAATTCGGTGGCTGGGGATCCTTCTGCTCTGGGACCTGCCGCCGAAGTGCCCCGAAGACCCACAGTGGGGCCCCCCCGCCACTGAATTGCAGCCAAAGACCCGGAGTGGAAGAAGCTTCGGGGGCCCCGGACCCACAAGAGTTTTCTGGGGCCCTTGGAGTGAGTGAAGGACCCCACTCCAGGGGCCCCGAAAAACACTCATGGGGCCCCCTGCGGAGCCTGGGGTGAATTGCCCCACTTGCCCCCCACTCTGGGCAGCCCTGGGCAGAGATCAGATCTCTCTTCTTTTTGCTCCTTTGCAGTTTTCTTTCCACCCATGAAATGCATCACTTGAACCAGAAACAAAGTCTGATTTTTTTAGTAGTGACCCTAGCAGCAGAGGGAGTAAATGGCTAGAGGATGAGCCTCCCAAACAGCTTCTGTACTGCGGGAAAACAAGCTGAGTGATGTTTTTCTTCTTGGTTGTCTGCCTTCCAGCTAGGGAGAACTGTAGGACGCCACTGTATATGCACCAGACTGTCACTAAACTGCCCATCACTGTGCTTCAGGTTAGATTCTTTCCATTGCAGGGGTCTCTGCACTGTGTTTGAATGTGTGGCAAATTAATACTAACTTTACGGTCTAGATGTCCTACACTATCTCTGGGTGATGGACAGTTCCTGAAAAGAGCCAACAAGCACATGCAAACCCCTCTGCCTGCTTCTCTTGTGCTAACTACCCCACCTAGTGGTGCTGTTTCACATGACACTGATGAAATTCAGTCATTCACAGGAGCCCTTCAGACATAAATACTCAGTCCATCTCGGAAGTCACAGCCCTTGCTCCTATAGATCCATTTCTGTCTGTGGGTAAATCTGTTGTGCTTGGGTCTGGGCCATTCATAACTTAATGCCTGTGAGCACGTAAACGTGAATGGCCTAACTCAAATGATTTCATACAGTCTTGTAGTGGGCTTGGCCTGAATTGCTCTGGTCTGTGCTCCTCTACGTATCTGCTCTCTGCTTTGTTGCACTGCCAGCTGGCTTCTGTCCAGTTACTGTAGGAGCCGCCTGCGGGGGCTTTGGGATATGGAGTGGTAAGTGTTTTCAAAAAGCAGACTAATTGCCTTCAAATTCCCCAAGCATTTTTGCGTAATGCACTCGGCCAACGTAAAGCAAGAATAGTGCACAGCAGCTGGAGCTCGCTGGTGTAAGTGAAATGAATACGCTTGTACTGTTGGGCAGATGTGCTTGCTTGAATTTTGCTGGAATTTATTTTAGTTTCCACCTAACAATGCTGGGCCAGGGGATTTGAGCTGTGTCCGCCTATAGCCTCAGGGCCAAATCTGGCTCCAGCTTGTTATCCAGAGAGCAGTGCCCACAGCTCTCACTCTTCTTTGGGACAGGCTTTTCATGTGGACATTTGCTTCTCGGTCTCTAGACTGAGAAGCATTTCTAATAGACGCCTGGATTTTCCTCACTCCCACTGTCCCGGATATGGCCTATGTGCTTTCCCCACCTGCCAGTGGTGCTCTTTCACATGGAGCATCATTTATATGGAGGCTGAAGAGAGGCTTGGTTCATGCTAACGTGCACGTGCAAACCAGGGAGAACCTGGACGGAGTTCAGGCTCAGCTGTTGAAAGCAGATGCATCAACCCTATAAATTGGTGCCACGTGTGTGGCGAGAATGCTGGTCAGCAAAGCCTTCTCTGCGGCAAGGCAAGATTTGTTTATCTGCTATGGGTGCTGATCAGCCGAAAGGCTGGCTGCAGGGGCTCGGGAATTTGCTAATACCTCTCTGCTGCCCTGGGATTGACTGTCCCGTCTGTGAGTGAAGAGGAGTCTAATCAGGTAGATCCCAGCTCAGGGACAGGAGTAACAGCTGTCAGTGGGGCTAGAGAGGTTCAGCATTGGGAGAGTGAAGGGCTCCCTTTCCTTGTGGATCCATGGAGCAGAGAGGCCAAACTCGGCCTCATTCAGGAACCCAGAAGATCTGCAGGCAACTCCACAAGTTGCCTGTGGACCCTCCTATGGGCATTTCTGTGACAATTTGACTCCTGGTCTGTGGTGATCATGGACCCTTGTGACTAACTGCTGACCAAGATTCTTCTCTGTTTGCCTTGCAGTACCACTGACCCACCTCCCCGGATTCGCATCATTAATGGCTACATTACAGTAGAACCTCAGCCACGGGGACCTGGGCGATCCAGTCACCTCCACACAGAAACCAGCCGGGCCCACATGCCTGTTCACTCTCTGCTCATCTTGCTATTGACATGGGTGTTGCAGATATTAACAATGCTGCAGTGAGACTTGGGGTGAAACTGCAGGGTCTTTGGCTAAAAAACTTGTGGGGGGAAACATAGAAGACCAGAATCTCCAGGTGGGATGCCTGTTCTTTGAAATATCTTTAGACTCCTCCTTTTCCTGAATCTGGACCTCTAACACTATTAACTGGCTTGACATGCCCAATACAGAAGAAGATATTTTTTAATGAAAGCCATTATTTATTCTTCTCTTGCAGAAGAATTATTGCAAGGTATCCCATAATGCTCTTGGGAGATATACAATGTCGCTGTAACATAGCTGTTGTTTAGCTGTATGAACTCGACTAAATATATTTTTTTGCCTTCACTGCCTCGCGTGGTGCAATAAGTTAAATGCTACTAACTCATTGGTGACTTTGGCCAGAAGAGAACGTTTTGGCCACATCAGCACAGCTGAGAAGAGGTTGGTATCTGCCACTTTGATTTCTCCCCATTTTCGGCCCCAAATGATACATTTCATTTAGGGGAATATGTTCAAAAGGACCGAAGTGGGTTGGGAGTTTAAAGTCCCATTGAAAGTTGCTTTTGACAATGTTACTCTTAATCAAGACTGGCCTTCTCTGTGCTTCTTCGTGCGCTGAGAGAATCCGGGCCCTTAATGCTTAGCAACATTTCTGAGGGGAGAGAAGCTAAGCCAAAATCACATTGAGTCAAACCCCTCCATTGACTGGGCTTTTCTGTAGTGCAGCCCTGTTTCTCCTCCCATTCATCTCGTTTTTACTCAGGCCTGGTCTACACCTATCTAAAATTCACCCCCCGAGGGGCAGAGTTAAGTCGACCTAAGCCCTGGTGTAGACACTACTAAATTGACAGCCTTTCTGGAGACCCCTTTCCATCACACTAGTAAGTGTCTGGGTCACAGGGCTACGGGGGCATAGCTGCAGCTGTGCCTCTGTAGCGCTTGTAGTGTAGACATGGCCCAGAGTGCCCAGAAATGCAAGCTATTGGGGTACGTCTACACTGCAGCTTGGAGCTCCAGTAGACACATACACGCCAGTTCTGCTCTAGCTAGTGCACTAAAAATAGCAGCCTTGCTATGGTGGCATGGAGACTCAGGCTCGCCATCCGAGTACCAGCCCATCTGAGATCCCAGGTATGTACTCGGGTGGCTGGCACACAGATGTCTCCCCAGGCTGAAAATTACACCTTCCAGCTCCTGTGTAGATGTACCATTAGCTGACATGTTGCCAAGTGGGTCCAGAGGATTCCTGGCACCTCATAATGCCGCCCGACTGTGAGACAGGGCATTTCACTAACTGCTGGCGGCTGGCTGGGGAAATGAACTGAACCAGCTACACTTCCCATTTTCTTTGAACTAAAGCCCCAGCTTCCCCTTTCCTCCTCCAGTCTGGTGTGACCTCTTCACAATTGCCACTGCACAAAACAGTCAGTGCTGGCTTTTCTCCCTGCTCCCCACAGGCTCATTCCTGAGCCTCTGTTGCTGTTTAGAGCCGTTCCCCAGCAGCACTAACAGGAGTGAAAAGGCCACAGTCAGTTCCCTTCTGTTGGGTCACTGGGGAAGCTGGAGTTTGACCCTCCACTGGGTCTCTTAATCCCTAACAGCCCATGGCCTGTCAGGCGTCAGCCTTTGTTCACGTAATACTCGCTTTGGGGTCAATGCCTGAGTCCAACCAAGGACACAATATGGCCCTTACTGGTTTATTTAACCACATTAATTGTTCATCTATGTAAATCGCATCCCGAGACACAAGCTCACCGAAATAGAATTGCTTTCATTCAGTGAGCGTGGAGGCTGGTGTACACTGCGCGTGGGCGAGATCATTGGGTCCAACAGAGCTGTCCCCTTTGCTCCCAGATTCCAGGGCTAGCAAAGGTTTGCCCTGGCACCAGTTCAGACAGCCTCAGGGGCCGTCCCAGCAGCCATGGGTAGCCAGAGGTGCTCAGACTCCGGGCTGTGGCTATTTTGTTGGCCTTTGGGGCTTGTGTCCACTTGGCAAGCCTTTTGGAAGATTGTAGTGTAGTTCGGCAGTAAGAGGAAAGTTCCCTGAACCCACCTAACGGACCTGAGATGTGCCTAAGGGACTGCTCTCCATCTGTCTGTCCAAAGCAACCGGGATAGCTTCGGTTGTCTTGGCTCATTGTCCTGAGGTTCAGTCTGCATTGGGGTGGGGGATCTTCTAGGTTCTGGAGTCCCATCTAAGGCCTCCCTTGCCATGTTGGCCAGAATCCCTAGGCGGCTGTCTCCAGAGCTAAGTATAAGGTTGTATTTGGTACACTTGTACATCTTGGCCCATTTTTCTTTCACTCGTTCTTCCTTGTGCACTTGCTGACTAGCTGCATCTGCATTTGGGCTTAATTCTCCCCACTCACACCTTAAAAAAGTCTTTTTGTACAGTGTCCCAGATATTTTACATGAAATCTGGTTTCGTTGAAATCAATGTGACTACTGCCATTGACCTCAGTTGGGCCAGGATTTCATCCTCTATTGGGGAGGCTGCTACTTTCAAAGTACATCTCTACCCCAATATAACGCGGTCCGTGGGAGCCAAAAAATCTCACCGCCTTATAGGTGAAACCGTGTTATATCAGGTTTGGTCCGGTACTGGACTGGACCGGCTTCCCTGGTGGTGATTTAAAGGGCCCGGTGCTCCAGCTGCTGCGGGGAGCCCTGGTCCCTTTAAATCACTGCCAGAGCTCTGGCAGCAGGGCTTGGGTGGGAATTTAAAGGGCCTGGGGCTCCCCGCAGCGGCCAGAGCCCCGGGCCCTTTAAATCACGGCCGGAGCTCTGGCAGTGGGGCTCGGGCGCTGATTCAAACGGCCTGGGGCTCCACACAAGTTCGGATACAACGCGGTAAAGCAGGGGGGCTTGGGTGGCACTTTAAAGGGCCTGGGGCTCCCCGCTGCTTTACCACGTTATATCTGAATTTGTGTTATAGCAGGTCACGTTCTATTGGGGTAGACATGTAATAAGTGAAAGAAATAGAAATTAAAGCTCATTCATTTGAGAATTCACTGGGTAGGTAATATAATTCTGTCTGAATTAGACTACAGCCTGGTGGAAGCAGGCGCCTGTCTCTTTGTTTTATTGTGCTGAGTGGCGTGTGCTTAAAAAATGACACCCCAGATCAATATTCAGTTTGTACCCCAGTATTACAGGGCCCAGTGTGCTTGTGTTGCTTGAATAATGAAAAACTTACATGATCATGAATGTGATATTTAAAAAATGTAACATTTGTGAAAAAACAAAAACAAAACAAAAACAAAACCTGTACATCATTCATGGACATCACTTATCTTGACCTGGTGCATCTTCCAGTCAGTCACTTATTGTTATTTCGTGGGTTGTCTCTCTGCTGCCTGTGGCTTTTCAAGCATTACATCTTACTTTGTTTTCTCATTTATTTCCAGTTCTGTTAACGACTGGGATTTCTTCTGAAGCTTTGTAGGAGGCATTACACAGCACAATGCTCTTTCTTACACGCTAACGTTATACTCTTATCTCACACTGCTTCTCTGTAAGTTATGAACACCCCCCTGGAGTAAAAGGGGGATTCATTACGAGTTTACTTTCAACCCCGCTCAGAGCATAATCCTCAAGATAAAATTGCAGAAAGGAGCAAAAAATTGCATGTTCTTCAACCTGGTTCTCAAAAGCTTATGTGCAAAACCACGCCAATGTTCATGCTAACAATATGAGCTGGAGTAATGCATGCAGCTGTCTGCCTACCTCTCTATTCTCCAACACCCCCTCTATGATCTCACTTGTTTTGATTTTCTTAAAGGAGCAGCAGCACAAAAGAACAAATAGAAACAAAGCACTAAAAGTGGGGTTTGGGTGTTTTTTTTTTTGTTTTATTAAATTTATTTTTACCATGAATAATGCAAAATTAGACTTCTTCAGATCAGAAAAGGGCAAGGCTCACAGAACGTGAAAGATAAATAGAGATGAAAAAACATAAGCTTTTGTTTCCTTTATTCTTTGTGCTCTGCTTGATAGAATTTGTTCCCTTTGGAGAGTCCGCGATGGAACGCTGTAGGAGAGTGTAGCACTTCTGAATTGACGAAGAGGGCCAAGACTTTCTCAATTTCACTTCAAACGCTGGGTTAGTCTTATGACTGGTCCCATTTTCTTCCCTGTTGAGTTTAAGCTGCAATTACTTCGCAAGCAAGGTACACATGCTGGTAGAGTTCACTGGGTTATTATAGGTTCTTTTGATCAGCTATTTAAAATACTGTGACATAGAGTGTGTAGAAACCACATTCAGAGCTCCCATTTAGACAGCTGTGGAATGCACTTTAGAAGTTAAATTTCTCCAGTAGTTTGATCTCTGGAAAAAACAGGAGAAAACCCATCATTTACACTGAATTGATTTTATCAGAATAAAATGTTTAAACCATTAAACTAGCCCAAAGAAACTGTGAACTTGGTGTATTCCTCCTGAAATTGGTTATACAGCCAAAAGAGTGTTGGTTTTGCTCAGTATGGGCCCAATCCTGTAACCCCTTGTCATGTGCGCAGTCTTGCCCTATGCAACTAGTCCTAATGAAAAGAGAAGGGTTGGAAAGTCAGGCCTTAATTACAGGCAAGTCCACACTTAAAATGCTGCAGCGATGCAGCTGTGCCGCTTTAGCAAAGATGCAAAGATGTTACTATGCCCATGGAAGAGCTTCGCCCCTCGATGTAGTTAATCCACCTCCGCGAGAGGTGGTGGTTATATCGACGGGAGAAGCTCTCTCATCAGCGTAGCACTGTCTACACTACGGGAGTTAGGTCAGCATAACTGCGTCACTCAGGGGTGTGGACTTTTCACCTCCCTGAGTGACATGGTTATACTGCTGTCAGTTTATAGTGTAGATCTAGCCTGTGTAATAAAACTCTAGTATCTGAATGTAGTGTGAAAATAAAGTGGGGAGATGGAAAAACATGCACAGCTCGATACACTTGTGTAAACATCTCGGGTTAGTTCTTCAACAGTGCTCCACACTCAACAGCTACCACCTAGACACCAGAATTAAGGGGGAGAATTTCCAGAGTGCCCAGCAGCTGCCATAAATGTCACTGGAGTGCTACCTCACACGCACGTAAAATGGCCCAAAGTCTGAGCTCCGCAGAGCTTGGAAATTAGCCCCAGAAAATGTAACGTTTCACTGGGGCAATGTCTCTGTATTATACAACTTGTCTTGGTGACTGAGTTTGTTGACCTATATACTGACAATAATTGAACACCCTGGATAATAAAGCCTTAACTCATATGGCTCCTTTCTAACATCTGGAATAAATAGCTACAGGTGCATTGTGCTTTTACTTTCTTTTGTAATTGCTTTTAGTTTTTAACCAACTTTTACAAGTTTTTATGGTGAAAGAAAAGTAACTTCATTTTGCTTTCAATCTGCACTCTCTCCCTGAAGAGGTGCTGCTTAGGGCACATTCTGTAGTATCTCTATAGTCCCCTCTATTCTGAGGTATTGGGAGTTTTGCATGTATGCGGGGGTGTTTAAGTTGTGAAAATTGCATCAAGTCACATTTTAAAAAAGAATAGAGTGCCTAAGTGACTTAGGGCTCAGCTCCTCAAAGCTATTTAGCACCTCATGCCCATTGACTTAGGAATTGACCCTAGAACTAATTGGGAAAGTAGAATTATTTATAAAATTCAGAAAACACCATGAATTGCACTGTTATAGAACATGAAGCCCCCAGACTCTCTCTGCCACATAGCATGAAAGGCAAAGCCCAAGTTTCTTAAAGCCCTCACTTCTTTAATTAAATGAGTAGTACTTAGCTTTGATCCGACTTAAAGTGCCACGTTCCTTCACGTTCTGAGCTCCACTTGCACTGACCTGAATAGGAGATGCAGGGACACAGCACCTCAGAAAACTGGGTGCTTATATTCTCACTAAGTTAAAATGAGTAACACAACAAAATCCATCACCAACCCTGCTAAAGGCTACATTAAACAGGCCCGTTGCCAACGCATGCACAGTCGCACGTTTGGTGTTTGATGATGTGTTGAGCACAGTTGGTGCATAGCTTTTGAAAATGTGCCAGGTAATACGTTTTGTAGTGTGGCTCGTTTTAACAGACTGGTGTGTTTTTAACAAAAGTGAAAACTTATGGACCTGCCTCCGTGCTCTCTTGTGCCTCAAGATATTCTCTGATGTGTCCAGAGGGCCTTTACTCTGAAGGTATAAGTGAGACTGAAGTGGTGCATAGGCCTTGTCCTGAACATCTGCACTGAGGTGAATTTCACTCCTCGTGTTTAATTATTTGAAAATGTAGCCCATAGGATTAACTTGCCCTATTAAGCAGATCAAGGTGCTAATGGCTATGAAAGGAATTAGAGCAGGAATGTTACAAGAAATCCCTCTGCCAAGCTTGGAAGGGCATCTATGAAAGGGAGTAGGTAGGACAGATGTTTGAACCAGTGCAGACCTCCAGTTGGGGCAGTATAGCCCTCCTAATGCAAAGAACCCTAAAATTCAGGCTTCTGAGCTACAAAAAGATCCCAGAGAATCTGTAATGTCATTGAAGGACCCAATTAACCATCTATATACAGTAGGCCCTCATTTTCTAAGTTAGCATTGTACACAATGGTACATGGCTATGTACAATGTAATATTTAGTTACATATTCCTACCTTGTTCATAGAAACACTGAGAGTGTGTGCAGATAAAGTGTCTGTACTCACATGACTGGTTAGGCAGCTAATTAGCTGACGTGCATGCACAGTCTACTGATTTATGTGTGTGCATTGGCTGTCTTCACTTCTGTGTTAGGCTTACACACATGTATTTGTGCATCTTTGAAACCTGGTCCATTAGATCCCCAGTTAGCTGTGGCATGCTTGCTTTTCTTTTTCTCCATTTAGGCAGGGATGGGGGGATGAATCTGCTTTTCCTTTTACTTTCACCATTCCTCAGATACTGGGTCTGACTCTCATGGAGGGGGAAGGATCTAACACATGACTTCTGAACAGTTGAGGTCGGCAATACCTGAGACTTCACTTTTGTTCTTTAATGAGGTTAACAACCAGCTAAGAAGGAACGTTTGGATTCAAAGTACTTGTTTGCTCTTTGGGTGAAAACACACAATAGGCAACAGCTTTAGAGGCATGAACAGCTCATCGGGGAACCCCCCTCTCCTGCAGTACACAAACAGTGCCCAGTGTCCTTTGGGGTCTGTGATTCTGGGGATCTGGAAGCCTCAGGGATATACTCAGATTGGATTATGATGGGGCAGCATAGTTAAGGCTCCAGCTAAATTTCTGTTTAAGGCTGAATTTTGCATCCTCTGAAATCCATAAAAACGGTCAAGTCAGTCTATACATTTGTAGGTATGAGGTAGAGTTTATGGTGAAAATCTGAAGTCTGCCGAGACAGAGCATCATAAAAAGGAGGCATTTGCACAGTTGGACTGTCAAACGATCAAATTAATCACAGTTAAGTGTGCGATTAACCAGTAATCCTATACCATTTATTTAAATATTTTTGGATGTTTCTACATTTTCAAATATACTGATTTCAATTACCACACAGAATACACAGTGTACACTGCTCGTTTTATACTTATTTTTGATTGCAAGTATTTGCAATGTATAAAAACAAAAGAAATTGTATTTTTCAATTCACCTAATACAAGTACTGTAGTGCAAGCTCTTTATCATGAAATTTGAACTTAGAAATGTAGAATTATGTACAAAAAACTGCATTCAAAAATAAAACAATGTAAAATTTTAGAGCCTGCAAGTGCACTTAGCCCTACTTCTCGTTCAGCCAATTGCTCAGACAAACATGTTTTTTTATATTTGCAGAAGATAATGCTGCCTGCTTCTTCTTTAGAATGTCACCTGAAAGTGAGAACAGGCATTCTCATGGTATGTTGTAGCCAGCAATGCAAGATATTTACATGCCAGATATGCTAAAGAGTCATATTTCCCTTCATGCTTCAACCACCATTTCAGAGGACATGTGACCATGCTGATGACGGGTTCTGCTCAATAACAGTCCAAAGCAGTGCAGACCAACGCGTGTTTCATATTCATCTGAGTCAGATGCCACCAGCAGAAGGTTGATTTTCTTTTTTGGTGGTTCGGGCGCTGTAGTTTCTGCATCAGAGTGTTGCTCTTTTAAGATTTCTGAAAGCATGCTCCACACCTCGTCCCTCTCAGATTTTGGACAGGATTTCAGATTCTTAAACCTTGGGTCGAGTGCTGTAGCTATCTTTAGAAATCTCACATTGGTACCTTCTTTGCATTTTGTCAAATCTGCAGTGAAAGTGTTCTTAAAATGAACATGTGCTGGGTCATCATTCAAGACTGCTACCGCATGAAATATATGGCACAATGCAGGTAAAACACAACAGGAGACATACAATTCTCCCCCAAGGAGTTCAGTCTTAAATTTAATTCCACATTTTTTTTAACGAGCATCATCAGCATGGAAGCATGTCCTCTGGAATGGTGGCCGAAGCATAAAGGGGCCTATAAAGGTTTAGCTTATCTGGCACCTAAATACTTTGCAATGTCAGCTACAACAGTGCCATGCGAACGCCTGTTCTCACTTTCAGGTGACATTGTACATAGGAAGTGGGCAGCATTAATCTCCCGTAAATGTAAACAAACTTGTTTGTGTTAGCGATTGGCTGAACAAGAAGTAGGACTGAGTGGACGTGTAGGCTCTGAAGTTTTACATTGTTTTGTTTTTGAGTACAGTTATGTAACAAAAAATTACATTTGTAAGTTTCACTTTCAGGACAAAGAGATTGCACTACAGTACTTGTTTGAAGTGAATTGAAAAATACTCTTTATCATTTTTACAGTTCAAATATTTGTAATAAAAAATAATATACACGTAGTATTCTGTGTTGTGACTGAAATCAATGTCAAAATGTGAAAAAACATCCAAAATATTTAATAAATTTCAATTGGTATTCTATTGTTTAACAGTGTGATTAAAACTGCCATTAATCATGATTAATTTTTTTAATTGTGATAAATTTTCGAGTTAATTGCATGAGTTAACTGCGATTAATTGGCAGACCTATTTTTAATTATTTTTTTGTTTGTGCAAAACTAAAGCCTGTGGCAGGTGACATGACATTTATGCCACCAGACTCCTTTTGCTGGGAGCTAGTGCCTGGCATGAAAAACAAGCTCTAAAATTTGAAAAGTTATTCGACCTTCATTTTGGAACGAGGGAGTTGGCTGCCCTAGTGCAGGTGACCCAGTAATGGACTGTCGGTAGTGCGCACACACAGTGCTTAGCTGATCTGAACTTCTGACATAGCTGTAGCTACCACCATTTCCCACTGAGTCTAACAGGCAGCCTGGAGGTGATAGGGAATGGGGAACTGGTACTGGTGTCTGAGGATCTCAGCTAAAAACTGGACTCCCGCTGCAGCTGCTCCAGACAGCACCCAGCTGCAGTTCACTGTCTGAGGGGCACGGCTGCTAGCGTAACTCCTGAGGCAGCTTCAGGGACAGGTTGCCCTTGGCGGGGCAGTGAGAGGGCATTGGATCCTTGAGCCTTTCACAAAGGTGACTCATACAGCTGTGGATCACCAGCAGAAGGAGTGCTGGGCTGGCGATCCTCAGGAGCCTCCTCAGACAAGCACTGCCTGGGATGTTTCTTGGTTGGGGCCAGCTAGAGTGACCAGATAGCAAGTGTAAAAAGTTGGGATGGGGTGGGGGGTAATAGGTGCCTATATAAGAAAAAGCCTCCCAAATCGGGACATCTGGGCACCCTAGAGCCAGCACTGGGATTATGGCTGATATGGGGGTGGGGAGATATTACCCTCTGGGACCCCTCCATGCAGTGGCGGGGGTCCCTCACCTGTACAAGCCCTAGAGCGCTGAAACTGCTGTGCTTCGCAGGGCAGCTTCTTCAGTATTGGTGATGCCCTCTGGCATAGCCACCTGCTGCTTCCCCTCCCTGTCCACCACCCAACCTGCAGCTCAAGGGCATCCACACATTGGGAGATTCCCCTCCCTATCAGCATGAGGGGCATCTATCTATAGCCCCATGCTCCCCCCTCACCCCACCTTCCCCGCTGACATCCCCAGCATCCCTATACAATCCCTGCAGGAGGCCATCCCTGCCTGCCCAGTTTGCCACTAGCCTGGAGGGAAGTGATTGCTCTCCTCTTCATCAGCACCTGTCTGAGCAGCCTCCTGTGGCTCCTCAGACTCCACCTCCTTGCTGGCAAACTTGGTAGGTAGCTACTAGAGACACCTACGTGAAACTGCCTCCATTGGTTTGCATTGGGCGCCACTGGGGAAATGGGCAAAATGAATGGGCAGCAGAACGTTAAGTAGTACAAACTGGCCCCCACCATTCATGTTTACTAATCTAAGCTGGTGTCAAGGATAAGGCACTGTTTGTGGTTGGAGAGCTTTCCAAGTTGACACTGTTAAACCTGAACATTTGCATGGATACTACCACAAATAATCAGCAGTAAATTAGGGCAAACAGGGAACAACTGGAGAGACAGCAGCAGCAGACCTACACTGTGCCTTTTGAGATTAGGGTGACCAGATGTCCTGATTTGATAGGGACAGCCCCGATTTTTGGGTCTTTTTCTTATATTGGCTCCTATTACCTCCTCCCCCTCCCAATTTTTCACATTTGCTGTCTGGTCACTGTATCTGAGATAAGACCTTGATTGAGCTCTCTGATATCACCTGAAAATTTGGGGTCGGGGAGCGAGAAAGAGGGGAGAATAATTTGATAAAAACTCTTTAATGGTCACTGATAATAACTGAGTGATTCAAAACACGTACAGCTAAATAGTGTTTAACTTGGAGATAATACATGGATCTTTCCAAGTATGCAGTATCCCTACATTGACACTAGGTGTGCCCATGTACTTCAGAAGCAGAAAGCACATGATATTAGGAGAGTACCAGGCCCATTGCATGCTGGCAAGAGTTTGGAGACTTGGGCCTGGTCTACACTACGATTTTAGGTCAAATTTAGCAGTGTTAAATCAAATTAACCTTGCACCCGTCCACACAATGAAGCCATTTTTGTTGACATAAAGGGCTCTTAAAATTAATTTCTGTACTCCTCCCCAACAAGGGAAGTAGCACTGAAATTGACATTGCTGGTTCTAATTAGGGTAGTGTGGACGTAATTTGACAGTACTGGCCTCCGGGAGCTATCCCACGGTGCACCATTGTGACCACTCTGGACAGCAATCTGAACTCGGATTTGCTGGCCAGGTAGACAGGAAAAGCCCCGCGAACTTTTGAATTTCATTTCCTGTTTGCCCAGCATGGAGAGCTGATCAGCACAGGTGACCATGCAGTTCCAGAATCGAAAAAGATCTCCAGCATAGACCATACTGGATCTGATCACTGTATGGGGAGATGAATCCGTGCTATTAGAACTCCGTTCCAAAAGATGGAATGCAAAAACATTTGAAAAAATCTACAAGGCCATGATGGACAGAGGCCACAACAGGGACTCAACACAATGCTGCGTGAAACTTAAGGAGCTGAGACAAGTGTACCAGACAGCCAAAGAATCAAATGGACGCTCTGGGACAGAGCCGTAGACATGCCACTTCTATGCTGAGCTGCAGGCAATTCTAATGGGGGCCGCCACCACTACCCTGTCTGTGGACTCCGATGATGGAGACTCTCAGTTGCCATGCCTGAGGATTTTGCGGACGGGGAAGATGAGGAGGAGGACGAGGACAAGGACAAGACTGAGGAGAGCACACAGCACACCATTCTCCCTGACAGCCAGGATCTTTTTCTCATCTTGATTGAAATCCCCTCCCAAGGTGGTATCCTGGACCATGAAGCCGTTGAAGGGACCTCTGGTGAGTGTACCTTTGTAAATATTAAAACATAGTTTAAAAGCAAGTGTTTTTAATGATTAATTTGGCCTGAGGACTTGGGATGCATTCGTGGCCAGTACAGCTACTGGAAAAGTCTGTTAACGTGTCTGGGGAAGGAGTGAAAATCCTCCAGGGACATCTCCATGAAGCGCTCCTGCAGGTACTCCAAAAGCCTTTGCAGAAGGTTTCTGGGAGAGCAGCCTTATTCCGTCCTCCATGGTAGGATACTTTACCACGCCATGCTAGTAGCAAGTAATCTGGTATCATTGCATGACAAAGCCTGGCAGTGTATGGTCCTGGTGTTTGCTGGCATTCAAGCAACATCCGTTCTTTATCTTGCTGTGTTATCCTCTGGAAAGTGATATCGTTCATGGGAACTTGGTTGAAATACGGGAATTTAATTAAGGGGACATTCATAGGTGGCCATTCCTACTGGTCTGTTTGCCTGTGGCTGAAAAGAAATCCTTCCCTGCAGTTAGCCAAGCAGTGGAAGGGGGGCGGGAATTTGCACTGAGGGATCTTCCCTGATACCAGCCACGCAGTTGGGGAAGGGTTAAAGCGATCATCGCAGAGAAAAGGATGAGGAGGCTTCAGTTTGGCTAGCAGAGATCTTCCCTGATACCAGCCATGCGGTGCGGTGGGGGGAGGGCTAAAGGGGTCAAACCAGAGAAAAGGATGGGGGGGGTTAGTTTGGTTCTTCTTCGAGTGGCTGTTCATGTCCATTCCAAGCAGGTGTGTGCGCGCTGCGTGCACGCCCGCCAGAAGATTTTCCCTTAGCAGCATCCGTAGGGTCGGCCCTGGTGCCCCGTGGAGTGGCGCCACCACGGCCCCCTATAAAGAGGCCCACCAACCCTCCACCCCCTCAGTTCCTTCTTACCGCCAGTGATGGCTAGCTGGAACTTCTCTTGTGCATAGCAAGTTAGCAGTATCCTATCTTCGTGTATAGTCCGTGTATATAGTTAGTATATAGTTCTTGATAGTTGGGGGGTTCCCCCCACACGTTTCGTTGCCCGTTGGGGCATGCCTGGGTCCCCCAGGTTTAAACTCTGCAAGGACTGTGGGAAATTCATGCCCAAGAGTGACCCGCACTCTGCCTGAGGTGCCTTGGAGTGGGCCACCAAAAGGACTGGGGCTTTTCTATCTGCAGGGGCTTCCACCCGAGAACTCTCAAAGACAGAGCTCAAAGACTTAGATTCCTCCTGATGGAGGCTGCCCTGCGGCCACCCTCAGACCAAGAACCAGCCGAGGCGGTGCCCAGCCTGTCTTCCTCGGTGCGGAGCACCCCGGCACCGGCATCAGGACTTAGGGCCCAGCCCAAGTCATCTAAAACTCGGCACTGAACGGAGTCAGGTCATAGGAAGTCAGCCTCAGTATGGCACCACTCACCATTTCCGGTGCCCGCTAAGAAGAGAAAGCCGGTGAGGGAATGGTCACCCCACCAGGACCCTCAGAGGCCGACGCCATCCACGGGTGCAAGCGGACAGGCTGGGTTACAGTGCTCGGCTGCTCCGTCGACTTCCGCACCACGGAGGGGGCGGTCAAGTCCGGACTGGCCTAGATCCCCGGACCTCAGCAGAGACTTGCGCCTCCCCTCGACACCGGAGGCATTTGAGGCGGCTTCAGACTTGATGGGACTCCCGGCGCCGGCCTCCCCGCACCGTAGTAGGGACTTGCCTACCACGGCCTGTCCCCTAGTACAATCGAGGGGCAAGCCAGCCACGCTGTCACCTCTCTCCCCGCCCCGCGCCGCTAGGGCGGCACCAAACCAGATAGGAGGCTCCCCGCCACCTCAGCATCACTCTCCAATGGCACAGGGTGCTGCTCCCCCCAGGTCCTCATTCTCAGAGACTTCAGACTCAAGAGGCAGATTCCTACCGCTCGGTCGCGGAGCAGGAAATCGGTTTCGGGGGTGAGCCACTAGCGTTACCCACAGTGGCAGCAGCAGCAATGGCATCCGCCCTCACAGTGGCCGTTTTGGAGCCCCTGGGCCTACCACCAGTCGGTAGGCCAGGCGTTTGGTCCTCGATCAAGGTCGGCCTTGGTCTCCTCGGCGTCGGTGGCCCTGGCGCAGTTGCCTCCTGTCATAGTATAATTCCCAATTCTGAACCTTAGCGTCCAAAATATAGGTACTAGCATGAATTCCCCTAAGCTTAATTACCAGCTTAGCTCCTGTAGTGCTGCCACCAATCAGGACTTAGAGTAGAGTGCCTGATAAACTCTGGTCTCACCCAAAAACTTCCCTGGGGACCCCCAAGACCGGTTCCGGTCGCGATGCCGCATTTAGAATCGGAACCGGCCCTGCAACCACAGTACCATGTGCCGCAGGACCCCGAAGGGCTACATGCACCTGAGGAAGAGCCGATCCAAGTAATTTCCTCGTCTTCCTCCCCGGACGAAGCGGTCTCGGGCATGACTGTGGCACTGGCCCTGGAGGATACTCGGATCCTCCAACAACTGCTCCGGCGAGCAGCTCAGAGCCTCGCAATCCAGGCTGAGGAAATCGAGGTGGACGCGGATCCGGTAGTAGACATCCTAGCTCCCTCAGGGCCATCCAGAGTGGCTCTTCCGTTAATCAAGACCATAGCAGATACGTCCCACACCTTATGGCAGACGCCAGCCTCACTGGCCCCTACTGCCAAGAGAACAGAACGGCTTTATTTCGTCCCCTCTAAGGGGCACGAACACTTGTTCACTCACCCCCCTCCAGACTCCCTGGTGGTGGACGCAGCCAATCAATGGGAGCGTCAAGGGCTTCAGAGGTCAACACGAAAGAACAGAGACACCAAAAGACTCAACCTCTTTGGTAGAAAGGTGTACTCTACTGCAGGTCTACAACTCCGTATTGCCAACCAACAGGCGATTGTAAGCCGATATGGTCATAACACATGTTCAGCCATGTCGAAGTTTTTGGAGCTCCTCCCCCAGGACTCGAGGTCTGAGTTTTTGGCCCTGTGGAGGAGGGCAAACTGATCTCCTGAGCCTCTCTCCAGGCGACCCTAGATGCGGCGGACTCAGACTCGTGCACCCTGGCCACGGGCCTGGTCATGAGGTGGGGAGCCTGTCTCCAGGTCTCAGGCCTTCCCTATGAGGTCCAGCAGACTATTCAGGACCTCCCCTTCGAGGGGCAGATGCTGTTTTCAGAAAAAACGGACAAGCATCTCCATAGCCCAAAGGACTCGAGGGCCATGCTTCGCTCGCTGGGCTTGCATACCCCTGCGACCCAGCGCAGGCAGTTTAGGCCGCAGGCGGCCCCACGCCCCTACCAGCCTCAGACTTGCCAGGAGCTAGGGTGCAGGCGGGGCAGAAATGGCAGGAGGCGTCACCAACGCCACCCCTCCGGCCAGGCGTCCAGTCAATCAAGACCATCATCGGGGCCTAGGCCCCTTGTTCAATGGTACAGTCGAGGGCGACCTACCTATCGAGACTCTGGATCCTTCTGCCCCTACCTCTGGGTCACATCTGTCCCCTTTCTACCGTGCCTGGTCCCGAATCATGTTGGACAGCTGGGTGCTCCGCATGGTAGAGAAGGGATATTCTATCCAGTTTTCCTCCCTCCTGCCCTACCAGCCCCCCTCCCCGTCCCTCTTCAGGGACCCATCTCATGAGCAACTTCTAATTCAAGAAGTGAAGTCCCTCACAGAGGCAGGGGCGGTGGAGGAAGTCCCTCGAGAACTCAGGGCAAAGGCTTCTACTCCCGGTATTTCCTAATACCGAAGGCGAAACGGGGCCTGAGACCCATCCTGGACTTGCGGCGACGGAACAAGTTTGTGCGAAAACTCAAGTTCCGCTTGGTCTCCCTGTCCTCGGTCATCCCCTCCCTGGATCCAGGAGATTGGTACGCTGCCCTCGACTTAAAGGACACTTATTTCCACATCGCCATAATTCCCCGACACCGTTGGTACCTCAGGTTCGTTGTGGCTGACGCCCATCTGCAGTTCACGGTGCTCTCGTTTGGCCTATCAGCTGCCTCAAGGGTCTTCACGAACTGCATGGTGGTAGTGGCGGCCTTCCTGCGCAGGCGGGGCATCCAGGTATTCCCCTACCTGGACGACTGGCTCATAAAGGGCCGCACCAAGGAGCAGGTGGAGGCTTAGGTGTTGTTCATCAGGCGGACCTTTCTCAATCTCGGCCTCCTCCTAAACGAAGCCAAGTCCACCCTGTTTCCTACGCAACGAATAGAGTTCATAGGGGCGGTTCTGGACTCCACCCACACCAGAGCGTTCCTTCCGGAATCCAGGTTCTACGTGATTTCCGAGTTTATCCTCGGACTGCAACGTGCCCCGATTACCATGGCACAGATCTGCCTCCAGCTGTTAGGTGCACGCTGCCATGTGACCCATGTGGTAAACCATGCCAGACTCCGGCTTCGCCCGCTAGAGTCCTGGTTAGCAACAGCATACTGCCTGGCCAGGGACCCCTTGGACTCAGTGGTGTCCATTCCCCACTTGGTGCTGAGTTCGCTACAGTGGTGGCTCGACCTTCAGAAAGTGTGCGTGGGCGTCCCCTTCGCTGCCCCTCAACCCTCCTTCTCTCTGGTAACGGATGCCTAGGATCGGGGTTGGGGAGCGCACCCGGGAAATCTCAGGACATAGGGCTTGTGGTCGCCGGAGGACCTCGAGTTGCATATCAATGTCAGGGAGCTGAGAGCGGTCTGCCTGGCTTGCTTGACCTTCCAGTCCCACCTGGCCAGCAGATCTGTTTCAGTCCTCTCGGACAACACATCGGCAGTCTTTTATATCAACAAACAGGGGGGTGCATGCTCCTCTCCCCTGTGCAGGGAAGCCCTTGCGTTATGGGATTTCTGCGTCCACAGTGCTACCCACCTGACAGCGTTCTACCTTCCGGGGGAGCAGAACGGCCTGGCGGACACCCTCAGCCGCTCGTTCTGGGGTCACGAGTGATACCTCCGACGGGACATGGTACGCTCAATCTTCCAGCTCTGGGGCTTTCCCCAGTTAGACCTGTTCACCTCGAGGGAAAACAGGAAGTGCTGACTATTCTGCTCCCTCCTGGGCCGCAGTTCGGGGTCTCTGTTGGATGCCTTCCTCCAGTCTTGGGGGGTCAGTCTGCTCTACGCCTTTCCTCCGATCCCTCTGATACACAGGGTGATTTTGAAGATCCACAGGGACCATGCACGGGTAATCCTGATAGCTCCGGTGTGGCTGTGCTAACATTGGTACACGTCACTCCTGCACATGTCCGTTCAGGTGCCCCTAACGCTGCCCCTGCTCCCGGACCTGATCACGCAGGACTGGGGCTCCCTCCGCCACCCGAACCTGGAATCTCTCCACCTTACAGCCTGGATGCTCCATGGCTGAACCCGGTGGAGTTGCAGTGCTCCCAGCAGGTCAGACAAGTGCTGTTCGGTAGTAGGAAACCATCAACCAGGGCCGCCTAGCTGGCTAAATGGAAGTGCTTCTCCATATGGTCCGGTCAGTGAGGTCCCAATCCTCTGGGGGTCCCAATCCCTATTATCCTGGACTATTTGCTCCACCTCAGACAACTGGGCCTCTCCCTCTCCTTGGTTCGCGTTCACTTGGCAGCCATCTCGGCGGAGAGGGGGGTACCTCGGTGTTTGTGAGCCCGTTGGTAGGGTGTTTCCTCAAGGGTATGGACAGGCTATTTCCTCAAGGGTCTGGACAGGCTATTTCCGCATGTTCATCAGTCAGCTCCTGCCTGGGACCTGAATCTGGTCCTCTCCGCCCTCTCGGGACCTCCCTTTGAGCCCCTGGCTTCGTGCTCCCTGTTGTATTTGTCGTGTAAGACCTCCTTCCTGGTGGCGATCACCTCGGCCAGGAGGGTGTCGGAGCTCAGAGCGTTAACATCCGAGCCCCCGTACACTGTCTTTTATAAGGACAAGGTCCAACTTAGACCTCACCCGGGCTTCCTCCCCCAGGTCGTCTCACAGTTCCACATGGGACAAGATATCTTTCTCCCAGTGTTTTATCCAAAACCACACTCTTCCAGCGAGGAGCAGAGGCTACATTCCCTGGATGTCCGCAGGGCCTTAGCCTTTTACATCGAGCGTACCAAGCTGTTCAGATGCTCGACACAGCTCTTCATTGCAGTGGCGGATAGGATGAAAGGGCTCCCGGTCTCCTCTCAGAAAATCTCTTCATGGATCAGGACCTGCATCCGGGAATGCTACCGCATAGCTAAGACCCCTGTCCCTCCGGTTTCGGCCCACTCCACTAGGGCGCAGGCCTCCTCTGTGGCATTCCTGGCTCAGAGACCGACTCAGGAGATTTGTAGAGCGGCCACATGGTCCTCCATCCACACATTCACGTCGCACTATGCCATCACGCACCAGGCTAGGGATGATGCAGACTTTGGTCGTGCAGTACTCCAGTCAGCAGTGAACTCCGACCCCACCACTTAGGTTCAGGCTTGTGAGTCACCTGCTTGGAATGGACATGAACAACCACTTGAAGAAGAAAAAACAGTTACCCACCTTTTAGTAACTGTTGTTCTTCAAGATGTGTTGTTCATGTCCATTCCAATACCCACTCTCCTGCCCCTCTGTCGGAGTGCTGGCAAGAAGGAACTGAGGGGGTGGAGGGTCAGTGGGCCCCTTTATAGGGCGCCGTAGTGGCGCCACTCCAGGGGGGCGCCCGGGCCGACCCTACGGACGCTGCTAAGGGAAAATCTTCCGGCTGGTGTGCACGTGGCGCGCGCACACCTACTTACTTTGAATGGACATGAACAACACATCTCGAAGAACAACAGTTACTAAAAGGTGGGTAACCATTTTTTTCTGCTGCTGTACGTTAACATGAAAACCGCAGCCCTAAACAGACAACTCAACGGGATTTACTTGGTATGGGAAAAGAGGGCGCTTCTGTTATGAAGGTTGCAGAATTCAAAAGACTATGGCTTACCATGGCCGCCTGCAAGCCGAATTCTCTTGCCCGGTACGTTTGATTTCTAACACCAAAGCTGCAGGCACTCAATATAAGATGCAAAAAAATGACCTTGTACTGAAAACACATGTTCTATATAATGTGAATAGTGTTGTTCACCGTGAAAGAGTATAGCCATTGTTCTGTAAAATGTAACTTTTAAAATACTTCTCTCCCTTTTTTAACTCGTGCAGCTGCGAATGTTTCAAGCCTCCCTCCTCCGTCCCAAACGCTATCTCAGATAAGGCGGTGAAAAAACCACACACGCGATGAAATGTTCTCTGAGCTCATGCAGGCATCCTGCACTGAAAGGGTAGAGGGACACAATAGCACAGGACAGGAAAGCGGCCAGTGAACATGAGGAGAGGTGGCGGCAGGAAGATAAGAAGATGCACGAGGCAACGCTGGGGCTACTGCAGGAACAAACGGACATGATGCGGCTTCTGGTGGAGGTTCAGGAATGTCAGCTGGAAAGACTGCAGCTGCTGCAGCCCGTTTAACCGCCCTTCCTCCTCCCCAAGTTCCTTAGCCACCTCCTCACCCAGACGCCCAAGAATGTGCCGGGGGGGGGGGAAGGCTCCGGGCACCCAACCACTCCATTCCAGTGGATAAAAGGCTGTCATTCAACAAGTTTCGAAGTGGCCTTCTCCTTCCCTTCTCTCCTCCCACACCGCACCTGGGCTACCTTGTGAGTTATCTCCCTATTTTTATAAACAATTAATAAAGAATACATGGTTTTTAAATGATAGTGACTTTATTTCCAAGCTGTGATCGAAGTGGGGAGGATGGCTGCCTTACAGAGAATTAGAGTCAACAAGGGGGCGGGTTTTCATCAAGGAGAAACAAATAGAACTGTCACACAGTACCCTGGCCAGTCATGAAACTGGTTTTCAAAGCTTCTCTGATGCGCAGCGCTTCCTCGTGTGCTCTTCTGACTGCCCTGGTGTCTGGCTGCGTGTAATCAGTGGCCAGGCGATTTGCCTCAACCTCCCACCCCACCATAAAGATCTCCCCCTTACTCTCACAGAGATTGTGGCGCACACAGAAAGCAGAAATAACAATGGGGATATTTGTTTAACTCAGGTCTGAGCAAGTCAGTAAACTGCGCCAGCGACCCTTCAAACGTCCAAATGCACATTCTACCATCATTCTGCACTTGCTTAGCCTATAGTTGAAAAGCTCCTGACTACTGTCCAGGCTGCCTGTGTATGGCTTCATGAGCCATGGCATTAAGGGGTAGGTTGGGTCCCCAAGGATAACAATAGGCATTTCAACATCCCCAACAGTTATTTTCTGGTCTGGGAAGTAAATCCTTCCTGCAGCCATTTAAACAGACCAGATTTCCTGAAGATGTGAGTGTCATGAACCTTTCCTGGCCATTTCACGTTGATGTTGGTGAAACGTCCCTTGTGATCCACCGTGCTTGCAGCACCATTGAAAAGTACCCCTCGTGGTTTATGTACTGGCTGCCTTGGTGGTCCAGTCCCAAGATAGGGATATGGGTTCTGTCTATCACCGCACCATAGTTAGGGAATCCCATTGCAGCAAAGCCATCTACTATGACCTGCACATTTCCCAGAGTCACTATCTTTGATAGCAGCAGCTCAGTGATTGCGTTGGCTACTAGCATGACAGCAACCCCCACAGTAGATTTGCCCACTCCAAACTGATTTCCGGCTGACCAGTAGCTGTCTGCCATTGCAAACTTCTAGAGGGCTATCACCACTTGCTTGTGAACTGTGAGGGCTGCTCTCATCTTGGTATTCTTGCAGTTCAGAGCAGGGGGAAGCGTCACAAAGTTCAAGGAAAGTGCCCTTACACATGCAAAAGTTTCAGAGCCACTGGTAATCATCCCAGACCTGCAACACTATGTGTTCCCACCAGTCTGTGCTTGTTTCCTGGGCCCAGAATCAGCATTGCACAGCATGAACCTGCCCCATTAACACCGCGTCCACATTTTCGGGGCCCGTGCTTTGAGAGAGTCTGTGTCCATGTCCTCATCACGCTTGTCACCGTGCTGCCATCGGCTTCTGGTTCTGCATAAACTGCATGATAATGTGTGAGGTGTTTACAGTGCTCATAACTGCTGCGGTGAGCTGAATGGGCTCCATGCTTGCCGTGTTATGGCGTCTGCTCGGGCAATCCAGGGAAAAGGGCACAAAATGATTGTCTGCCGTTGCTTTCCCGGAGGGCGGGTTGACTGACGACATTAACCCATAACCACCCGTGACAAATTTTTGGCCCCATCAAGCATTCGGAGCTCAACCCAGAATTCCAGTGGGCAGAAGGGACTGCGGGAACTGTGGGATAGCTACCACAATGCACTGCTTGGAATGTCGACACTTGCCACTGTACTATGGACGCACACCGACAAATTAGTGCTTAGTGGATGCATGCACTCAACGTTATACAATCTGTTCCCAAAAATCGACTTCTGTAAAACTGGAGTAATTTCATAACGTAGACATATCCTAATAGTCACCTGTATAAAAGGTATGTGGATGAGCTAGCACTATCTCTTTTTAAAACGTTCCAAGAAGCATTTCAAAAAGGCACCTTCCCTGACTCACTTTATTTAACACATTTTACTTGTATTTGGCAGACTAAATTAACCCCTTCAGAAATGTAAATCTTAGCTACAGAGAGCACTTCTAAATTGGCATCTGAAAATATCTGTGTAACCCTTTTGCCCCTCTGAGTTGGCAGCAACAAGGGCCGGGTTCAGTATCCAGGGGTTCCGTTTCAATAACACAATGCATAACTGGCTCGAGCCCCCACCCAGTGACCTGGGACACTTACATACCACACCCCCCTGGGCGCCTCTAGGAGGCAATACTTCCCCACTAGCAAGCACAGAGTCTGAGTGTAGCAAAATCCTTTTAATAATGGAAGGAAACAATGCGGCATCACGTTGGAGAAACACCACAAACAGGATTATAACACAAACCATAAGCAAAAACCCACCTCCAAGTACATTTGGCAATGTCCTTTCCCCCTTAGGGTCTTAAGTCCAATCACCCCAAAGTCCAACAACCCAAAAGTCTCTGGTCAGTGCCACCTCAGAGTTCAAAAGTTTATCTGCAGAGTTTTACACCCCCAGTCTGGGTGGAAATGGGGGGTAGGAGTCCACACAGGGTGTTAAGGGGCACCTTACATGGGCCAGGGTCAACTGCTCCGCCTCTCCGTGGAGTTCTGCTGTAGCCTTCACCACAACCAGCTCCACTACACCAGCCACCCCTGCAAACCACTTCACTCCGCTCATTGTTCCATGGGCTGCTCCAATATTCTCCACTCTGCCAGCTGTTTAACAATAGGTCTTCAGGCTCCCCCACTAGTTAACACAGCACTCAGTGATTTCAGCTTTTAGTAAGTGAGCCCTGGTGCTAGTGCATTGTTGGCCCAACCTGAATTCAGTACAGCAGTCTCTAGATAGGTTCCTAATGGAATCAAAATTAGCTCTACTCTTTAACAGTGGAGAGAGGAAGATGTGCAATTGGTGTTCCAGGCCTTCAAAAGGAGCCCATACCACCAGGTGTACACACCAGTCCCCAGCCTCTTTCAATTCACTGGGTTTTGGAACCCATGTCCCTTGTCTAGCAAGTGTCACTTAATTTATATTGAGACATCTCTGTCATAGAGCAGTCTCGTAGTTCCTCATTCACATAATCAGGTGGCAACACTTTATTTACCCTGCCCTAATAACAAAGAAATTGGGGATCCCAGAGCTGTCAAAATAACCATCCCAGGCTGCCTTGCGCTATGCTGGGCGTGCCCATGTAAATTATCTCCCTGAAATTCTTTCCACACTTCCCATAATTCACCACCAGATGTCAGGGTAGAGCTCATCCTGACTCTGCTTACATCTGCTAAATTGCTTGCTAGATATACTGAAAGTAATCAGGGTGAGCTGCACTAAAATCAAACTAATATGACAACTGCAA
This sequence comes from Gopherus flavomarginatus, assembly GCF_025201925.1. NCBI lineage: Eukaryota > Metazoa > Chordata > Testudines > Testudinidae > Gopherus > Gopherus flavomarginatus. The sequence goes on from NC_066619.1 coordinate 130,186,385, forward strand.
GCAAACAAAACCTAAGAACTCAAATAAGCATTCAGGTCTCTAAACAACCCACTTAAGCCTTGCTCTGCCTTTCTTTTATCCTTCTTTGGGGTGTCATGATTTATTTAAGCCATAAACTCTGGATCAGGGAGAAAGTTTGTAGTTATGGCACTGAAACAGGACACAGGAGGTCTAGATGCAGTTCCTGGCTCTGGCACAGATTTCTTTTATGACTTTGGTCAAGTCACTTTCTCGCTTTGTGTCTGTTTTCTTTTTTAAAAAAGGAGTTAATATTGCGTCAAGGTTATACCCTTAAAGGTGTTCAGATACTAAGCTGATAGCAGCCATATAAGTACCTAGATTGTGCTTAGCATATTTTAGCTGTTAAATAATAGATAAAAACCATTTGTATTTATGACAGGAAGTTTCACATAGGGTATTCAGTACTCTATTATATGCAATGGACTCAGAAGGAAATGAATTATTAATGTGCAATATTTGGCCATTGATTTCTTTTGAATGTAGGCTAGACCCACTCCCCCACATCTTGTGAGTGAAATCTACACATTAAGTTTATCTGCTAAAAATTCCAAACATTTCCCCCCACTTCCATTTTAAAGTCCTTTGGAGAGAATGGAACCACATGTGCTCTGGATTCCATCCTGACCAGCAGCAGGAGTCAGGCTGGTTGTTTCCCCGTGAGACTGACTTAAAGAGACCCCTGGCTTCCCACTCCCAACATGACAAGAAGCTCCTTCCACTCTGCTCTCTCACCACCCAATCCCAGTCCTATTGATTTCCATGAAAAAGAATACATTTTCTTTTTCATAAACAGAGATGTTTACACATGTGGCTATTTGTTTTGTTTTTAGATTGAGTGGTCCAGGAATGCATATCAAATGGAATCACACCGGTGCCAAACACAGCCTGTCTGAGAACTGTAATTCTATAATTACACCCTCAGGGATGCTCCAGGCCTCCCATCTTGTATTCTATAATATACAAATTTCTGCAACTAGCAAGCAAAACACCTCTAATCTCTGCTCCCTCCCCCGCAGTAACAAATTGAGGCAGAGATGTGGGGTCCATGTCTCTTGGCCTATGTTATTACCTCCTGACTGTTGGTTTGGATCTCAGCCAGGAAGCCATCTGGATGCAGGATGTCTTTTGGCCTCCTGATGCTGCAGGGCTAAAATCCTCCTTTCCTCCACAGAGCACATGGGAAGGAGTGTGACCGCTGGTCCCACTCAGGCCAGCTCCAGAATAACACAAACCTTCAGCCAAATCTCCCACCTCCCACCCCCGCTGTTAGACTGAAGAAATAAGGAGAATGGGAAATTTCTTTGGGGATTCTTGTGCTAAATTAATCTATTTAATGTTTACAAAACAGCATTTTAAAAAATCACCTTTGCAGGCGACTTCGTTGTGTTCATTTGGATTGGGTGAGTTTGTTGCATTCTTTCTTGCAGCCAACAAAACTCTCCCTCAGGAAAGCAAAGGGGGTCCCGTCAGCCACGTGTTCCGTGCAGGCCCGGAGTGTGGACTGGGCTCAGGGTCGTGCTTAGCCACGGGGCCAGGGCTTCCTAACGGTGCGGCCAGGAGCCGAGTGCGATTTTCAAAAGCCCCTAAGCAGAGTGGGCAGCGACCGCACCCGGGCATGTCTGAAAATCCCACCGGCTCCAACTTCAGGGCCTGAAGGCCTTTAACGCCCGGCCCGGCTCCAGCAGCCCCCACGCGCTGGGGGCCCAGGGCTGCAGAGACCCCGCTGCCTCGGAGCGGCCCCTGCTGGTAGCGCTGGGACGAGCCGGGGTACCTCGCCTGTATGCAAATGAGCTACGTAATAGAGTCCCACTGTGTCTATTGCTGTATGTACCGGATGCAACAAAACGATGTAGAATCCCCCTCACACTGGAGGGGTGAGATTATTTTCTTCTGAATGTTCAGTTAAAAGCTTGAAACATCCGAATCCATTTGGAATGTGCAATAACTCACCTGTGAGAAAACAGTTTGGGATCTGCCAGTGTAGAGTCACCATTGACTTAAATGGGAAGGTGCGCGGCTAAGCGCAGCCTAAAGCTATCCACACTCCCTTTGGGTTGCACTGCTGGTGCATTGCAATAGAAGGGCTGGAGTGAGGCCCGTGCCGGATACATGCTGCTGTCTCTATGTAGCCATTGGTTTAAGTTAGCGCAGGGACCTTGCTCTGGGGTGCAAATGTCACCCCGCCTTACGCCAGTACAGGCCTCGGTCGGGTCAATGAGCAGCTCGGAGCCGCGCGCGCGGCGGCAGGTGGTTGGACTCGCGCCAGCGCGCGGCGGGCGGCCCCATTGGTTGAGGCGAGCCGGCTGCCGTTACCGTGGAGACCATTCGCCCCGCCCTGGCCTGCGCGGGGGTAGCGGGGGCTGAGGCGTTGGAGCTGTTGCCCGGCGACAGGGCGCTCGCGGGGACCGGAGCCGCGAGTCTGGGCAGAGAGTGAGTGAAATGGCGCCTCCCGGCGCGAGCGGCTGGGACCCCCCGCATCCTCCTCCTTGCGTCCCCCCGCCCGGGACCCCCGCGTCCCCCCCCGCCCGGGACCTCCCCGGATCCCCCCCGCCCGGGACCCCCGCGTCCCCCCCCGCCCGGGACCCCCCCTGCATCTCCCGTTCCGGACCCCCCCGCGTCCCCCCCGCCCGGGACCCCCGTATCCCCCCCGCCCGGGACCCCCCCCGCATCCCCCCGCCCGGGACCCCCGCGTCCCCCCCGCCCGGGACCCCCCTGCATCTCCCGCTCCGGACCCCCCCGCATCCCCCCGCCCGGGACCCCCCGTATCTCCCCCGCCCGGGACCCCCCCGCATCCTCTCGCCCGGGACCCCCGTATCCCCCCCGCCCGGGACCCCCCTGCATCTCCCGCTCCGGACCCCCCCCGCATCCCCCCGCCCGGGACCCCCGCGTCCCCCGCGTCCCCCCGCCCGGGTCCCCCCCTCGCATCCCCCCGCCCGGGACCCCCCGTATCCCCCCCTCCCGGGACCCCCCGCCCGGGACCCCCCCGCATATCCCGCCCCGGACCCCCCCTCATCCCCCCGCCTGGGACCCCCCCCGCATATCCCGCCCCGGACCCCCTCGCATCCCCCCGCCCGGGACCCCCCCCGCATCTCCCGCCCCGGACACCCCCCCGCATATCCCGCCCCGGACCCCCCCTCATCTCCCCGCCCGGGTCCCCCCCTCGCATCCCCCCGCCCGGGTCCCCCCCCTCGCATCCCCCCGCCCGGGACCCCCCCCCGCATCCCCCAGCCCGGGACCCCCCTTGCATCCCCCAGCCCGGGACCCCCCGTATCCCTCCCGCCCGGGACCCCCCCTGCATCTCCCACTCGGATCCCCCCGCATCCTCCCGCCCGGGACCCCCCCCCGCATATCCCGCCCCGGACCCCCCCTGCATCCCCTCTGCCCGGGACCCCCCTGCATCCCTCTGCCCGGGACCCCCCTGCATATCCTGCCCTGGACCCCCCTTGCATCCTCCCGCCCGGGACCTCCCCGGACTCCCCCTGGGACCTCCCTGCATCCCCCCTCCCAGGACCCCGTCTGCATCCCCCCACCCGGGACCCCTCTGCATCTCCCTCCCGAGACCTCCCCGGACGCCCCCCCCGGCATCCCCCGGCCCGAGACACCCCTGCATTTCCCCCGCCCGGGACCCTCTCTGCATCCCCCTGCCCTGGACCCCTTTGCATCCCCCCGCCCGGGACCTCCCCGGACCCCCCCCCCAGCATCCCCCCGCCTGGGACCCCCCTGCATCTCCTGCCCCGGACCCCCCTGCATCCCCCCACCCGGGACCTCCTGTATCCCCCCGCCTGGGACCTCCCTGGACCCCCCCCTGCATTCCCCCGCCTGGGACCCCCCCTGCATCTCCCTCCTGGGACCACCCCGCCTGGGACGCCCCTGTATCTCCCGCCTGCCCTGGACCACCCCCCTGTATCTCCCACCTGCCCCGGACCACACCCCCCGTATTACCCCCCGGCCGGGACCTCCTCGGACGTCCCCCTGCGTCCCCCTACCCCGGACCTCTCCCGCATCTCCCGCCCCGGACCCCCCCCGTATCCTCCCGCATCTCCCCGCCCGGACCCCTCCTGCATCTCCCGCCTGCCCCGGACCACCCCCATGAACTCCCCCCCCCCCCCCCGTCTGGACCTCCCTGGACCCCCCCCCCCCCGCATCCCTCCGCCTGGTACTCCCCTGCATCTCCCGCCCAGGACCCCCCGCATCTCCCGCCCGGGTCCCCCCCTGCATCTCCTGCCTGCCCCTCACCACCACCCCTGTATCGCCCCCCAGCTGGGACCTCCTCAGACCCCCTCATGCATCCCTCCGCCCCTGCATCTCCTACTCGGGACACCCCTGCATCGCCTCGCCTGCCCCGAACAACTCCCCATCTCCCCCCCCGCCCCGGACCCCCCCTGCATCCCCTCGCCCCGGACCACCCCCCTGTATCTCCCGCCTGCCCCTGACCACACCCCCATATTGCCCCCCCGGCCGGGACCTCCCCGGACCCCCCCCATCCCCCTGCCCCGGACCCCTCCTGCATCTCCTGCCCTGGGCCCCCCCGTATGCCCCCACATCTCCCCGCCCCAGACCCCTCCTGCATCTCCCGCTCGCCCCGGACCACCCCCCTGTATCACCCCCCCGGCTGGGACCCCCCGGAACCCTCCCTGCATCCCTCTGCCCCGGACCCCCCCTGCATCTCCCACCCGGGACTCCCATGCATCCCCCCGCCCGCCCCGAACAACCCTCCGTCTCTCCCCTCAGGCCAGGACCTCCCTGGACCCCCCCCCCCCCGCATCCCTCCGCCCCGGACCCCACCTGCATCTCCTGCCCGGGACCCCCCTGCATCTCCCACCCACCCCGGACCACCCCTCCCATATCCCTCCATGCATCCCCCTTGCCCCGGACTCCACTGCATCTCCCGCCCGCCCCGGACCCCCCTGCATCTCCCTGCCAGGACCCCCGCCCTGCATTCCCTGGCCGGTACCCCTCCCCTGCATCTCCTGCCCACCCTGGAACTCTCCCTGCATCCCTCTGCCCACTTGGGTCCCCCCCCCCTGCATCCGCAGACTCCCCCCCCCCCGCATCCCCGAGCCCGATTTATTTAAGCCATAAACTCTTTGGATCAGGGAGAAAGTTTGTAGTTATGGCACTGAAACAGGACACAGGAGGTCTAGATGCAGTTCCTGGCTCTGGCACAGATTTCTTATATGACTTTGGTCAAGTCACTTTCTCGCTTTGTGTCTGTTTTCTTTTTTAAAAAAGGAGTTAATATTGCGTCAAGGTTATACCCTTAAAGGTGTTCAGATACTAAGCTGATAGCAGCCATATAAGTACCTAGATTGTGCTTAGCATATTTTAGCTGTTAAATAATAGATAAAATATGCCTGCCTCCTACATCTCCCGAGCGGGACCCCCCTGCGTCCCCCGCTCGCCCCGGACCCCCCCCCGTTTCCCTCCCCAGCCGGGATCTCCCATATCCCCCCACCCTGGACTCCCCCTGCATTCCCTGCCTGCCCCCCCCCCATATCCCTACATCCCTCCTGGACCACCACCCCCATCCCCCCGCCCGGGACCTCCTCGGACCCTCCCTCGCATCTCCCCGCCTGGGACCCCCCACATCCCCCACCCCTGGCCGGAACCTCCCTGGACCCCCCCTACATGCCTCCATCTGGGACCCCCCGTGCATCCCCTGCCCGCCCCAGACACACACCCCCATATCCCCCACCCAGGACCCTACCTGCATCCCTCACCTCCCCACTGGGACCCTCCTGCATTTGCCCACTTGCCCCAGATCCTCCCGCCCCCCGACCGGGACTCCACCTGCATCCCCCTGGCCCCTGACCAGGACCTCACCTGCATCCCCCTAACCGGGTCCCCCCTGCATCTCCCTGGCCCCCGACCAGGACCTCCCGGGATGCCTCCTGCATCCCCTGGCCGGTACACGACTATATCCTCCCGCCCCCCCCCCCACTAGGACCCCCCCTACATCCCACTGCCAGGACCCCCCTACATCCTCCTGCCTCCTGGCTGGGACCTCCCCTGCATCCTCCCAGGCCGGGACCCCCCTGCATACCCTCGGTCCCCAACCAGGACAACCCGGAACCCCCCCGCATCCCCCCACCCAGGAAGTCCCTGCATCCCCCCACTTCCTGCTAGGGACCCCCCCTGCATCTCCCTGGGCCATGGCTGGGACCCCCCCTGCATCCCACTGGCCCCTGACCGGGACCTCCCGGGATGCTCCCTGTATCCCCTGGCTGGGACAGCCCTATATCCTCCTGTCCCCCGGCTAGGACTGCCCCTGCATCCCCGACCGGATTCCTCTGTATTCCCCAGCCAGGACCCCGCCCCACATTCCCCCAGCTGGGACCTCCTGGGACCCCCCCTGCATCTCCCGGCCGGGACCCCCCCTGCATCCCCTTGGCTAGGCCCCCCTACAGCCTCCTGCCCCTTGGCTTGGACCCCCCTGCATACTCTCGCTCCCCAACTGGGACCTCCTGGAATCCTCCCTTCCAGTAACTCCCTATATCCCCCTGTGAGGAACTCCCCACCCTGCATTCCCCTGGGCCCTGACCAGGACCCCCTGGGACGCCCCCTGCATTCCCCGGACGGGACCCCCCCTGCATTCCGCTGACCCCTGACCGGGACCTCCCGAAACACCCCCTGCACCCCTCGGCCAGGACACTCCTATATCCTCCTGCCCCCTGGCTGGGACCCCTCCTGCATCTCCCCTGGTGGGGACCCCCTGCTGCATCCCCTCGGTCAGGACCCCCTACATCCTCCTGCCACCTAGCCAGGACCCTCCTTGTATCTCCCCTGTCTGGGACCTGTCTGCATATCCTGGTCCCCAACCAGGGGCCCCCCGGTACCGCCTGCATCCCCCCGACCGGGATCCCCTTGCATACCCCTGGTCCCTAACCAGGGGCCCCTGGGATGCCCTCTGCATCCCTCTGGCCCCTGACCGGCACTCCACCTGCATCCCCCTGGGCCTCGACCGGGACCTCCCGGGATACCCCCTGCATTCCCCTGGCCCTCCGACTGGGACTCCCCCTGCATTCTCTGGCTGGGACCCTCACCTGCATCCCCCACCCAGCTGAAGTAGCAAAACAATATTTGGGGTCTTGCTGGGTTATTTCCTAGAGGAGGAGAAATGGATTATATGAAGCAGGTATTGCTTTGGTGCAAACCTGTGTATTTATAAAGAATGTACATAAAGTCCAATTTTTCTGACCACCCTAGGAACAAACAATAGCAGGGAGTTTCCTTGCTTACAATTTCCAAGCCTGCCTCTCTAACAAGTCCTGTGCCCCCAGGAGCTCTGAGCTTCCTCTGCTTCCTCTGAGGGTTTCTCTCACAGCTGCTTCTCTCGTTGTCTGCTGGCTTTCTGCCTCTCACTCACACACAGCTCTTGTCAAACAATCCACCATGTGCCTCTGTGGATTCACCAGTCTCAGGGAAACCCCTCAGACCGTGCAGCTTACTTAGCCTTACTCAGCTTCTCCGTGCAGCTCCTTGGGCAGTAGCTGCTATTGACTCCCGCTATTTTACACTATAAATGATCTTAGTTGCTCCTCCCATTTAGCATGAAAGAAGGGTGGTTAGTACACCCATCAATTTCAACCAGGTCTTTGATTCATGGAAGCCATTAACACCTTCTTCCAGCATAGCATCATTATTATTACTGGTATAATGCTACAGGTGTGCATGGTGCTTCATTTGTGTAATCCCCATACCAGGTTGATGGTGAATCCTGCATTTCAAGAGTATCATACCTTCCCTCTTCCTCCTCTGCTCTATTGAACAAAGGAGAGAAGTTTCCAGTACTTGCAGAAGAGAAAGTTAAGGTGAAATTCCTGGCTTCTTGTTTTGCTGCAGCTATTCCCAGAAGATGAACAGCTGCCACTCTTAATACAGTTCTCTCTAATGAGAGCTAATGTATTGGGGGGGGGGACTTTCTCACCACTATTAGAGGTGAAGAATTTTAATTTTTTCCAAGATAGGACATCTCTTGTTATAGTAAAACTGATTGATAAATTGCTATGTATTTCTCCTGAAGGGTAATAGTGCAGAATTGAAATCCGACTCTTCTTCTCCCTTAGTTTTAACTTTTAAAATAAATTTGTAGGGTTGCCAATTCTTGTGCTGTCTCCACTCTGGTAAAATCCATGCAAAACAGAACAATTTGAATTTGCGTAGTCCTGGGGTTCTTAACTGTGTTATATTTGCAGTACCGAAACTGTAGACACTTTTCTCTTTCCACCTCATTTCTTTTGCGTCCATATTTCAGATGTCTTGAAGCTGGCTAAGTGGAGTGCTGGAAGTGGGACAAAGGCTGTGGTCTGAGAGAGCGAAAAGAATGCTGTTTGCTTTATACTGTTCTCCTCACACCTCCATGGAACTGACAGGTGGGGGAGGAGGTAACGCCAAAAAACGTAGTGCCCCTGAATGCACAGAGCCCTGCAAATCTGTGGATATCTGCTTTATATCTGCAGACCATGTTTGTGGGTTGCAGATCAGATGCGGATATAAATTTTGTCTCTGCACAGGGCTCTATGAATGCATTCCAGCTCTATTCAGTTCCCTCCGGGCTCTTGGCAGCCACAGCTCCTGCTGCAAGGGAGTTAGAGTGAGCTAATATCAATTAGCTACCCCTGATGACTCATTAATTTATTTATGTAATCCCTGCTGAGGTTTGGGTAGGAGGGAAATATCATGTTGCCATGGCCTCAGTCTTGTTCCTCCTCTTGTCCAACACCTCCCCACCATTAGATCCTAATATCTGTGGACCTGCCAAGGGTGGTCTTCTGATGGACCAGGAGATAAATAATGTGGGCGTCTGCCCCTCAACCCCCCTGCCCTTCATCTTCTTGAGGAGGAGAGGGGAAGCTCTTAATAGTTACATAATTTAAGTAGAATAATTCCAAGAGTCCTATACAAATGTATCTGGCTGATAAAGAAGAGGAAAGATTTGGAGAGGAAGAAAATTGTAAAATTAGAGGTACATGTAGCCCCTCGACTTTCTAACAACTCTCCCTTTTCCTCCTGAAACGATTGGCCATGTCTTTCAGCTAAACACATTCCCAAAATGCTTTGACGCTCACTCACTGCTGTTGTATGTAATGTAACAACCAAGTTAGTTTCTGCCCTATTATTTTAATATGGCTTGTTGCAATCATTTTTCTTTTTGCTTTGAGATAGTTGGTTAATATCTGGGCATTTTAAATTCTACAACAAAATGGATGTAGATTTGTAATAACCTCCTTTGTTTTACTTTAAAAATTATGTATTTCATTGTTAGGTAACTATGTCTAAGAAGTTGTCGTTGCCTTCTTTAACTGCATCATCATCCACTGTAAATGGCAGAAACAATGAATATACAAGTGCAGAACTTCCTGCTTCGATCACTAATACTAGTAAGCTGAGGGAAAGACTAGTTTGTGTGGCTCCAAAACAGATAGCAGCAAATCCTCAAGGTCTTAAATTCATACATAGCACAAAATCGCAAGAAAGAACAAGAAAGAGACAGCAAGCCATAAAACTGGAACCTTTGGTATGTTTAAGAGAAATATGATTTTTAAACTGATCTGTAAATGGGAGCTATTATATTTACAGTATAATAAAATTTTGTCCCCCAGTCATTAACTGTAGTAAGATGTATATGCCAATTCTTCTAAAAAACTAGAAATGCAGGGCCAGATCCTCAGCTGATGCAAACTGTTGTAGCTTAACGGAAGTCACTGGCACCATAGTGATTTACACCAGCTGAGGATCTGGCCTGCAGTTTTTCATATATGTAATATTAAGTAATACATGAAAGCACAACAGCTTTCTTTAGTGTGTGTTTTTTTTAAAGAACATCTTCAACTAATTAAAATGCTGATTAGCAAAGGTATTTTCAGTCCAAGTTTTTATACTGAGAGGAAGAACCAGAACACCAGAAAAATCTAATTCCCACAGTCACCATTTGGTGTTGCAGGCAGAGGAACATTGTGACATCATCACTCACTCACTCCAGTTCAATTGCATACTTTAACCCCATTGTTTGAGTCAGCAAATGAAACTGCAGGTCAGGACTAAGGTGCTTTGACTGAGCTGGTGGGCACAGGGGGCTCAGGACTGGAATAGCAGGTCTGCTCTATAAATTGAATAGGCATGAGGCTGCAGATTTGTTTCATGGCTCCCTCCACATTATACCTGGCTCAGGCAAGATCATTGACATTTACCCAGTCAACAGTTCTAGTTCATCGTAACAGTGTCCATTTGGGGCTGCAGTGAAACTCTTCTGCCTACAGCAGGAAACGGGCCGTCAAGGAGAGAGATGACCAAGACAGGCAACAGTTTTAGGGTTAGGGTTTAAAGGTACGGTTAGGGATACTGGAGAATGTGAATGCTGGTTGACTAAGTTACATCTCATGTCACAGTGGTACTACTCAGGCTCCTCTGCCAGCAATTGTTACTGTCAATTGATCTGAATTTGATAAAACAATGAAGAAGAGGAGTGGTTTAGGCGAATTAACAGTATATTTTAGCTTTAGTGTCAGTATCCTGTAACATTGTACATTCAGGGATAGAAACTACTTTCCTGCCATTCCTACCACCTGCCAGCTCAGCAGCAAAACATGCAACTCTCTGATATAAGACTATGCAATTTTACTTTTGTATTCCTTTCCTTCAAATTAATAATAACTTCCTCTATTTTTTGTATTTTTTTCCCTCCCTGAAGCCTGTGCTAAAGGTATATCAGCATCATAAACAGCCTGAATACATATATCAAAAGAACAGAGAGCGTTTATTAGCTTGTGGATTACTACAGCCTTCTCCCTCAGCTGATAAAAGAAAATGGTCTGCTTCCATGGAACCGATGGCATCCTATGCTCCTTTAGCTGAGCTTCCAGAGCATGTAAGAGAAAAGCAGGTATTGAATAGCGACCTTAATCATTAACTGTTATGGACCCCCACTCCTGAACTTCCCCTTCTGTTGAAATCAATGGAGTTTCTGTGTAAGGAAGGAGTGCAGCCTTTTAACATGAGATAATTGCTTTGGCCCAGATTGATCCTTTCAGAGAGGAGAGACAAGTTTTCCTTTGAAGGGGCTGAGACCTTGTGGAGTTTGAAAAGGTGAAGGCTCCGAACCCCACAGGTCTCCAGGGATGACACTTCTGCTCTTCCCTCCCCCATCCCCTTCCAGAACCTACAAAGATAGGAGTCGCCTGCCTTTAGCCATGGAAATCTGTCTGACCCACAAGGAGCGATGTGATGGAGCTTGGACAGTCCCATGTTATGACTCCACAGCCCTTCATTGTACTTTTGAGATTACTTGAAAACTCAAGAAAGAGTGATCACTTTTGGCCAGTCTTCATCAGGATGAAAAGAACCAGTATATAGATCAGTACTAGTAAGGCAGAGACAGCAAACTCTGACACAGGCTTTAACCATGAGAAAAAATACTTGTATTCCTTTTGTTCATGGCTTTGCCTTACAAGCATCTTTATTGAGAGCTATATCTGACAATAGTCTGTATATTCCTTTTCTTAATGGATTGCTTCCTTCTTTTCTTGCCCCCCCCCCCAAAATTCATTTCCCTGGACTCTGATTTTATATTTAAATATTAATTTTGCAATTGCTAGTAGCCTTGAATTGAGAAAGCTATAAAGGACATTCTTATGACATAAGGATATCTTGCCATGTCTGATGTATTTTTTCTGTAAACTGATATCTAATTTTGCTTTTATTTTAAGGTACAGCAGCAAAGCTCCAGTAAGGTACTAACTCCTACTCCTCCCAAACAGCTGCGTACTGCTCTAAAGCCAAGTGCCTGTAAACCTTCCACCTCTCCACCTTCTTATGTTTTTAATGAAACAGAAGATGTCATTAAAGCTAACATTACAGATCCTCTGAAAATCATTAAAATAATATGTGAAAACAAAAATCTTGGATTCCTGTATATGACTCCAGCAGTTCCTAAGTCATCCATTAAATACGATACTTTTAATTTGAAGTGAGTTATTTTTTTCAAGTTGTTTATGCATCAAAACCTATTGCTGAAGTTTATAACAAGCAGTGTTGATGTAGTATACATTTACTTTTTAATGGTTGCTAATTGTCTTGTGCTATATTTTCCTCTTTCTAATTCTTTAAAAATAGTTAATATTGGAACTGTTACTTTTTAAGAAAGTTGCTTCATATTAATATGACTATAATTGGATATAAAGAGGAAGTTGGACTATATTCTTTAGAGGTTATCAATATAGCATGAAGAGTGTTAGATAAAGAGATGAGCACCTGTTTCAGGAGTGTGATCAAGCACAAGGCCAAGAAGTGCACATCTTAATGACAATCTGGCTGTAGAGTATGAGTGATGTGTTGGTCCAGATCCTCAGCTGTTGTAAATTGGTATATACCTGCTGAGGATCTAGTCCTTTATCTGGTACCAGTAATATGGCAGATACAAGGAAACCATTAAGGATAAGAACAGCCATCTTGCCACAAATAGTATCTCCTGTTAATCACAGAGAGGGTACTTCCTCCAGTAAAGCTAATAAAGACACCATGAGTTGGAAGAAATTTCAAGAGGCTCCAGATCATCTGACTAAAGGCAGAAAGTTTGAGACAAACAAGCAAAACAGAGTCAGAAGGAGATAGATAATACAATAGAGGAGAAAGTTGGGTCAAACCGCTGTGCTAATAGTAATATTTAATTTCCGGATTCTTTGGCTCCTTATGCTAATGTTACTATGGAGTAGGGTGACCAGATGTCCCGATTTTATAGGGACAGTCCCGATATTTGAAGCTTTTTCTTATATAGAAGCCTATTACCCTACACCCCCGTCTTGATTTTTTACACTTGCTGTCTGGTCACCCTACTATGGAGGCAGGCCACTGTACCTCAGGTGTGATGGGAGAGCTTTATATTACTCTGCAGAATTCCTTTTGGCTGATTTTAAAGAATGCTATTGAAAAACTTGGAAAAAGAGTCATGTGCAGTTCTTCTCAGTAGGATAGTGGCTGTGATGCTGAATCTGAACTGAAACATTGATGGATTGCCCTTTAATAGTCTGGTCTGAAACTAAAAGATGCTGCAACATCTCTAACCTTTCACCAGAAGTTGGAAATTTAAAAAAAACAAAGAACTCACTAACTTGTATGCTGCCTAGAGAATTGATGCTAAATAAGCAAACGTTCTAATTCCTGTTTCAGATCTCTGAATCCACAGAATTCTGAGCATGTAAGAATGTACTGAACACAATGTCCATGTGACAAAATCATCTTGGGGCCATATCAAAACATGTCCAGACCAATTGGCAACATTTGTGTAACTCTTTAGATGCCATACTCACTGTTGACCTAGGTCTTGGACCATCCATCCCATAAATAAATGCATCGTGGGTGTGCATTGAAAATATGATGTTACTGTGGCATTCACAGTGTTGTTGAGGCCTTTCTGTGAGGAAATGAACGTCTCTTGAGTAATGAGTGAATGATGTTGCACTGTTAGTGGCTAAATGATCACTGGGCTTGGGAAAAGACTAGAGTTAAAGCTGGAGACTACAGAGCTTGCTATCCAGCCAAGCCTCTAGGGCATAATTTATCTCCCACTACACAGGTGGGATTGTAGAGGATGAAATCGACCTCCCTTGTCAGTCTGAAGGCAGGTTACAAGGCTGCAGACTAGATGATTTATGGCTACTTTTCCAGGACTCGGTCCTGCAAGGTTTTGAGCATGATTTTCCAATACAGAAAAGCACTTTCGTATGTACTTATTTTAAGCATGTGCATAGCCCCATTAAAGTAAAAGGGACTATTTAGTTGATCAAAGTTAAGGTCCCATGCTGATTAGTGATGTCATAAGTGCTGCAGCTTGTGGCACAATACAGTCACAAAGCCATCTTAATGGGCCTACCTCCTTAGTTTTTTTTTTATAGATTTTACTGGAGATCAGTGAATTCATTTGAATCCTATTAAAATCAGCTTTGCATTTATTTTTAGAATTGTAAGCTATGACTGCATCAACAAAAATGACTACTACACCATTAGCCAGAAAGCAGTTATCCACACATGTGATGGAGAAGTTGAATTCATGCAGCTAGATCGCTGGGAGCAGGAATATCTGTATCACAAAACATTTACCAAGATTCCCATATTTGCTATCTTTTGCAAACTGAAGTCATTTACGGAGTGGAGGAAGAATGTCCGTGCCAAGAAAATCAGTGCGTGCCGTAAAGCTTTGCAGGAGAACTTGTTCATCGTTAATGCTGTACGTATTTGCTAATGATGATATTTCTGAAGGAAGGAGAAAGCTAATGTCATTGCTAAAACAGGAGTGCGTCCTGTCAAATGGAGTTCTGGCCTAATGTATTTTCAACCAGTCGGAATCCTGTACTGTGTTACCAAACATAAAATCGGATACTTATGTGATTTTCAAAAAGTTGTAAATCTAAGACTTAGTTTGGATTTTAATTTGTAAGTATCTCTTGATAAACTATTCTTATTATTTGTCAGTCCTTGCGGCCTGCAGTGCTAAACGTTCAAGAAATGTGTTACCAAATCAGTGATATGGGGCTTTGTCGTATTGAGAAAGGTTACACGTACACCCTGGAGGAATTTAGAAGCAGTCAGTTCAAACAACTGGATGAGGTGAACTGTTTTCATTGGTTCCAAGTTCCTTACATGTTCTTTTAGAGATTAGGTTTACATGGTTCTTTATACGTACTATCATTTTCAGGTGGCAAGCCGTCTAGCAGAGTTCAGGGAGCTAGCGAAAGAAGTTGTTAGAAGTGCTTGTCGAACTGCCCTGCTTGAATTTGGATTTACTCCTGATGATTATTTTTATGGATCGGTCAGTGCAGGTATGAAAAGAAACTAAACATTTAGGAAATGACTGCAGGACATGTGGATCTTTATTGTTCATTTTGTCCTATATGCCAGACCACTGAACCTTTTCTTGAATGAGTCTAGTATTTTCCCCTTAATCTGGTAGGCACGGTGTTACAATTTTGAATATTTGTTCTATTGTGGAAAAGGTGCATCTTTTAGGATTCTCTTCTTCCATGTCTATTTATAGTCCATTTGATAATAAATAATGTCTAACAATTCTCATAAGAGGCCACCTCAAAAATTATAATGTTAGCATCCAGCTTTGATTGTTTGGGTTAAGCCTCCATAAACAATTGAACTTGTGTTCTGCTCAAAATGAGGAGAACCACGGGCTCATTCTGATCTCCAGTGCCAGGAAGTTCTATAGCTAAACCTTAACCCTGTGAGCCTGAGTTGGCTGATTTTGGCCAGCCACGGCCGTGCCACAGGTCTTTTGTTCCAGTGTAGATATACCCTGGGTGCACTGTACTACTGAAATATATGCTTAATTGTAGCATGTGAGTAGTCCCATTGAAGTCAGTGGGGCTATGGACATGCTTAAATACATTACTGGATTGGGGCCTAAATAAAGAAGAGAACCTTAACAATCAGTCATATACATATTTTCAAATATGGCCTCCATTAGATCCAAGAAGAGTGCATGTAAACTGATAAAGATGCACTCAGGATTGTAATTAATAGCCTCATATAAGTTTTAAACCCAAATGTGTGGGTAATTTTTAAAAAAGCAAGAACTATTTTAAAAGGACTACTTGTTTAAATGCAATGCATATTGCCAAAACCTCAGCTGATGCAAATCAGTGTAGCTCCATTGGCTCCACAGCATTATACTGGTTTACACCAGTTAAGGATCTTGCCTGTACTATAAAATATTTTTTGTAAAAAAAGTTTTTTTACTTGTCTATAATGTATATATTTTAAATTATTTAATTAGAAAAGAATAAGAGGTCTGAAGTACGTGTTGAAATGCTCTTCATTTGCTGCTGCTGACATTTCTACTTCAGGATGTTTAAGGGATGTTCTTTGGTTTATCACTGTAAGGTTTTAAATGTAGTGGTGGGGTATGGCAGTTTATTGGAGCTCCTTGCTACCTTCTGCTCCTTATTACTTCTGGAGCTGCTTGGGCCCAGTTATCATAGAGCTACCCAGAAATCTGCAGTGTACATTTAAATATTTATGTTCACTATACCTTGTTTCAGTTACCTAAACTGATGGAATTGGGGGAGAAATGCAGGTTTCCAAAAGCCAGTGTAGATGTCCTTGGCCTCTAAAGGGTCATTTGAGATCCATGTGGATATTTGAGGATCTACCCCAGGGGTTCTCAACCTTTTTCTTTCTGAGCCTCCTCCCCACTTCCCTAGTACGCATAAAAACTACACAGCTCACCTGTGCCACAACAACTGGTTTTCTGCATATAAAAGCCAGGGCCCTTGTTAAGGGGTAGCAAGCAGGGCAATTGTCCGAGGCCCCACACCACAGGGGGCACCACAAAGCTAAATTGCTCAGGCTTCTGCTTCAGTCCAAGGTGGAAGGGCTCAGGCCTCTGGGCTTCAACTCCATGCGGCATGGCTTCAGCTTTCTGTCCTGGGCCCCAGCGAGTCTAAAGCTGGTCCTGCTTGCCAGCCCCCCTGAAACCTGCTTGCAGTCCCCCCAGGGCCCTGGACCCATGGTTGAGAACCACTGATCTACAGGGTTTGGGAACTGAGCTCTCTGCTTTCTCTGCAGGGGTTGGTATGAAGGGGGATTTCCTATGAACCCTTCCATCAGGGAATTTCTGCACCGTTTCCCTAGTGGAGTTTCTTGGGTACTGTGCTGTATTTTTCCTTTCCCTCCCAAAAAAATGCCCTTTGCTTTTGACTCAACTCAGACTGAGTTGTTTTAGAGAGAGTTTTATGTAACTATAGAATTTTCAGTTACACATGCTATTGTACTTGCAATATTTTCATTAATGTGTGTTGCATATCTTCCATACAGAACAGGTCACTATGGTAACTGGATTAGCTGCTTCAAGTTTCCTGGTTATTCCTCGTTATGAAAGAGAACTTTATGGAGAAACAGCTGACAAAATGACCTACACAGAACAGGCCAACAAAAGGTCTTGTTGTAGAAGGTTAACATGGTTAGTGTCTGGTGTTTGTAGCAAAAGTTGTTCTTATGATTTCTTCTCACATAGTCTCATAATAGTTAAAATTATACAATGCAGTGTTCCTTACAAACAATGCATTAGTATATGTTGGACTGATCATAAGCAAATAATAACTGCATACCAGAATGCTAAACCCAGGGTTGTGAGTTCAATCCTTGAGGGAACCTTTTAGGGAACTGGGGTAAAAATCTGTCTGGGGATTGGTCCTGCTTCAAGCAGGGGGTTGGACTAGATGACCTCCTGAGGTCCCTTCCAGCCTTAATAATCTGTGAAGTCCATCAGTTCTTCTAATCTTTGGAAGGACCAAGTATCAAATTCTTCAATGCGTGTTGTTGGTGCTTAATAAATAACATCTCAAATATAATCATAAGAGCCAGATTTAAAAAAAAAAAGGGCAAAAAAACTCGGAAGGCACTCAGCTAGTATTGTAGATAGGGTGGGGAGTGGAAATCTGTCTTGATCCCTACAGGCAATCAGCTTAGGTTTCGAAGCATAAAATCTTTTAGTATTATTTTAGCCGGTGGCTATATAGTTATAAAGCTTGCTTTGCTTTAGTACATTATGTTGTATTATGTTTTTCTATGGAACATCCTGATAATGTATTTTACATTCTATGTACAAATGTGCTACACAACTACTTTAGCCAGTATTTCCATTTTATCTAGCTGGATGAGATAATTGTATATACTTACTGTAGTATGTCTGCACATAATGATGGTATATGTGCTGAAGGGTTTAATCAAGTAATATGTTTCAAAGTGGACTTGCAGGATTGATCAGCTTGGTCTCCTGCAGCGAACCATGGGTGAGATTTTATGCTGCAGAACTCACAGCCCTGGAATGTGGTTATGGCGGCCTCAAACCAACATTGTGCCTTCCTCATCCTGGGCTCTTCTAGGGACTATAATTTAGATATCTCTAAGGACCTGTCTAAGTTACAGCACCTCTCCACGAGGCCCTATGGGCTGCAGCACTGCCTGGAATCTCTGCAATGCTGCAGCTCTGCCTTGACTTGCCAGTCCTGCCCTCAGACATGTCCCTTTGGTGGTGCTTGCAGCGGGGTTCTAGGGAGATAGCTTTATGGCCATCCTCCACCATACCTAAGCCAGGGGAATGCTCTCCTGGCAAGATAAGGGCTTTTAAGCCCCCTTTACACAGTGTAAAAGAACCAGAGCAGAAGTGAAGGTCTCACCTCATAACTATCTTTCATGAGTTCTGAGATCTTAAACAAGCGGATTCAAGAGATGGTGAGGAAACTGACTAGCCTCCAAATGTCTAAATCTGGTTGCCTAGCACTGGAGTCTCTCCAGTGACCCCCTGCTCTTCCCCCCCATCATATCCTTTCTCCTATAGGCCTTGTGACTGACTCTCCTTCCCTTCCTCTCTCCCTTCAAGAGAGCACACAGATCATTCCCCCTTCCCACTCCATTTGGTGATGTCTTCTTTGGGGTGAGGCCTGTTATCTCCTTCTGGGGACTTCTCTCTAGCTCAGAGTCATAATCTTCCTGGTCTGTTCGTGAAGCAGTGCTGCCATACAAGGTTTGATACCATGTCACAATTTAACCCTTAGTTTTTAAGTTCTTTGAGGTAGGGGACCATGGGTGAAATCCTTACTCTACTGAAGTCCATAGAATTTTTGCTGTTGACTTCAAAGGTCTAGTATTGCATCACTTGCCTTTTTATCTATCTGTAAAGAATCTTGCAAACTCTTGGTGCTATACTGCCACTACAAATGAAAGTAATAAATGTAATAATTTTAATTTAACATATTTGTGTCAAAAGATTTTAGCTGGCAAGCTGATGAGTGATAGTTGGCAGTAAATAGTGGAAAAACAATGAATTCTGTTATGCCTGTAAAGTCCTTTGTAGTAAAACAGCACTGACTTGGGGATATTTGCAGAACTGGAAAAATATCCAGACTTATCTATCAGAACATACAGCTTCTCAGGTCCACATGGCATCAATGTGCTCTCTTCTGTCTTGCTTAAAATTGAGTGACTGTTCAGAGACTGACCTTTGAAACTTTGAAAAAAGTGGTGGAAGGAACAGTTTGGCTGCTCTAAAGTTTCTGGGTACATGAGGCATGTATTTTCACAGGGATTTGGTGCAGACTTATTGTCTCTAAGGCATGAAAATTAGGGTGTCTGGAATATGTGAGCAACTTTGGTGCTTTCTGTGTAGAGCACTAGCAAAATTTGGTTCTTGTATAGTGCGTTAGGACAAATTCATAAAAATTCACACTAATGCATTAGAAGGTATGACTGGTATTTGACATTTTCTGTGCTGAATGGTCATGTTCAGAGTTAAAAGCTATTCCCCTAGTACAATGTGGCAGATCTTAATGGTCTTCTTCCCCTTGCCAGTGAAGATTAATTTACCAAGAAAGTTGATTTCAGTGATGATATCAACATGTTTTCTTGGGGGGGGGGGGATGTGGAAAACACACCAAGGAAGAGGTCCATATAAAGTCGGTTTAAGTTAGTGGAAAGATGTGTAGAGTGTTTCCAGCTGCTCAGAAAAAGCAACATGAGGTAGGGTGTGAGGAAGGGCTTGGGTGTGGCTATGTTTTAAAAAGAGTAAGTTATGGAGGCTAAAATAGGGATATATAATATAAGCTTGTTTTAGTCTTAACTGTGCAGAGGCAGTTGCCTGGCTATAGTAAGGACTTATCTACGCATTAATGTAAATGAGCTGGGGTGTAAATTCTAGTGTGCACCAACATGTTGCTTACTAACTGGCTTGTGTGGACCATACTGATGCACACTAAAAGATCTCTAGTGGGCACTGACATAGCACTGTTTGAAATAGGACTATGTTATAATGCTACAGGGGGGAGGGATAGCTCAGTGGTTTGAGCATTGGCCTGCTAAACCCAGGGGTGTTAGTTCAATCCTTGAGGGGGCCATTTGGGGATTGGTCCTGCTTTGAGCAGGGGGTTAGACTAGATGATCTTCTGAGGTCCCTTCCAACACTAATAATCTGTGATTCTATCAAGCTGCTACATTTCAGAGCCATATTAAATAAAAGGAGCTATGTCACAGGTCACCCTCAGGGGACTACAGGATCATCATGAGCAGAAAGAATATGCACTTCTATAGAAGAGATTTGTAAGACAGATAAGTGATTGAATACTTTTCAGTGGCATCATATGATTAATCCTTCTAGGCATCTTCTGACACCCTTCAGGTACTAGGTTCTGTCCAGTGGTTTTTAAATTTTTTTTAAAGATTATTTTTAATTAACATTTTTGTCTCACCATCAGTTTTGCTCATTTTGGCCTCTTTCAATTCATTAAGATTGATGATTATGTGTTGTAAGAGAAAGAAATATTAGTGCTATATTCTCCTTTCTTTTCTACTCCATAATATGTCCAGCAATACA
This sequence comes from Gopherus flavomarginatus, assembly GCF_025201925.1. Classification (NCBI taxonomy): domain Eukaryota; kingdom Metazoa; phylum Chordata; order Testudines; family Testudinidae; genus Gopherus; species Gopherus flavomarginatus. The sequence continues at coordinate 130,206,774 of NC_066619.1, forward strand.
TCTATGCATTAACATTTCTGCTTAGGAGAGAATTATCACTATTTCAGACCACAATAATATGATTGACAATCTCATTTTATTGGTGAAAGTTGAGTACAGCATTTTATGTTTTCATGCATTCATGTTGATACAGGTTTTATATAAATGAGGCCAGTTTTTGTACTGACTTTGCAACCTCACTAACTTAATTGGGTTCAGGGTTTCAGCTATTTTTTTTAAAAAAAGGAGCAAACCAAACTTTGCTCTTTTAAAATATAAATAAAATAAATAAACAAAATTTTTGTTTGGCACAGTGATCCACCCTGTGCAATTAGGAAGTTTAAAAAAGAAGTAATGAAATGAAATAATTAAGAACTAAAATAATCTAACAGACTGAACATCAATTTACTTACAGTATGGTAATTAATCATTTGTACTGTAATTTCACTTTTACAGTCAAATTCTAGAGTTGCCTGACAAAACTATCAGTTTTTGTAAATGCCACTTTTGCCATTTATGTCAGTGCTGTTTGGTGACTCAGCTAAGATGTGATCCTTAAGCAAAAGTTAAGATGTCTTAAGAAGTTATTAAAAAGCCCAGTTATACTGCCTGACTTTGAGAGATTCCTATTTCTTGTTATGGCAGAACATCCCTAAGTTGAGGCTCTGTTGCTGAATTCACATAATAAAATTTGTTTCTTGAAGGAACATTCCATTTTTCTAGATAAATCCAAGTTATCACTTACGTAAATACTGCTGGACTAGATTTTAAACACTGCTGGACCAGATTTACCAGTACATTCCATCAACTTTCCGCTAGCGTGGTGATACAAAACCTAAACTCAGAGTAGCACAAAGCAGCTCCAATGCCCTGGTGAATCTGGCTCACCCATCTTTGTCATAAGCTGTTTTGAGTTTGATATGAAATGTGAAGTAATTCAGAGTTTGTTCTATTATTTGTTCTGTAAGTCTATCACAAAACCATCTCTCAAAGCTCTTTTCTTCTGTATATTTATGCATGCTGTGCATATTAGAGTAAAGGTACTTTTCTGCTTCCTGTTGTAGAATTGTTGGTCCCACATCCTGAAATCCTTACTCATTTTTTACTCAGTCTTTACACAGGCAAAAATGTTCCAGTAAGGTTAATAGGAATTTTGCCTGAGTAAGGAATGAGTGAGGACTTTAGGAATCAGCTCTTTGAAAGTATAATATACAGTATACCTTTCCATAAAAATCAAACGCTCTTATCACAGAGACTTGTGGTATTCACAGAAAATGACAAAGTATTGCGCTTCCTTCTTCTGTCCCTCAAGCTTTATCCGTCTTGCTGACTACCTAATAGTGAACACTATGCATGTCCTGGCAATAAAATCAGTCACTACTCTTTTGAACTACCTTTCTGATAAGTTGAAAAGGACACCTGCTGCAGATGTCATACAGAAGTGGAATACAGAGGAAAAAATTGAAGTCTCTGAAAAAAAGGTAATTTTGTTTCAATGAAAACTAAGGCCGAGTTTTTTAAAAATGTGTGCATAAAATCCCTTTGGTTCATAATGAGGCATATAAACAAGTGCCATGATTTCAAAAGTGCTGAGTACTCAGCAGGATCAATGACTGCAATCTTAGCCTACATGTAGTATATTTTTCTGTTTATAGGTTGGTTTCAAAATGAAGCATAGAGGAAATTTTTGTTAGGAAAGTTTAAATTCTTGCATTAATCTCATTAATAGGTGAATCTATGCTGATGATCATTTTCTTAGAAGGAGCTTCAACTTTCATTGTCCTGCAAATGTTACTGTTGGTAACGTAGTGCACTGTTAGGTGTAATCTATGGCTGCTATAGTATTTACAGTGCAGTAAAGAAACAAAAATTACACGCTTGTAATCCTCCTTTCCCTACCCATCCCATTTGCAAGCAATATGTGCCAAATGGGCCTTTGCAAAGAAACTTGTATTTAAATTCCTAGGATTGAGAACAATCCTGTATATCTGAATTGAGATCTCAGACTTTATATGGGATTTCTCTTTTTCCAGATGTTTTCTTTAGTGCTCCTTTTACCCTTTAATATATTCACAAATTCTCAGCCTTTGATATGGTACCAAGGAGCAAAAGCATGCACTTACATCATATATCGAGGCAAATTTCTGATCTGTAGCAAGGGGTACAAAAATTGCTGCTATCTGACAAGGAACTCTTCAAAGGGCTTGATTATTATGATCTTGCTTACCACAGTTTTGCACTGATGTAATTCTATGGACTTTGACAGAGTTAATCTTTATTTATACCCAATGTAATTGAGATCACAGGAATCTCTCTTTGCAAGTTTGTTCACAAAGAGTTTAGGGCCTGGTTTGGCTCCCGTTGAAGTAATGGAAATTTTGCCATTGATTTCAATGAATCCTGGGTTGGCCTCTGACATTTATTTGTTTTATCGGACTTTTTCATTCTTCTTTTGTCTGCTTAAAAGAAATGTGCAGGGTCATAGAGAGAAAGTGATATTTGTTTTTCACCCAAGATTTTTAAAAATTTCCTGATCTTTTGAAATGTGTATTGTTTTGGTTTCATTGTTTCAGGCTGTGTCAGGGACGGCAGGGCAGGATGAAGAAGAATCATTTCTGCCCATGTTTCTTACAGAGTTAATTTTGGAGATCCATGCATTGTTGTTTGCACCATCTTTGGATGACTTCCAGGTCTGTTGTAAAAAAGTATCAATTTATCTTTTAGTTGCATGTTTTAATCAGTTTCATTGAATAGAAATGTCAGGATTGTGGGCCAGATTCACTCGTTTGCCCTGCTTGTTTTTATGGATTCCAGAGACACAAAGCAACTGCAAATCTTGTTTTGCTGCCTAGTCACTAGAGCGGTGCAAAATAGCCACGGCATGCTAGTGAATCCATCCCTGTATGTTGGGATCCTTCGCTTCCTCACTATAAAAATGGAAAAGATTATGTGAGTTGGATCTCAAAGATATCTGTATGCATTAGGGATTCATCCCACACTCACAGGTGACATCTCACATTTGTACATACTCTCTATCTGATTGTCTCTCCCTGCTGCCCTTTGGAATACAGGCTGCTACCTAATACAGTAGCTGTTGTGCAGGGCCAGCTCTAACTTTTTTGCTGCCCCAAGCAAAAAAAAAAGAGCGCCGCCCCGCCGTAACCCCCCCCCGCGAGCACTGTGCGCCAAACCCCCGCCCCCCTAGTGCTGCGCCACCCAAAGCCCCCGCCCCTTCCGAGCATCATGTCGTCTGAAGCCCCCGAGCGCCGCGCTGTCCTCCCACGAGTGCAGCGCTGCCTGAAGCCCCCGCCCCCCCACGAGTGCCACGCCGCCCGAAGCCCCCGCCCCCCCCCACAAACGCCGTGCCGCCCAAGCCCCCCCCGAGCGCCACCCAGACGACCACCCCCCCCCGAAAAAAAACCTAAGCGCCACCCTGCCCCAAAGTGCCGTCCCAAGCAAGGCTTGGTTGGCTGGTGCCTGGAGCTGGTCCTGCTGTTGTGTATCTGGTTATCATGGTAATTGCACCTTGTTGTTGCTATGGCAACTGAGTTAGATTATTAGGGGATAGCCCAGCCAGTTTTGGCTGGTTTTGGTTAGTTCATTGTGTGGAAATAAATGCTGCTTTTAAGGTTCACAGCGCTCTGTGTCTCAAGTTATTTGTTCCTAAAACTACTGCCTGCAAGTATACAACAAAATGGCAATGAGGGTGGGATTCCTGTGCTGCCCCAGCAACAGAAGGAAGTAGAAGTCAAAGTACAAAACAAACAATCAAAAAAACCAGCCTTTTTGCTGTTGGAAGGGGTGAGAACTGGCTTGTTTGCACTGACTGTGAAACCTGAAACTAAAACCATGGCTACACTTACAGGGCCACTGGAACCTTTTGAGGAGACTATAGTGCAATGGCATGAGTATACTGAGCATTTTGAGCTTTATGTTATTGCAAATGACATTACAGAAGAGAAGAAGGTGCCAATATTCTTAAGTGTTGTAGGAGCTAAGACCTACTCCCTGCTATGCAGCTTACTATACCCTGTCAAGCCTGATACCAAATCTTACAGTGACATTGTGGAAATCCTGGAGTCCCATTTTTCTCCAAAACCACTAGTAATTTCTGAAAGATATAGGTTCCACAAAAGAGACCAAAAAGAAGATGAAACAGTTGTACAATTTGTAGCAACTTTTAAAAAGGCTTTGCAGAACTCTGTGAATTTAAGGAGATGTTAAATGATGCCCTTCGTGACAGGTCAGTGTGTGGCCTGCACAGTGAAACTATATGGAAGCTCCTATTGACAGAGGCTCAGCTTACATTACCGAAGGCTGTTGATATTGCAGTCTCCATGGAACTGGCTACGAAGGAGGCACAATCCATCGGTGCATTCCCTAGGGTGCATAAGGTATCAGAAGAACCTACCCACAAAACTGTGGGGAGTCAGGAATGTTACCACTATGGTAAGCCAGGTCACCATGCATCAGAATGCTGGTGTAAGGACCTGGTGTATCAACAATGGGGCAAAAAGGGACACACTGAGCGTGCCTGTAAACAAAAAAAAAAAAAAAAAAAGGAAAAAAGAAAGGCCTGTGGTTTGGCTGACCAAAAAGGGAACCCTGCATACCCTAGAGCAGACCCAGGATGATCAAGGTGACACCTCATCGCAGGAAGAAGTGCCACTTCACGTTTTGTCTTTGGCAGTGGGCTCACATGAATACTGGGTTCCCCCGTTGTTGGATGGCAAACCTGTACGCATGGAACTGGACACCGGGGCAGCCATCTCGCTGGTCCCCAAGACTGTATATAAAGAAAAGTTACAGCCTCTTCCACTTAAAGCAACAAAAACTGTTCTGAAAACCTATACTGGAGAAACTGTGCCCATGTTAAGCATTATTGATGTTAAGGTGGAGCTGAATGGACAGGCCGCTAAATTGCCACTGATTGTGATAAGAGGTAATTACCCAGCCCCAATGGATAGGTCTTGGCTTAGGAAGATTCATCTGAACTGGGCAGAAGTGCACAAAATGTCTAAAGAAGAAATTGGTCTGACTGCTATACTAAGGAAACATGCTGCTGTTTTTGGAGAGGATCTGGGAAGTATGAAGGGAATCACTGTGACGTTGAACATTAAACCTAACAGTCAACCAAAAGATCTGAAAGCCTGAACTGTGTCATATGCCATCAGGCCAAAAGTTGAAGCGGACCTGGAGTGCCTAGTCACCAATGGAGTCCTAATACCAGTTACTCATAGCCCATGGGTGATTCCTGTCTTTCCAATAGTGAAGAAAGATGGCTCCCTCCAGATATGCTGTGATTTTAAAGTCACTGACAACCCGGTGTTTTGTGCAGAGCAAAACTTGCTTCCCCGCATCGATGACCTCTTCGCAGGCCTGGCTGGAGGACGAAAGTTCAGTAAGATTGATCTGAGGCAAACGTATTTACAAGTGCATATTGATGAAAAGTCCCAAAAGTTATTGACTATTGTGATGCATAGAGGGCTTTATTGACACTGTTGCCTACCCTTCGGAATAACATCAGCTCCCGCCCTGTTCCAGAGGGCTATGGACCAGATCTTGTGTGACTTGCCAGGAGTCCAGTGCTATCTGGATGACATCCTGGTCGCTGGAAGGAATGAGGAGGATCACTTAAAGAATTTAGAGGCTACCCTGCAGAGACTGGAAGAGTATAGCCTACGAGTCCGCAAAGACAAGTGTGAATTCTTCCCGCCCTCTGTTGAATATTTGGGACACATCATTGATGCTACCAGTCTTGATGAGGCCCCTGCAAAAGTTAAGGCTATTGTGGAGGCTCCCCCACCTCAAAATGTTAGCCAGCTTTGCTCGTTTCTAGGTCTATTGAATTATTATGGAAAGTTCATCTCACAGTTAGCCACACTGCTAAAACCACTTCACAAACTCCTTGGGCAGAACAAGGCCTGGAAGTAGACTGAAGAGTGTGATGTTGCATTTAACAAAGTTAAGGATGTATTGCTAAATTCTGAAGTTCTGACACACTTTGATCCATCCTTACCCCTACAGTTGGCCTGCGATGCCTCCCCTTATAGGGTGGGAGCAGTCATGTCACACATTATGCCCTCAGGAGAAGAGAGACCTATTGCTTTTGCTTCACGCACTCTAAGCAAAGCAGAAACTAACTATGCCCAAATCGAACATGAGGCATTGGGAATCGTTTTTGGAATTTGGAAGTTTCATCAGTACCTGTTCGGGGGGAAGTTCACTCTTCTCACAGACTTATCGACCTCTGACTTCAATTTTTGGACCCCAACAGGCATTCCCCCATTAGTTGCTAGTTGTATGCAACGTTGGGCATTGCTGCTTTCAGCGGCACAGGTGTATAAAATCAGATATTGGAAATCCACTCTTAACAGCAATGTTGATGGTCTCTCCAGGTTGCCTTTGCCAGTCAACCATCAAGATACTGCCCAAAAGGAAATCTTTTACTTTGAACAGGTAGAGAATACACCCATCACCGCTACTCAGATAAAGAAGGCAACTCATGTTGACCCAATATTGTCCCAAGTTATGGACCTGGTGATGCATGGAAAATATCAACAAACCTCTCCAGTCTCACCTGACCTTGTTAGCTACATGTCCAGGGGAACAGAGGTATTGATCCAATCTGGTTGTTTGTTGTGGGGGAGGTGTGTCATTATCCCACCACCACTGTGATTAGATATTAGAACAGCTACGTTCCGGTCACTGTGGATAGTGCGCATGAAGGAAATTGCACAAAGTTATTTTTGGTGGCCTGGATTGGACAGTGTTATTGAAGAGAAGACAAGAGCTTTTATGTCATGTCAAGGTGTCAGGAATGCACCCCAGTGGGCGCCCCTACACCCATGGAACTGGCCTGAAAACCTGTGGCAACATATTCATGTTGACTTCGCTGGCCCCCTTGAAGGAGGTGGTGCCCATTCTAAAAGGCCAGAAGTCTCTATAATGCAGTCCACTACTGCAGAGAGTACTATCCAAAAACTACAGGGACTCTTTAGTTATTTCGATCTGCCAGAACAACTTGTGACTGACAACAGACTGCAGTTTGTCTCTCAGGAGTTTCAAAATTTTATGAAGGCAAATGGGGTACACCACATTACTTCAGCACCATATCATCTATTCACCAATGGATTAGCTGAAAGATTTGTGCAGACAATGAAACAAATTTTGAAATCGGCAAAGGGACAATTATCCATTCAAAAACGTCTGGACACCTTTTTACTATTATCCTACATAAATACACCTCATGCTACGACCAAGGCATCCTCTGCCTTTCTAATGATAGAACGACAGCTGCACATTTGCTTTAATCTGCTGAAACCTTCTGAACCCAGACAAATTGTGCAACGTCAGCAGCAAGAGCAAGTCATCAGGTGTGCACCCAGAGCAAAAGACCAAACCTTTAGCCCAGGGCAGCCAGTTTTCACTCGGAATTATACTTCTGGAGTTAAATGGGTTCCTGCCACGGTAATCGCTCAAAAGGGGCCTGTTTCCTACACAGTCCGGACTGCAGAGGATCTCACCTGGCAGCAACATGTAGATCAGCTGCTGCCAGGTCATACCAGTCCTCAGCACACATCTTCAGTAGAGTTGTCTTACTTCACCTCTTCTGGCAAGACACCGAATCAAGAATCACCTGTTCCTGACTGTTATCCTTCGTTACTGCTGGCGGCTGAGATACACCCTTGTCCGGGACGAGCTGATACCACCCATTCGCCCTACGAACCCTGAGCTCATTGTCAGGCCCGCACCCAAGACACTTTTGGGTGCAACAACACCAGAAGTTCGCTGTAATCCACCTAGAGACAGAAGGCCTCCTCAATGGCTGGATCTTTAGCTAGGACGAACCCATGGTCATGGGGCAAAATAATCCCTGGGGTTTAGCCGGGAGTGGAGGCAGTCTACCCTCCTTCTCTAGTTTAGGGGATGTTCTTATTAAGGGGGTGCCTTTAAGATTCTTATTAAGGGGGAGGAATATGTTGTGTATTTGGTTGTCGTGGTAATAGTACCTTGTTGTTGCTGTGGCAACTGAGTTAGATTATTAGGGGATAGCCCAGCCAGTTTTGGCTGGTTTTGATTAGTTCAGTGTGTGGAAATAAATGGTTGCCTTTAAGGTTCACAGCTCTCTGTGTCTCAAGTGATTTCTTCCTAAAACTACTGCCCCCAACGATACAACAGTAGCCACTCAGAGTATGTCTAAACTGCAGCTGGGAGTGAGCCTCCCAACCCATGTAGACAGACTTGGGCTTGAGGAGCTCACAGTAGCGCACTAAAACAGAGCTGTGTGAACACTGCAGCACTAGCAGAGGTTTGGACTCCATGGGTAGGATGGGCTTGAACTTGGGTGGCTAGCAAGTGCTTCAACCTGCGCATAGCTATTTTTAATGCACTAGCACAAGCCAGCTATTGCATTAAAGTGTCTACCTGGGCTAACTGAGTCTGCATAGCTTTCTTAAGCTCTTCCTTCCTCCACATTCAATGTTGCAACAGTGATATTCTGCATCAGTTGGCAGTGGGAAAAGCTCTTCTCTACAAGCAGAGTGCCCTCTAGCTCCTACTGTATTTTTGTAGTGGGGAATGATAGTTTCCTCTGGGTTCTCCCTGTTTGCTCTTCCTGTGAGGCTCCGTCTAGTATCTTATCTGGCAAGAGCAGTGCTTAGCATGTTGCCTCTCCGCTAGCCCCCATTTCTGCTGGTCTGGAAGTGAGATATATTGACAATCTGCCATAGACCTTTGCATACATATGAATGCACTATATTTTGGAAATGTTTCACACCTAATTTGTTTCACAGTTCAGAAGGATTCAAAGGGTGTTAATGATGTTTTCTGTTGTCTAACAGGAAGGCGTTGCAGATATTATTAATCAGTTTCAGGCAACTGTGTTGTCTGTTGCTAATCTTGTATCTGATCAATACTTTGATGCCTTTACTCGTCCTATTATTAATAACAAAATTGAAGAAAAGACTTGTGGTGAAGGACCAAGTTTATCAACCATGTTTAAAGATGACAAGCATTTGCAAGCTATCATCCAGCAAATAAAGGTATCAAACAGTTTCAATTTCAGATTTGATTTTTTTTGTTAAACATGAATTAATCAATACCACTGTGTGCCAAGTCTCTTCTGAAGGTACTTCCCCTAGGCATGGCTAAGGGTGATACAACAGTACTGTTTGCATGCCTATCTAATCTTTGCTGAGACTGGGCTAATAGATGCCAGTTATGTTCATGGGCACCTGTCCACAAGGAAATAGACTGACTCTACCCAAGATTTTCAATCAGGTCACCCAACTGACCTTAGATGGCAATGAGTTTGATTCACCATTGATCTGAGTTAGATGCAGACTGGCGACCTAGAGATAAAAGACCACTATTCCATTACCAATGCACTGAACCTTACAGTTCCTCCAGAGATTTTATTTTAAAGTATCAAAAATAAGAGTCAATATATCATGTAGAATTGTTTTAATTTCTTCTATTAGCTTGCTCCAAGCAAATTCTTAAGTACCATGACTTTTTTGTGTAACATTTAGGAAACTGTATATTCAGCATTTGAAGCAGCCAACTTATATGCAGACACTTTTGAACAGTTTCGGTTATTTTTCAAAGAAAATGAAAGTCTTGATTTGGAAGCTCTGAAGCAGCAGGAACACGGTGAGTTGTCTTTTTCTCTAATTTTTAACTAAGATTCTTGCAGATAGTAATATTTCATTGTTTGTTTTCTGTGTTATTGCAGCAAATATCTGCAGTATTTACTCTTGATTTGGTTATAAATGTGCTCTAAACCAATTTCCAGCGGAGTAGTGCGTTAGCCATGGGTTCAAATATTTGTTTACTCTCACACAAAATAATCTATGACTATGTGTACACACAAGATAACAGTGGAATGAACTCCGTTTGTATCTGCAACAGTGGAATAAGCTGTATTTAAGCCTTGATCCTGCAACTGGATCTGCACAGGTGGCCCCTGTGGAATCCTTTTGAAGTCAGGGCTGTTCCATGCAGGGGTCTGTGCACATCTGATTGTGGGATCTGAGTCTTAGTTTGCACCTTTTGACTTCTTATCTGTTCTCTGTTCTGCCAGGATTACTCTAAATATTGATAGGCACAAAGCTGTTTTTACTTCGCTCCCATTGTCTTCTCTGCTCTGCAGTGGAAGCGATTGTCAGGGATAGGCAGCATATGAGCCCCTCTGAATTTTGAATTCTTTCTCAAGTGATTGTCTACATGCATTCCATTGATGGTGAGCATGCACCCCATGCATGTCAGATCAGATTTTTTTGGCCACCAGAGGGCCCCCCAGCAATCTTTGTGCTTCCTGTAGTAGGGTCCTTGGGGGTCTGGGTGGCCTAGGGTTAGTGTCCACTCAGTCATGGGATAGTGATAGGCGAGCTTGGGCCCATCCATGCCACCTTACTCTGACCCAGGGCCCTAGAAGTGTCAGCAGCATTGACCCCTGGAGCGGGGAGTGGAGATTCAGAGTTACTGTCCCTGGGTCACTTCCTACCACTTCTCCCTCTGCTTCTTGTCCCAAATGAAGAAAAATAAAAAGGAAACCAAACCATCATCCCCAACGGGGCTCAGCATACAGTCCTGGTGCTTCAGGGGGGCATTTCTAGCCCCCTTTGGCAGGAAGCTGCAGGGTAGATCTATACTCCTCCCCAGCCTCCCACCTTCTGAGGCGGGTTGCTCCCCTTTCAACCCTGCCTCCAGTTGGAGCATGGGCTGCAGGATTGGAGGGGTGGGGCTAGATGGGCCCAGTACTGTCCTTTAACACCTCCCATCCCAGTGTGTTGTGTGTATACCCCATCCCAAACCACAAGGCATAAAGTGCTAAGTGGGCCAAACCATCCTTCAGTTCCGTGTTACCACCTTTGGCAGTGAGATGAATACCTGCAGTGTCCTCCTGCTTCTTTGCTCCTCACTAGCATTTGTTAGTTGCTAATCTTATTACTTAGTTAGTTGTTACTTCATACAGTTAGTTCTTTTCCTGTTAGCTATAAAACTTTGTATATAGCTAAAGTAAATATTTCTTAGTTAGTTTAAAGGGCAGGTCTACATGCGGGGAAAAAGCCAGCAGTAGCTAGTGCACATTGGCTACTTTGCATTAACTGCCTGCATGGATGCTCGTACTGCACATGAAAAGTGCCTTTGTGCATAGTAGCTTGATGCACTTTGGGCATGTGTTAAACTGAACTGCCCAACGGCACTTTTAATGCCAGTAGGAATGTTTGTATGGGGGATTAGTGCAGAGTAGCTAGTACGCTTTAAGTTCGCACCCTAGCTTACTGCACACTAATTTCCCCATGTAGACAAGCTGTTAGTCTTTAAACTAGACAACCCCCAGCCCTGTACAGGGGCTCTAGCAAAATGGCAGAAGTGAAATCCATGGGTTCAAAATCTTCCCCTTGTGCCACTTAATGATGGGAACACTTGGTGCCTGTCTTGCCTACAGGAGAGACATGTCCTTGAGTATGTTCCACATGTCACTCCTCCAAGTATACTCGGAAAACTTGTTTCTCTCACAGTGCTCAAGGCAAGCTTCCTTGGATACTGAGAACAAGGATATAGCTAGACCACAGTCCTCTGATTAGCTTCTTGGACTCTCTTTGGGAGTAACTGTTGAGCTGAAATTCCACCCTGAGCTCTTGGCCTACATCAACTAAGCAGACTCCAATCACCTGTCTCCATTCTGGTGCTGGCGTCCTCTGACAAACGCAGAAAGGAGCACTGTTGCAAAGACAGGCCAGGGTACAGGGCACCTTCTCTGGTGCACCAGACTTCTGACTCATCTCAGGCTCAACCATTCAAGAGCAAAAACTTGAAAAGGGCCCCTCTGGCGCTAAGTACTGGCTACTAAGAGAGTTACAGCAGTATACACTAAGCCTGCAGATCGCGTTTCTCTCAGTACCTGTTCTTCAGCACCAACATCAATACCCCAAATCTCAGTACCGAGAGCTTTGGTACCCACCACTTCCATACTGGTCGCCTTGGAACCATGTTCCATATTACCCAGTGCATCAGTACCTGCTGTCTTGGTTCCCTGAGATTATACAGTAATGAGAGATTTAACTGTGAGCCTTGTACCAGAGGTTGAGGGTGATGATATCTAAGCAACCATCTTCTGAGCTGTTGGTAGAGCCAGTAAAGGAAGTATCTCCAGTAACAATTTCATCCCTTCAAAGGGCACTTATGATTGTACAGCCCTCCTCCTCATCCCTGTCTGATCATAATAGAGAGTCAATTCCTACTCACCCTCCTTACCCCGCTTTGTAGCAGAATTGAAGTCAGGAGGGGACTCTAGGGAGGGTTCTATAAGGGACAATAGGAATTGACCTGGGCTCACAGGGTTCTGTAAGGGACAATAGGAGTTGACCTGGGCTCACAGTGTACATCCCTCCTTGTACCTTCCTATACATTCCCCATTCCAGTACTCGTATCCCAATCCTAACCCTGCTGCATGCCCTGTAGTGTGCAGTGTGTTACACAAGTGTGCATCATCTGCCCCTTCTACACTTCCTCTTCCTAAAGAGACAATATAGACCAGGGGTCGGCAGCCTTTCAGCAGTGCTGTGCCGAGTCTTCATTTATTCATTCTAATTTAAGGTTTCGCATGCCGGTAATACATTTCAACATTTTTAGAAGGTCTCTTTCTATAAGTCTATAATATATAATTAAATTATTGTTGTATATAAAATAAATAAGGTTTTTAAAATGTTTAAGAAGCTTCATTTAAAATTAAATTAAAATGCAGAGCCCCCTGGACCGGTGGTCAGGACCTGGGCAGTGTGAGTGCCACTGAAAATCAGCTTGCGTGCTGTCTTCGGCACAAATGCCATAATCTATATCAGGGGTACGCAACCTATCTCAGGTAGGTCAACTAGTGCAACCTCAGATCCTGGAAAGGTAGGAGGAGGAAAGCAAAGAAGAGTAATGACTGTAAGGAGAAGAACAACTGGTCCCCACAGCAATCTGCTCATTCTTCTCTGATGAGACAGTAAATCCATCTATGCTTGCCTCAGTGGATAATCGTAAGGTGTCTCAGGACCTCATCAAATGCATTACAGAGACACTGGATATACCACTAGAAGCTCCTGGAAATCTTGCAGCCTTCTATGCCCAACAGGCTATGCATGCCAATAAGCGAAGGAGCATTAAAGCCTGCAAAGAATCTATAGCGTTCACCAGCATCAGTACTGACCACATCCAAGTGAGAAGACAGAAGGTACCATAGGATTTTTAAATACCTTTATTCCCAACAGCACTGGGATCAGTTGTAGTAGTTGCACTACAGAAAACGTCAAAAAAGCAGAGACCTCCCAAATTTACACTTAGAAAGAAGGACCTGAAGAAACTCAGCCTCTTCAATTGCAAATTTATCTGTCATCCTCCCTGGCTTATTACCAAATATTACCTCATTTCCGAGTATGATTACATGAACTGGGGATAAGCTGTCTCAGTTTGTGGACAAGCTACCACAGGACTACTAAGGGGAACAAAATCCATCATGATTGAGGGACAGCTGATGGCTCACACTTTCCTGCAAGCTGCAGTGGATGTATCTTGGTGCTACAGCACATATTATGGCCACATAAGTGGCAATAAGAAGATCTTTCTAGTTCCTGTCCCTGTCCAGGGATGTCAAAACTATAATCAAAGACACTTTTTTTTGAGTGCAATGAACTTTTTAATTCTAAAATGGACAAAGTCCTCCATTCATAAAAGGAGTCCAGGGTGACTCTGTATGGTTGGATCTGCGTGTTCCTGTCCCAAGAGAGGAAGCCAAAAGACAATGACTTATTTCAGGCACCATCTCTCTGCCCAGTATTATTACCAAACCCAGAGTATTATTACCAAACCTCAGAGCCACTGAGAAAGAAGAGGTTCCAGTGATGACTGCCCTGAGTCATCCGCTGCTGTGAAGTCTGTACACACACTAGACAGAGGCTGAAGAGAGAATCTGCTGGACACTTGCCCACCCAACAACTATGAGAGTGCCTTGCTGCCTTCTGCTGGATTTAAAAAAATCTTCACTGTTCAACAGTGATGTCATGAGGGGGGAAAGTATGAGAAAACTACTGCGTCTTTAAAAATCACTTTAGCCTCCTCTGGGACCACAAGCACTAATAGTCATACAATTAGGATTAAGGCCTGTTATTACATGGTGTCACTACAGCCAAGAGTTAAGGTTGTGTCCTTAGGTTAAAGGTGCCTGAACTGTGCCTTTCCATTCCTCAATGTGCTAATTTCTTTTAAGTTTAAACTTAACTCTGCATTTCCTAGTTTTTGTAACGTTTGAGTTTTTTTGTGATAATCATAACATCCCTATAATGTGTGTTACCCTAAATTACTTATGTGTGATCTCAACTTTAACTCCTAGTTAGTGTGGTTCTTAGTCTGTGAATAATAATAATTAATAAGACAGTTAAGGCAAAGAAAGAAATGGAAGTTTCACATGTACCCTTGAGAGACAATCAGTGGTCTAATGCAGTGGCTCTCACCCAGGGATACATGTACCCTTGGGGGTACGCAGAGATCTTCCAGGGGGTACATCAACCCATCTGGAGATTTGCCTAGTTTTACAACGGGCTACATCAAAAGCACTAATGAAGTCCATACAAACTAAAATTTCATGATTTTGTTTATACCGCTCTGAAATGTAAATATAATATTTATATTCCAATTGATTTATTTTATAACTATAGAGTAAAAATGAGAAAGTCAGCCTTTTGTCAGTAACAGCATGACACCTCTGTATTTTTATAGCTGATTTTATAAGCAAGTGGTTTTTAAGTGAGGTAAAACTTGGGGGTATGCAAGCCAAATCAGACTCCTGAAAGGGTACAGTAGTCTTGAAAGGTTGATAGCCACTGATCTAATGCCTTAAAATCCTTCCAACATCCAGACCTCAAAAGGATCCATCTGCCCAGGCTGCATGCTCTTCTGATGTTTCAAGCTGACATTTGTGGTTTCCGAAGTGTTGATGCCAAAAGGAGCTCTGATACAGCACCATCTCATAGAGCGATGGCCCGGTGTACAGTCAGATTAGTGCTTTGGCATTTTGAGTAAGAAATACAAGTATTTCAGTGTCTCTCTGGTGTGCTAGGCAGGTACGGATGTTTACCTGCACCATACAAGGGCCACTGCCTCCAGCAACAGTGCACCTTTGTCCCTCCAGTAGATGATTTCTTCCCTCAGCCCTGGCACAGCCTCTCCCTTCCCACTGCCCTTTCATAAACTAGAGTAGGTCCCCATTCTCTTTATGTTTATTTACTCAGTGAGGACAAATGTCATGCCTTTTTAAAAAAAAGTAAATCAAACTTTATAGAACTTAAGTTTCAGAAGGCTTGCTTTCAGCTTTGGGCCAAGGTTGTTTTATCCAAATTGAATGGTCTGTGCCTATCTCTTGAAACACTGACACATAGCTCTGTCTATAGATTCAGTACATTGTTCTACTGAATAGCAGATGTCCGCATTTGTTTCTGTTTAGATAATCAGAGTTCTGAACATGTTTTGTTCTGTTTGCAACTATCTAATACAATTGTGCATACACTTTTGATAAAGCACTTTTCAGACAAAATGTCAGTTGTTATTTTTAGTTTCAAGTATCAGAGGGGTAGCCGTGTTAGTCTGGATTTGTAAAAGCAGCAAAGAGTCCTGTGGCACCTTATAGACTAACAGACGTATTGAAGCATGAGCTTCGTGCATCCGACGAAGTGGGTATTCACCCACGAAAGCTCATGCTCCAATGTGTCTGTTAGTCTATAAGGTGCCGCAGGACTCTTTGCTATTTTTAGTTTGACACTGTTATTATAATACACAGGTGTCGATTTCTTTGCGGAACAACTGGAGAAATATCACAGAGAACACAAAGATGCTTTAGCTATAAAGCAGAAAAGAAATTTAGGCTTGTTGCTTATAGATGCTAGAAAACTGAAAGAAAAATTAATACCATCACCAAAGCGCTGCTTGGAGGTAAGTCTAAGGCAATATAGCAAGAATTTATTTCATTTCAGTTTTGCTAAGGTCAGTGACTGCCCATTGATACAACTGGACAAGCTGGCCAGTTCCTTTTGTTTAAAGTCCTACCATTATTTATATTCTAGTACAAAAAATGTTATGACATCTCCAGCAATATCCTGGGTTCATCCTGTTTTTAAACTCAGTTCATACACTAATTTCACAGGTACTTTGCAACATCCTTTAAGATGTATCGCAAAATATGTATGTCATAGGGAGAGGTGAACTTTCTCAGTTAGGGAGGTGTCAGGCCAATTTGGCCTTTTTCAGAGCAGTTAATTTTAAATCTGATCCTATAACAAACAGGCAGCCAGTACAGATCCCAAAGCACTGGCACTGTGTGCTCATGGCAAGAGACTCCACTTTACAACCAAGATGTCACATTGTTGGTTAAAAAGAAAGGAGCTGCTGGCAGAGCATTCTCTATGAGGGCTCTTCGTCTTTAGAACTCACTCCCAGGCCGAAAGAGCATGAATTTATTGACCTTTCATCTCTAGCTTTAAGAATACTTTACATAATCTAGTATTTCCCTTTGCTTTCTAGGTCATTAATGATATGCTTCCAGTTATTGGGAAGAAAAAAGTGGCTGCCATTATAGGTGAGGCACAAGATGCCAAATTTAAACTTGAGTTTCTCCCATCCACAACTACAGAATATGTTAATAGCCTGATATTCCTTGATGAAATTCAGGAACGAGTAAGTACATTCTATCTTTCAGGAAATGGGGGTGAGGGGCCACTGCCTTAGGAATCTGACAGTCTATTTTATATATGTAGTTTATTGAAAAAGGTGGGTAAGGAAGACCATGTATTCACAAAAGTAAAAATTAAAGTTTGTACATTATCATTTTGTAATGGAGCATCACTAGAAATTAAGACTTTATCAGAGTTAATATCAAACTTGTATTGTATTTTGTTGCTTATACGCAGTCAGTTCATTAGTCAGGAATGGACTGCTGAGCTGACCACTCCCATCATGGAGAGGTCTTACATCACATCACAGAGACAGCACAGTGGTGAGGAGTTTGGGTGCCATTTCCCTCTATATAAAACTGGGAACTGTGTCTCAAGCCCAGTATTCTGGTAGAAGCAGCTCAAGAAGAGAAGCACTCTCCCTGCTCAGTTTGCTGTTGAAAGGCTTTGGTCACTGGCTATGTCTGGAGTTCTTTCCCCTCCTCCTCACTCCTCTCCTGGCAGGCTCCTGATGCACAGAGCTCAGTGAAAGATGTGACAAGATAGAACAAGCATAGCACAGCCAATGTCTATGAGTATCCTTCGCCTCTAGAAGTGGGGTACTATATGGCAGCACCTCCAGCTTCTGAGACTGATGATTTTCTGTGCTGACACTGCATAGTGGTAACTTTTACATGTAGAGCCTTTTCAGATGCTCCTCTTGTCAATGGCCAAGGTCCTTGGACGACTAGTTTACCTTCCCAAGTTCAGTCCCTCAGCCTTTAAAAAGGTTGTGCAAGATCAGAAACCTGACACAGGAAAGGTCTCTAACAGAGGTCCTCATTAGCCGGATCAAGTTGATATGCCTCCCTCTTAGGCTAGGGTGCAGAAATGGAATTTCACTTGGGCTGTGGGAAGTATTCGTACACAGTACAGGAAGAGGAACCTAATGATATCAGCTGTTTCTGTGCAGGGTATAATCAACACCCAGGCCAATTGGCCTAGTCATCAGACACTCTCCCCAAGACAGTGCGAGCATTGAACAGCAAATGCTTCAGTCAGTCTTCCTGGAGTGGGGGAATCCACAGATTGACTCAAATGGCAACAGAACTGGTATCTGTTCTGCTCCGGGGAATGGGAAAGCAAGGCATGGAAAATAGATGCCTTCTCCTTTAGTATGTCCTTGTTAGTCTTTATGGTCATCAGAGACCTCCTGGTACCAGGAACACGTGTGCTGCCATGACCAAAGCATAGTTTAATTGACAGCCTAAAACTTGGAAGGATGAATTGTGAATTTGGTCATCCCAACAAGCTGGAGAGTGTTCTCCTTCAAATTATGGGAGACTCTACATCGAAGATTTGTTACCACATCTTCAGAACCTGGTGTATTGTATGCAGCATGGCCTCAATGCTAAATCAATTTCAGCCAAGACCTATATTTGATTTTTGTTCAGTCAATACATTAAGAATCTTCAGAAAAGAGACGCTAATTTCTTATCCTCCTGTGCTCAGATTTACATATGCTGTGACAAATATCTGTCCTTCTATCCAAACACCCATTGACAGTCCGAAGTTGTGCTTGGATTAGCTGACGCAGCAGTCATTTGAACTGTGGAATACAACCTCAGTGTTTTTTTCCTCTTCATTTAAAGTAGCTTTTCTTATACCAGTCACCTCTGTGAGAAGGAACAGTATTTTGAATGTCTGATTAGTCATGGCAGTGTGGTCCTACAGACAATCTTGAAATTCCTTTCTAAAGTTGTCCCTTATCAACTGCACCTGGAGATTTCTTTTTCATCCTTTTTGTACAAATCTTTCTTACCTCACTGAGATAAGATGGACGCTTCTGGACATGTTAGTTGTTTCAGGGTCAGAAGCATTAGAAGTTGTCTGCTGGGCTTGTGATGCAGTTTACCAAGCATATGTAGGGGGAAGATGTGATATCAAAATCCTTGGCAGTGAGCTGCGACTGCGTGCTCATGGGTGGTGTGGCCAAACCTATAGTCCATTCCAGACTAGAGGATTTCCTGTTGTGAGGAGACAACTTCACAGGTGAGGACAAAGCTGCCTGTTTTCATTTTAAAAATGTTTCTAATTATTGCCAGCTGAAAAATGTGTACTTATTGCATTCACAGGTGGTGAATGCTGTATTAAAGGTTGAACTACATTTTCAATGTTTAATATCCCTTTCTCAGCTGCTAATAACTTTCTCAAATTCCTTTTAGACTGAAATTTCACACTTCCAGCAGCAGCAAAATCCATCTTCTCCAGAACATCCAGAAATAGACTTACCTGCAACCAGCAAAATAAAGCAAACTGAGAGAGTAACTGTATGTGCCACTGCCTAATATTTTGGTATCAAAACTCTCTATAATGGAATAAGAGGAGGAACTCATAGCCTAGTGAAGGGAGTGGGTAGTGGTTTACCGGTGTTCTGGTGCCTGTTGGGGGGTTTGTTTTGGTTTGTGTTTCCTGGACTAACAGGTTTTAGGTGGGAAGGCTATGTGAAAGATACAATGAGGCAGCAGTGAAAGATACAATGAGGATGACTGGATGTGGAAGCTGCGGCGTGTACATGATCCTGGAGGGGATACCTGAAAAGAGTTTCGTCTGCATGAAGTGCCGCCTGATAAAGCTGATGGAAGAAAAGATCTGAAGACTGGAGATGCAGGTGGAAACTCTTATAGAGTGTAGAAGGGGGTTTGAGCGGATGATGGAGCAAAGACATGAGGGGCCTGAAGGGATAAGCTCAGATTTGCAGATGGAAACAGGACCAAAGAATTCTGAGGAGAGACTTCTGGGTGAGGAAAGTGGACAGTGGAAGCATGTGACTAAGAGAAGCAGGCAAAGGAAAAGACGGGCCAGTGAAGGGGAAATAGAAGTCAGGAACAGGTTTGCAGAGTTGGAAAATGAAGAAGGAGCACAGCAGGTGATCGCTAAAGGTGAGAGGGCAAGGAAAAAGAGAAAAGCAGCTAGTTCTATAGGAAGAGGGGAAGAGTCAATGGAGACAACACCAAATGTGAGCCCCAGGAGGATACGGGATGGGTTGCGGAGGATTGCAAGGGACAATGGAAATTGAGAGGACTTGCAGCCAGTGGGAGCAGGATATAGACCGGAGAATCGCACTGTCACCAGGAAAAGGCAAGTCTACGTGATTGGGGACTCCTTACTGAGAAGAATAGATAGGCCTGTAACTAGAACTGATCCGGAGAACAGAAGAGTGTGCTGTCTGCCGGGTGCTAAGATTCAGGATGTGGATCTGAGGCTGAAAAGGATCCTAACGGAAGCGGGAAAGAATCCGCTGATTGTCCTTCATGTGGGAACAAATGATACGGCTAGATTCTTGCTGGAACGTATCGAGGGAGACTATGCCAGACTGGGGAAGACACTTAAGGAAATCGAGGCTCAAGTGATCTTCAGTGGGATTCTGCCTGTTCCTAGAGAAGGATGACAAAGGTATGAGAAGATTATGGTGATCAACAGATGGCTCAGGCAGTGGTGCTATAAGGAGGGCTTTAGGATGTACGGCCACTGGGAAGCATTCATGGACAGAGGACTGTTCTCTCAGGGCAGTCTTCACCTGAGTAAGGAGGGAAATAGACTTCAAGGATGGAGGCTGGCACAACTGATTAAGAGAGCATTAAACTAGGAATTTGGGGGAGATGGTTGGGAGATGTCCAGGTAATCTCCACGCTGGAATTCAACATTGAGAGGAAAGAAAACAAACTAAGAGAGGATGCAGCTGTGGGCAGGAGAATGGACATAAGGAGGAAGAGTAGTATAGATACCAGTCTAATTGGTGATACTGGTGGTAGAATGTCTGTGCCTAACCGGGTAAAGAATGTCAGTGAAACCAAACGGCAAAAATTAAGATGTTTGTACACTAATGCAAGGAGCCTAGGTAACAAAATGGAGGAACTAGAGCTACTGGTGCAGGAAGTGAAACCGAATATTATAGGGATAACAGAAACATGGTGGAATAGTAGTCATGACTGGAGTACAGATGTTGAAGGCTATGTGCTGTTTAGGAAAGACAGAAATAAAGGCAAAGGTGGTGGAGTAGCATTGTATAACGATGAGGAGGTTAACTGTAAAGAAATAAGAAGTGATGGAATGGATAAGATAGAGTCTGTCTGGGCAAAAATCACACTGGGAAAGAAAGCTTCTAGAGCTTCCCCTGAGATTAGTGCTTGGGGTGTGCTACAGACCACCGGGATCTGATTTGGATAGAGATCTCTTTAATGTTTTTAATGAAGTAAACACTAATGGGGATTGTGTGATCATGGGAGACTTTAACTTCCCAGATATAGACTGGAGGACAAGTGCTAGTAGTAATAGGGCTCAGATTTTTCTGGATGCGATAGCTGATGGATTTCTTCACCAAGTAGTTGAAGAACCAACAAGAGGGGATGCCATTTTAGATTTGGTTTTGGTGAGTAGTGAGGACCTCATAGAAGAAATGGTTGTAGGGGACAACCTTGGTTTGAGTGATCATGAGCTAATTCAGTTCAAACTAGATGGAAGGATAAACAAAAATAGATCTGGGACTAGGGTTTTTGATTTCAAAAGGGCTAACTTTAAAGAATTAAGGAAATTAGTTAGGGAAGTGGATTGGACTGAAGAACTTGTGAATCTAAAGGCGGAGGAGGCCTGGAATTACTTCAAGTCAAAGTTGCAGAAACTATCAGAAGCCTGCATCCCAAGAAAGGAGAAAAAAATCATAGGCAGGAGTTGTAGACCAAGCTGGATGAGCAAGCATCTTACAGAAGTGATTAAGAAAAAGCAGAAAGTCTACAACAAGTGGAAGATGGGTGGAATTAGCAAGGAAAGTTACCTTATTGAGGTCAGAACATGTAGGAATAAAGTGAGAAAGGCCAAAAGCCATGTAGAGTTGGACCTTGCAAAGGGAATTAAAACCAATAGTAAAAGGTTCTATAGCCATATAAACAAGAAGAAAACAAAGAAAGAAGAAGTGGGACCGCTAAGCACTGAGGATGGAATGGAGGTTAAGGATAATCTAGGCATGGCCCAATATCTAAAAAAATACTTTGCCTCAGTCTTTAATGAGGCTAATGAGGATCTTGGGGATAATGGTAGGATGACAAATGGGAATGAGGCTATGGAGGTAGATATTACCACATCCGAGGTAGAAGCCAAACTCAAACAGCTTAATGGGATGAAATTGCAGGGCCCAGATAATCTTCATCCAAGAATATTAAAGGAACTGGCACATGAAATTGCAAGCCCATTAGCAAGAATTTTTAATGAATCAGTAAACTCAGGAGTTGTACCGTACGACTGGAGAATTGCTAACATAGTTCCTATTTTTAAGAAAGGGAAAAAAAGTGATCCGAGTAACTGTTAGTTTGACGTCTGTAGTATGTAAAGTCTTGGAAAAAATTTTGAAGGAGAAAGTAATTAAGGACATTGAGGTCAATGGTAATGGGGACAAAATACAACATGGTTTTACAAAAGGTAGATCATGCCAAACCAACCTGATCTCCTTCTTTGAGAAGGTAACAGATTTTTTAGACAAAGGAAACGCAGTGGATCTAATTTACCTCGATTTCAGTAAGGCATTTGATACGGTTTCACATGGGGAATTATTAGTTAAATTGGAAAAGATGGAGATAAATATGAAAATTGAAAGGTGGATAAAGAACTGGTTAAAGGAGAGACTACAACGGGTCGTACTGAAAGGTGAATTGTCAGGCTGGAAGGAAGTTACTAGTGGAGTTCCTCAGGGATCAGTTTTGTGATCAATCTTATTTAAACTTTTTATTACTGACCTTGGCACAAAAAGTGAGAATGTGCTAATAAAGTTTACGGATGACACAAAGCGGGGAGGTATTGCTAACACAAAGAAGGACCGGGATATCCTACAGGAAGATCTGGATGACCTTGTAAACTGGAGTAATAGTAATAGGATGAAATGTAATAGTGAAAAGTGCAAGGTCATGCATTTAAGGAGTAATAACAAGAATTTTAGTTTATAAATTGGGGACACATCAGTTGGAAGTAACACAGGAGGAGAAGGACCTCGGAGTATTGGTTGATCACAGGATGACTATGAGCCACCAATGTGATATGGCCTTTAAAAAAGCTAATGCAGTTTTAGGATGCATCAGGTGAGGTATTTCCAACAAAGATAAGGAGGTGTTAGTACCATTATACAAGGCACTGGTGAGACCTTATCTGGAATACTGTGTGCAGTTCTGGTCTCCCATGTTTAAGAAGGATGAATTCAAACTGGAACAGGTACAGAGAAGGGCTACTAGGATGATCCGAGGAATGGAAAACCTGTCTTATGAAAGGAGACTCAAAGAGCTTGGTTTGTTTAGCCTAACCAAAAGAAGGCTGAGGGAGGATATGCTTGCTCTTTATAAATATATCAGAGGGATAAATATTAGGGAGGGAGAGGAACTATTTAAGCATAGTACCAATGTGGACACAAGAACAGATGGATATAAACTGAACACTAGGAAGTTTAGACTTGAAATTAGACGAAGGTTTCTAACCATTAGAGGAGTAAAAGCAGCAAAGAGTCCTGTGGCACTTTATAGACTAACAGACGTTTTGGAGCATGAGCTTTCATGGGTGAATACCCACTTTGTCAGATGCATGTAGGCAAGCTAGAGATAATGAGGTAGTTCAATCAGGGAGGATGAGACCCTGTTCTAGCAGTTGAGGTGTGAAAACCAAGGGAAGAGAAACTGGTTCTGTAATTGGCAAGCCATTCACAGTCTTTGTTTAATCTTGAGCTGATGGTGTCAAATTTGCAGATGAATTGAAGCTCAGCAGTTTCTCTTTGAAGTCTGGTCCTGAAGTTTTTTTGCTGCAGGATGGCCACGTTAAGGTCTGTTATAGTGTGGCCAGGGAGGTTGAAGTGTTCTCCTACAGGTTTTTGTATATTGTCATTCCTACTATCTGATTTGTGTCCGTTTATCCTTTTCCATAGCGACTGTCCAGTTTGGCCGATGTACATAGCAGAGGGGCATTGCTGGCATATGATGGCATATATTACATTGGTGGACGTGCAGGTGAATGAACCAATGATGGTGTGGCTGATCTGGTTAGGTCCTGTGATGGTGTCGCTGGTGTTGATATGTGGGCAGAGTTGGCATCGAGGTTTGTTGCATGGATTGGTTCCTGAGCTAGAGTTCCTATGGTGCGGTGTGCAGTTACTGGTGAGAATGTGTTTCAGGTTGGCAGGTTGCCTGTGGGCGAGGACTGGCCTGCCACCCAAGGCCTGTGAAAGTGTGAGATCATTGTCCAGGCTGGGTTGTAGGTCCCTGATGATGCGTTGGAGAGGTTTTAGCTGGGGACTGTATGTGATGGCCAGTGGAGTCCTGTTGGTTTCTTTCTTGGGTTTGTCTTGCAGTAGGAGGCTTCTGGGTACACGTCTGGCTCTGTTGATCTGTTTCCTTATTTCCTCGTGCGGGTATTGTAGTTTTGAGAATGCTTGGTGGAGATTTTGTAGGTGTTGGTCTCTGTCTGAGGGGTTAGAGCAGATGCGGTTGTACCTCAGTGCTTGGCTGGAGGCATGAAGGTAGGCATAGCGGTCGGTAGGTTTTCGGTATAGGGTAGTGGTAATGTGACCATCACTTATTTGCACCGTGGTGTCTAGGAAGTGGACCTCCCATGTAGATTGGTCCAGTCTGAGATTGATGGTGGGGAGGAAGCTGTTGAAATCGTGGTGGAATTTTTCCAGAGACTCCTTCCCATGGGTCCAGGTGATGAAGATGTCATCAGTGTAGCCTAGGTAGAGAAGGAGTGTGAGTGGACGAGAGCTGAGGAAGCGTTGTTCCAGGTCGGCCATAAAAATATTGGCATATTGTGGGGCCATGTGGGTGCCCATAGCTGTGCCACTGATCTGGAGATATATATTGTCATCAAATTTGAAATAGTTGTGTGTGAGGATAAAGGCACAGAGCTCAGCAGCCAGTTGTACTGTGGCATCATCAGGGATATTGTTCCTGACAGCTTGTATTCTATCTGTGTGTGGGATGTTCGTGTAGAGATCTTCTACATCCATGGTGGCTAGGATGGTGTTTTCTGGAAGGTCACCAATGCATTGTAGTTTCCTCAGGAAATCAGTGGTGTCACGGAGATAGCTGGCAGTGCTGGTGGCATAGGGTCTGAGTAGAGAGTCCACATATCCAGACAGTCCTTCAGTGAGAGTGCCAATGCCCGAGATGATGGGGCGTCCAGGATTTCCGGGTTTGTGGATCTTGGGTAGTAGATAGAATAACCCTGGTCGGGGCTCTAAGGGTATGTTGATTTGTTCCGGTGTTAGTGTAGGGAGTGTCTGAGTAGATGTTGCAGTTTCTTAGTGTATTCCTCAGTGGGATCTGAGGGAAGTGGCCTGTAGAATTTGGTGTTGGAGAGTTGTCTGGCAGCCTCCTTTTGGTAGTCAGACCTGTTCATGATGACAAGAGCACCTCCTTTATTAGCGTCTTTGATGATAATGTCTGGGTCCTTTCTGAGGCTATGGATGGCATTGCATTCTGCATAACTTAGGTTACGAGGCAAGCAATGTTGTTTTTCCACAATTTCTGCCTGTGCACGTTGGCGGAAGCATTCAATGTAGCGATCCAGACTGTCATTTCGACCCTCAGGAGGAATCGTCCATGTGGAGTTCTTCTTCTTGTGCTGTTGGTGGGAGGGTACCTGTGTATCAGTGCACTGTTCAGTATTGTCCTGAAAGTATTCTTTGAGTCGGAAACGGCGGAAGTAGGCTTCCAGATCGCCGCAGAACTGTATCATGTTGGTGGGGGTGGCAGGGCAGAAAGAGAGTCCCCGAGATAGGACAGACTTTTCTTCTGGGCTGAGTGTGTAGTTGGATAGATTGACGATATTGCTGGGTGGGGTGGGGGGTACCAGGGTTGTGGCCCCATGAGGTAGGTAGGAGTTTAGACAGCTTACAGTCCTTTTTCCTTTGTAGAGAGGTGAAGTGATTAATGTAGATCTCCTGTCTTATTTTAGTGAAGTCTGTTTGTATGGAAGTTTGGTTATTAATTAGAGTCTCCAGGTTGGAGAACTCTGTTTTGATGTTTTCCTGTTTGCTGTATAGGATGCTGATCAGGTGGTTCCTCAGTTTCCTTGATAGAGTATGGCATAATCTCTCACTGTGGTCTGTGTAGTATGTAGATAGGAGTGGATTTTTTACCTTTCGTCCATTTGGTATGATGTCCATCCGTTTGCATTTGGAAAGGAAGATGATATCTGTCTGTATTTGTGCAAGTTTCTTCATGAGGTTGATGGATTTCCACTCCATATGGCTAAATGCAGTGCCTTGCATGGTGTCAAGTATCAGAGGGGTAGCCATGTTAGTGTGGATCTGTAAAAGCAGCAAAGAATCCTGTGGCACCTTATAGACTAACAGACGTTTTGGAGCATGAGCTTTCATGGGTGAATACCCACTTCATCAGATGCATGTAGTGGAAATTTCCAGGGGCAGGTATATATGTATATTCCAGACTAACACGGCTACCCCTCTGATACATTAGAGGAGTGAAATTCTGGAACAGTCTTTCAAGGGGAGTAGTGGGGGCAAAAGACATGTCTGGCTTTAAGACTAAGCTTGATAAGTTTATGGAGGGGATGGTCTGATGGGATAGCCTAATTTTGGCAATTAATTTGGCAACTGATCTTTGATTATCAGCAGGTAAGTATGCCCAGTGGTCTGTGATGGGATGTTAGATGGGATGGGATCTGAGTTACTACAGAGAATTCTTTCCTGGGTGCGGGCTGATGAGTCTTGCCCACATGTTCAGGGTTTAACTGATTGCCATATTTGGAGTCAGGAAGGAATTTTCCTCCAGGGCAGATTGGCAGAGGCCCTGGAAGTTTTTTCGCCTTCCTCTGCAGCATGGGGCATGGGTCACTTGCTGGAGGATTCTCTGCAGCTTGAGGTCTTCAAACCATAATTTAAGAACTTCAGTAACTCAGACATAGGTTAGGGGTTTGTTACAGGAGTGAGTGGGTGAGATTCTGTGGCCTGCATTGTGCAGGAGGTCAGACTAGATGATCACAATGGTCCTTTCTGACCTTAAAGTCTATGAGTCTGTAACATATGGTATGCTAAGGGAGGGTACATTGAAGAAGATGCCACAAGTCCAACCAAACATTTCTGTCTTCTCCAGCAGCCTGGACATACTCTATTTTCAAATAATAGTAATATAAGAAGCTAAAAAATTCAGGGACAAGATTAACCCATTAATTTTAATCACATAAAAAGATAATCTTTGGCTAGGACTTGTTTTCTTCCCCTTATTAAAATTATTTTACTGTAATAACCATATTTTGATACTGTCAGCAATGTAACTAAGATTAAATAATGGTAAGGATTACTTAAGAAAACATGGTTGATTCACAATAGTTGAAGTATGACTATTTTTGCAGATTGAAAGCCTTGAAGAAGAAGGAAATGTGGTAACTCAGATGTATCAGCTTATTGAACAGTACCAAGTACCAACACCTCCTGAAGATTTTGCTCTTTTTGCAACTTTGAAACCATCCATTGTTGCGGTTCGCAATGCGATTGACAAATCAGTGGGTGAAAGAGACTCCAGTATTACCAAATTTTGTCAACATTTAGACCAAGATGTCGTAGAGCTAAATGAGGAAGTGAAAGAAGTGAAACTGCAAGCCCAGGTTTGCCAAGAGCAGTTTACATTATTTTTATACTGTATATAATTTCTGCAATTGTGTTTTATTAAAACAAGACAACCAAGCAGTAGTGAGGACTATAAAGTTACCAACAGTCTATTCAACCATGTGAAGTAAGGTTTGGTCTGTAATCCGATGCCAATGCTCACATTTTAAATTGTGCTGTATGAGTTGAAGGGTTGCACAGTATTTCTGAGGGCAAAGTTTGGCCTTATGGATCTAAACATACAGGACCAAATTGTATCTTCTGCACCCAAACAGAGCAGATCTTATCACAGTGGGTCTCTCAGGGACTAGAGGGATGAAATCCTCCCCAACCTGTCTCAGAGCTTAGGCAGTGTCCCTCCCAATACTTACTGCCTCTACATGTGATGGGGTTCATCAGCTTGGCACTTGCTCCTTCACTTTTCTGCCCTCACCCCCAGGTATCTGAGTATCGGGGTACTGCGAATCACCATAAATCTGGGCTCTGTGCCTTTTCAGGGGCTGTGGATCCCATATGGAGTCCCAAAATCCTCATCCTCCTACCACTGGCAAGGGAACCACACCAGTTCCATTGTAACCAGGGTGCTGTGGATAAAGGGGCAGGATTTGATCAGTAATGCTTAGACATATTTTGAAATGTACATGGTTTTTAAAAGTGAGAAGTAATTCTCTGCTCTACTCTGTGCTGAATAGGCCTCAACTGGAGTATTGTATCCAGTTCTGGGTGCCACATTTCAGGAAAGATGTGGACAAATTGGAGAAAGTCCAGAAAAGAGCAACAAAAATGAAAATATGACCTATCAGGGAAGATTGAAAAAATTGGAAAAGAGAAAATTGAGAGGGGACATGACAATTTTCAAGTACATAAAAGGCTGTTACAAGGAGGAGGGAAAAATTGTTCTTCTTAACCTCTAAGGATAGGACAAGAAGCAATGGGCTTAAACTGCAGCAAGGGAGGTTTAAGTTGGACATTAGGAAAAGCTTCCTAACTGTCAGGGTAGTTAAGCATTGGAATAAATTGCCTAGGGAGGTTGTGGAATCTCCATCATTGGAGGTTTTTAAGAGCAGGTTAGACAAACCCCTGTCAGATAATACTTAGTCCTGCCATGAGGTAGGGGACTGGACTAGATGAGTTCTCAAGATCCCTTCCAGTCCTGTGATTCTATGATTCCATGATTATGAGTATAAAAGTGACCATGACTTGCCCAACTGCAGGTTTTCCTCACATATGTTGCCATAAGCAATCAGGTCCTGGAAAGATGCCCTTAATGTGTAGCTCTGACCATGGCATAGTGAGGTTCCATGATCTATTTGGTTTGGGAGCTAACCTTCACCAACTGATGGCAAATTGAAGATGTCGGGGAGAGAATATATATTTTTCATTTGTAAAGAGAAGAGATTTGATCTGGAATCTTTGATACTGGATAACTTTTCCATACCTATTTACATTGGTAATTTAATATAGATTAAATATTGTCACACATACGTTATCGTATACATTTGAATATTAAAATATTGGTCGTATATGTTACTGAGTTTAAAACTTATTTCTGTTAGCCTGGAATATAGAATGTTTATCTCAACCTGGACTAAAAGCTAAATTTAACAAACTAACAAAAAGTTGTTTTTGCTAAATAGGACCCACAGATTTTGGATATTGCAGCTGACCAAGCCAAAGTAAAACAGACTCTAACAGATTTGCAAACCATTCTAGATGAGCTACAGAAACGAGCATTCCAGTATAAATCCTACCAGAAGAATTTTAAGGTAATTTTTTCCAAGCTCTTTGCTGGACTTTTATGAAGCCTGCATTGAGCTGTATTTTTTGCAGTGTTAAACAAACAAATGTTTCTGACTAGCAGAACTTTGTAAAGCCAATGCCGTGGCTAGTGTCTTTTTGGAAATAAGTATTTCTTGCCCAAACCTGTAATGCACAAGCGAAGGCTGGATTGAGGCTCCTTTGAAAAATTGTTTATGTAATGTCCTAATTAAACCAATGGATTTTGTAATCTTTGTAAGCATTTTAAAGAGACTTTATGAAAATCACAATCTCCATCAGCTACGTGTGTTGGGGGCTGGGAGTTCAAGGGACTAACAAAGACCCAGCTAGAAGTCTGGGGATTGTTTGTGGCTCACTTCCAATAAGGCCCAGCAAGGCCCGTCCTACTGAATGTTTACTGATATATTGTTTCCTAATCAAACAGGGTCATGAGAGAGTCCACATGTCCACGCACTGTACCTTCTTTGATGTGTCTGCATTGAAGGAGCTAATCCACTGAGGAAGTACCTTGATTTATTACAATTTTCAGATAATACCATGGAACAGCCTATGGCAGCCACCTGGACTCTCCCATTGGTCTGTTCAGCTAGGAAAAAATGCACAAGAAATGTGCAGTAGGGAGCAATCCTCCATTGGCAGGGAGCTGGGCTACGTTTTCTAATAGGTCTTTTTCCTCTTTAGACTCTGTGAATCTGTTGGGGTTTGGGATTCCTTATAGGCTTGGAAACTAGAGTTCTTCTGGAGCGTAACCATTGTAAGAGCTACATTAAAGAAACAAAAGTGACAAACACTGACTTCATGTGTAATATCTATGAGCCATCTGTTGTATGAGGGCCTCACGAGCGTCAGATGAGAGCTTTGCCACCAAGCCTGGATATTTGTGTGGCTATAACTTGTAATGCTGATGAGGACTGCTGATGACAGGTAGTTTGTAATCTTTGTAAGCACTCACTTTACAACTTACTTGCCACTCAGAGGTTACCTACATTGCTGGAATGGCCACTAGAGCTTGTAACTTCGGTTGGTACAATATTTGACAGCACAACAGCTCAGACTTCTTTCAAAGGTTCCACTTCTAGCAGTTGAAAGCACTGTGGGTTACACAACAGTATGTCATAACTCCTGAGAACTATATTGGAGGAGGCTGTAATTTCCATGGGGTTGAAAACATTCTATAAGTGGATACATATGTATCAGTAGGTTAGGGGGTAAGTAGACTTTTTTGGAAGATGTCCATTTGCTGGTTACTAACCTAATGCCATCTTTGGGTAATACCTGGATCCTAATAATATTTAGGTGGCCACAATACCATCTGAAAACATGGGCAGTTGAGTTATCATAAATTTGCTTTGGTTATGGGTGATAAATAGAATTATTGCAATCTGTTATAGTGAGAGAGTTCTTCTACCTGTAGTTAAAGGGAATGTCATTGATCCTTCTCAGGGCTGGGTATACTATGGAAATCAAACAGCTTTTCCAGCTGCCTAAAGCATATCTTTGTTTAGTGTTGAATATTCAGCACAGATGGAGAGAGCTATTTTAATGCAATGTATGTGCCTTGGAAGTTTTTCACAGAACTGACTAAAAATTATTCAATAGACTGCAATATTTACTGACTGCTATAGATAAAAGGAGTCAAGACCACTCAATGGAGTTCACAATAATATCATATCTTTTGCACAAAAGTATTTAAGAAGAAATGTGGTTTAGAACAGATTATTTGCTCCTAAAGCACTATGATAAATTGATATCCCCACTCGCTCTCCAATGTTAACTGTAGAATTTGGCAAACATGAAGTGGGTATTTTTAAAAGTATACATTAAATTGTTTTATAATAAGTTTTAAAAATGACTTTTAAATTTCTTTTTTAAGGTGGAAATTTCAAAATTTGATGCTTTGGAGGAAGTTAGTGCAGAACTGAAACTCAAACAGCTGCTTTGGTATTCTTGTTCTGAATGGGAAATACTCCAAACGGAATGGATGGAGGTAAATTAAATGCTCTGATTCCTAAATGACGAAGTATAAAAATGATGTATAATGTAGTTTATAATATAAAATTCTAGTTCATAATATGTAGAAAAAATACTGTTTCTTTTATTTTTCCAAAATAGCGTTATAGATTTTTGCATCACAGAGCTTTAAAAAATTACTGTGCAGCTAATATTTTTGTAAGTTATTCCAGGGGTTATGCTTCTTGAATTGCTCTATATATTATCTTGTGAGTATTGTGAAGCAAATTGTAAAGCTTGAATAACATGGCAGGAATTTTGTAGATAAGCAAGTTTTATTCTAACCAGTTAGAGCAAACATTTGGGTTTCTATGTCACTATGGATTTCTGCAGTTACTAAGGCTACTAAAGTGGAAAAAGAAAAACAAAACAAAAAAGGATAAACATAGTCTGCCCTTAGATAAAGTTTCACTTTCCTTCGTTTGGCTTTCTTCAGGCTTCTCTTCAAAATATACGAGTTACTCCCAGGGAAATTCTTTGCCACTGCACGTGCACAGAATTTATGTCCCCCACAGATTTCTTTGCTTCCCCACAGAAAAATGACTTTCTTATGCGACCCTCCCCAGCAGTATGTTGCGGGTGTCCAGGGCAGCCAGCAGACAGGTAAATGATTGTGGGGCAGGAGTTGGGACTAGGGAAGAACTGGCTGGCGTCTCCTACCCTGCACCGGGCTCAGCTGCTAGTCCTGGCTGGGCTGGGGAGGATGGGACTTCCTCTTCGCCTGCATGGCATCCGGGGCCATGTCAGACACTTCCCCAGATTTCTCCCCCAGCTGTAGGAAACGTTGCAACCCCACTCCCCCCACACACATTTCCTGCACCCATCGCTCCTCAGCTGCAGGGGTAGGAATCCCTGTACAGGGAGCTGCTCCCTCATCCACCCAACCCCTGGGCCTCTATACCCCTCATACCCAGACCCTCCCACCAAGCCTCAGGCCCCTGCACCCAGAACCCCCCCAATGAGCCTGATGCCCCCTGCACATGGACCACCCCAATGAGCCACCTGCACCTGGATCTCCACCCCACTGCGCCCCACTCCTCCAGCAACTTCCCCCTCCACTGAGCCCCCCACAGCCACACCCCTCACGCTGTGCCCCAACCACTTTCACCTGATCTCCCCCTGCAGAGTCCCATTACCGCTGCACCCAGAATCCTCCAACAAGCCCATGTACCTCCAGATCCCCCCTGCACCTGGATCCCCCACTGAGCTGCCTGCACCTAGATTACTCCACATAGAACCCTCTCAACCCACACCTGGATCTCCCCATGCTTAGCCCCTCCACGCTTGAATCCTGCCTTGCTGAGCCTGCCTGCCCACCCCGATGCACCTTGCAAAGAGGGGCAGGCCCAGTCCTTGTGCTGTGTTAGGGTTGGGTGCAGCCTCTCCACTGAGACCGCGTCCCAGGCGGGAGCTGCAGGGTGATCTCCCACCTCTGTGCAGCCAGTGGCCTGTGTTCCCTATTGCCATGCCGGAGCCTCCACATTTATTTGGTAAATACAATTTGCAGAACTTTGCAGAATTTTAAAATATAGTACACTGTATTTTTAATTTTTTGGTGCAGAATGCCCCCAGGAGTAATGAGTTGGACCTTGCAGTGGTCAGCTGACCCCCAAAGCAGGAGTTTTGGTTAGTCATGTCTTGGCCAACAAAACAGCTAATCTTCTTCTGGGTTGTAAAATTCTTTCACCTCCTCTTCACATCCAGCTCTAGTTTTGGACGTTCTGACCGCCTGCAGTAGTAATTTCCACAGGATGACTGCATGATCTGTGAAGAAGTTTTTGTTTTATATTTACCTGCCATTAATTTAAACATCTCACTGATACTTTCTGTGTTCTAACCGCCGATTGTGTCTATAATAGTATCCATAGATTGGAAGTTGTTATGGCCAGGGCCATCTTTTCATTAGCTGATGTACAGAGCCTAGGACACTGGGGTCCTGCACAATTGCTCTAGGTGCTCCTGCAGTACATATAAATCAGTAAATGATATTATTATGAGACAGCATATAAAGCCTCAGTCATTATAGTAATGCCCCATTCTTGTGTGTGGGTTCCCAGTGCTGTACTGGTAGGAACTGCCATGACTTCAGAGGTTTAGGGCGGCCAGCACCTCCCCTCCAACAGATGGGATGTTCTCTCCCTGTTGAGGAGATGGACTAGCCCTTAGTGCCTCTAGCTATCAGTTCCTGTTTCACTGCTGACTGGAAGAGGGGCTCACTATCACTGCTGCTGCAGCTGCATTAGTCAGAAAAATCAACATTTTATCTGCTTTGCACTGATTTTTATGAGTGTTTCCTCAAGGTGTGAAGTAATATATGCAGCTATCAGATTCTGTCAGTGAAAACTAAATGAATGGAAAAGAGAGGTTGATTTTTGTGCTGTGCGAGGTGTCTCATACTTCTCAATACTAGTGTTTTGTAATTTCTTCCTCCCCTACTACTTTTAGTCTTTCCTGCTCGTTTAGATCAAATTTGGCTCCATTTGTGCCCTCCTATAAAATATTGAGGTGTGTTTCCTATTGTATGTCAGGCTGCCATACACCCTAAGTGGGAGCCTTCTTCCACCCGAGCATAGAGGGATTCCACATCTGAAAGGTATATGGTCCTTCTCACCCTACCTCTTGTCATAGTATGGTAGTTGGTGTCATGGTGTATTTACTTGCTGTATATTAATTATCTCCTAGATGTCTGTGTGTGCTGTATAGAGATTTAGACAAGGCTTGGTCCCTGGTGAAAACAGGACAGACAATGCTGGGACTTGAGTTGCATGGAAACCTGTTTGTGTTTGTACTTCGTTGTTGTGCAGTTGTTTAAGAAAGACTGTGGTCATTCCATATATTGTGACTAGGGTGACCAGACAGCAAGTGTGAAAAATCAGGACAGGAGGTGGGGGGTAATAGGTACTATATAAGAAAAAGCCTCAAAATTCGGGACTGTCCCTATAAAATTGGGACATCTGGTCACCCTAATTGTGACAGTGGAAGACTGCAGGCATCAAAAGTGCCAGCTTTGCCTATTATCAAACCACAGTATAGCCGTTTCTTTTTAATGTGCGAAATTCACTGAGTCTCCCTATCATTAGTGTTCTATTGTAGTACCTTTCTTTTACCTGTGTTTAATGGATGATGTGTATATAATAGTGCTTTGCTTTAGAATATACTGCCTTCTGAAGCCTTTGAGTGCCCAGGGATTGCAGGATCTGACCATATACTGTAACTGTTGTACACACCATGTGTCAATTTTGCTACCCTTACTTACGTTGAGTAGTACCTTACTGTATGAGTAGTGCTATTGAGTGCAGTGATTTCTTTGTGGAGTAAGCTACTATTCAAAGTGAGTGTGACCATTAATTAATATATTTTCTATGTTTGGTTTCCACAGTGTAGATTTGATAGCTTGGATCCAGAATACCTGAATTCTCAGGTTTCCAAGTATGCCAAATTTGTGAATCAGTTGGAAAAAGGTTTGCCACCCAATAATATAGTGCCCCGGCTCAAGGGGAATGTGGAGAAGATGAGAGAAAAGGTAAAACAGCAACTTGAAATTCACTTTCAAAAAAGCTTTTTAGAAAAACATGAAGTTAAAATATACTATTTATTTTTCAATAAACTTCAAAGTTATATTTTGAACCTCATTTTATATAACCAGTCCAGAGGCAAAATGGTAAAAGGAGTGAAACAAACAAAAAAATGAAAACTTCAGTTTTTGAAAACCAAACAGTTTTGGTTTTTGCCAAAAATTTCAAACAAAAAGAAACTGGGGAAAATAATAATTTGTTTCTAAAAATAATTAAATAAAAATTTTGATCAAAATTTTTTTACAAGTTCTACTTATAAGCTCTGTTTAAAAGATGGTGCTTTGAGAGAAGTCTGAGGTTGTAAAATACATGAATGAAAAATAAATATATTGTTGGTTTTACTTTTCCAGCTTCCAGTTATCACAGACCTAAGAAACCCCTTTTTGAAACCCAGGCACTGGGCAGTTTTGGAGCAAATAGTTAATGCACCACTGGTGGATGTGGAATACCCGTTATCTTTGGCTCGACTGGTGGAGCTCAATGCTTTTGAGTTTTCTCAAGAAATTCAGGATGTTTCTGGACAAGCTTCTGGAGAAGCTTCCTTAGAGACCATTCTCAAAAAGGTAACTTTTACAAACAAACATTTGTCTTTGTTTTTGACGATGTGCTGAAAACCTTGACCTTTTTATGGACAACTAAGAAAGAATGTGTCTCCCAATATATAAGTACTTATATAAGTATATACATAGTATATAAGTACCACATTAATGGTAAGTAGAATTTTTATATTTGAGCGAAATATAAAGCAGAAATACAGTTTCTGTCATAATAGACCTCTGCCCTTCCAAGAGCATGTTCAAGGGGGCTTACAAAGACAGAGACTGATGCTGCAGGTGCACTGCCCATAGAACTCTCCTTAGCAGAGAATGTTGGGCCCACAGAACGTTCTGTGCCTTTTCGGCTGCCTCTTCAGTGGCACATACCAGCAAGTATGAGCTGAAGTCATGTTTTGGCTTGAAAAGTCTCTATGCAAGTTGACATTATTGTAAACAGACAAAAACCATGCTTGGTTTATTATAGTTTTATGCAAAATAAGAAAAGGTTGATGCTTGTTAAATGGAAAAGGACAAAGTCAGTAGAGATTTTTTCCCTTTTTCTTCTGCGAAGAGAGAACAATCATTTGACAGTGTGTGTTTAGCCCCAGGCATCTGAAGAAGTGGGTTTTTTTAACCCATGAAAGCTTATACCCAAATAAATTGGTTAGTCTTTAAGGTGCCACCGGACTCCTGGTTGGGTTTTTTTTAGGTGAAAGGGCAGTTTTTTCATTAGTTGGAATTAGACTGTCTACACTTTATTTACTTTGTAAAACCTTAAGTAGATTTACAAGGATTATAATTTTCTCAACCAGGTAGAGGATTCTTGGAAAACAACTGAATTCATTGTTCTCCCTCATCGTGATTCTAAAGATGTTTTTATCCTTGGTGGTACAGATGACATTCAGGTAAGTCAATGCTTGTACTTAATAGACAGCTGAGAAAAGTTCAAGTGAAACTAGCAAAAATTCAGATGAAACTAACAGGGACAGGTTACAGTTATAAAATTCTGGTAATGACCTGGTAATGGTCTATGCTGATGGAACATTTGATATTATTTCAAACAATGTATAAACAAAATATAAATTCACATTCTTTTTGCTTATCCATTTAATAACAAAATCTTTTCTGAAGAGAGTTTGTAATTTTTCATAAACATTCAGTTCTCCAAAGTTAACAATTGCAGTATCTGTTACATATATAATTATCTTAATGAATTATAGATACTTTGGTTAATTAACAAACATTAGAACTAGAAGAACTAATATCAGCTGGATGACTGCATAAAACCTATCTAGAACCCCTCTCCTGCAACTGTCTTCGTGAGGTTTACCCTTTTTGCAGGTGCTTGGGTCTGTTGGGAGTTGGACTAGATGACCTCTTGAGGTCCCTTCCAACCCTGATATTCTATGATTCTATAATCTGTGCAGAGCCATTTGCAGGATCAGGGCCTAATTTCTGTGATTTAGAAAATAAGTTGTTAAATTATAGCAAACACTTAATTCAGCCAAAGTTTGATTCAACTAAAACTTGAGGCAACAAACCATTTGTATTGAAATAACATATCTTCATCCATTTTATTTTGATCATTGCTAGTGGAGAATCAGGTCCCCAGACAGTAACTGACAGACTGTGTAATTCTTATTTAAGGTTCTTCTTGATGACAGCACTATTAATGTATCAACTATAGCCTCCTCACGATACGTGGGCCCTCTGAAAGCACGTGTTGATGAATGGCAAAAGCAGCTGTCCTTATTTAGTCAAACATTGGTGAGTAGCAAACAACAAAACAGCTTCTTAGGACTCAGCTTGAGTCTCAGATAAAGGACAAAATGGTGGAGTCCTAGTTTATTTTAAAATTCTGAAAGGAGTTTTTTTTTAACCTAATTTTACAAGGTGATGTCACAGAGTCCCCATTGATCTTATATTTGTTGGGAAAACCATCGTTCAGAATGTGTCAGTGACTTCCACAGTTCAAATAATGAACTTTATATTTGTTTAACTTTCACGCTGGGATTGCTATCTAACTGACAAGTGAATGGCTTCTTCAGATTGGAAGTGTGTGTTGGCTGCAAGCAGAGGGAAGCTAGGGTGCATAGTAAAAGCATTCATTAGAGGTGGTATCAGATCTCTCCAGGTCTTGGTGTGGGTGGTGGGTAGGTCCAGCAGCCTATGGGAGGCAAAGTCCAAGCCCTTGCGAAGTGGGGTAGCTGGTGCCTTGCTGCTGGAGTGGGGAGGGCTAATGTCATGGGTAGAGGAAGGGTTCTACACTGAAGTACTGCAGATGATCAATTGAAGATCAATATACAAGGCCCCGCTGGCCTAAATAATACTTGAAGCATGTGGACCTAAACTGAAATGCCTGTAGTATAAATGATTGGGAAATTATTCAAAATATCAAAACTAAAGGAAAGTGTGAATGTGTGATTTTAAAATTAGCAATAGTAAAACATTAATATTAGAAAGAGAAGCAACACTGGCCAGCTCTCCTCTTCTGCAGATGTGGCACTGGGAGAAGCTCACACAGCACTGGTGAGAGCTGGGGGAGCTTTTTGCAACAGGAGAAAACAAGTGGTCCTAAGCATGCTCGTGTACAGGCAAGGTAGCAGGGTTCCAGAGCTCGAGCTGCAGGCTGAGCCTGAATGTCTGCACTGCAGTTCAACAGCCCCTTAGCCCGAGCCCAGCGATCCCAAGTCAGCTTGCATGGGCCAGCCACAGGGTCTAACTGCAGTGCAGATATGTCCCCAGGGGCCAGTATCACCTGGAAGGGGGATTGTGCCTATCCTGTGTCCCCTTTGTGCCAGTGTAGCTGGTGCAAAGAGGCTGTAGGGTAAAAATGAACAGAGCCTGAGGCTTATTTCTGTGTAATTTCTCACTCTTGCTACCACCGTTGCAACTCCACTGATAGAAGCAACAGTGTAGACTAGGCACCAATAGTGGCCGGTGTTGTGTAGACCTACTCTGAGCAGGGGTAGGGGAAATGCTGGCAGCCTGGAGCTCTGCTTACACCAACGCTTCTAACGTTGCTACCTCCAGTGGAGCTGCCAGAGTAGTAGCCACAGTAGGAAGTTTGAGGCAAAAAAGACTTGTGTAGATACCACATCTTTGTGCTTCTGGAGAACCTGATTGGTCTGCAATATCCAGCACCATCTTGTTAATCTTCATGCAAGGGAAAAAGGCAGCAGACCTGCAGTTAACCCTTTGTTTGCTGGTGGCCAAGTCAGTCTCTTGCAGCCTGTCACGTCATAAAATAAAGGTTCTTCTCAAGCAGCATATATTTTATACTTTATTTCCCCCTTTAAAAAAAAAAAAGAAATCACAATTTAAGAGAGAATCTGACAAACAAATGTCCAAGAGAATTTGTCAGATTTTTCAAAGCAGCCTAGCATGTTATCATATAGAGTTTACTTGATGAGTGTATTGGAAATGTACGTTCGTCATGACCATACAATTTGCCATATAGAAAATTATCTTAGGAGATGTTTGGTGGGGGTGGGTGGGAGGCAAAGTGTACACTATCTCATCAAATGTCCGATAATTGAGCCAAAGGGCTAAAATTGTGTCATGAATATTGAAGTTTTGACAGTCCGGGGTGGATATCGGAAATATTATGGAGGATTCATGTTTAATATTTGTGGATTTTCTTCTGCTTCCCAATTTGAAAATTCAGACTGTATTTCAATAGTTCTCCTTTGTAAGGATGGGGACTAATTGCTTAAGTTTTCCTTTTGTTTTCTAGGAAGAGTGGTTGACATGTCAGAGAAATTGGCTTTACTTAGAAAGTATTTTTAGTGCTCCTGATATACAGAGGCAGTTACCTGGAGAGGCAAAGATATTCTTACAGGTGGATAAGTCCTGGAAGGAAATAATGAGAAAAGTTAATCGTCTGCCAAATGCTCTTCGTGCTGCTACTCAGCCTGGTATAAAATAATGGTGTATTATCCAAATTAATGTATAAGCCATTGTAGGTGATGTTAATCCTTATTCAGCACTTGCGTGCTTAACACTTATGTCTGTTAGTAGGATGAAAAATATCTGTACTGCTCCACCCCAAGGCCCACTCCCCCTGCAGCGTAAAGGAATAAGACAATTGTGTCCTGCTTACTATGTACTTCATTTAATTGCAATATGTTGTCAATCAACTTTCTGTTTAATATATATTCAAACTGTAACTTGCTATAGCTCATTTGCTCTCTTTATGCATTCTCTCCCTACTTTCACTCAGCTTTCTCTTCTCTTCTCACGCATAATATATATCTTCCGTTATTGTTTTCAGTGTCCTATCTTCTTTTTACTTTCTCTCCTTGCAACCTTTCTCTATATTATGTTGTCTACCTATTCCCCTATATTTTGTATCTTTCTATCAATCAGTTTCCCTCACTGTCATCAAGTGGCCTTTCCACCTTCCAACCACACCCTGATGGCTTCAGGAAAGCTCTGCACACAGCCCATTGCCTCAGTTTCCCCTTTCAGAGGGCTCCTTAAATAAACTCCATGCAGGTTTTTTGTCCAGTAATGCTCCTGCATCCAAGGGCATGGCAACGCTTGCAGATGTAGAGCACTTTGAGTTAAACCAGTCTTTGGAAAGCAAAAATTGTCCATGCATGCAGCCCTAACCCTTCTCGCCCTAAGAGCCTGCACCGAATAACTTCCTTCCCACAATAAAAGCCGCTTACCAGGCACCTCCTCTGGTGTTTGTCCTTCCCCAAGGACCATCCGCTGCAACTGGCTACCTTCCTCCTGGCTTGAGAACAGCTCCTGGCTGAATGCATCTAGGGATGCTAGGGTGTCTTCCTCCTCTTCAGCACCCTCGCTCCCGCTTTCCTCCTCCTCCTCCTGCCTTGTTGAACTGGGCTCTGAAGTGTCCATGGTGGTACTCGGAGTGGCGGTGGGCTCGCCTCCCAATATTGTGTCTGGCTCTTTGTAGAAATGGCAGTTTGTGGGGGCAGCATTGGAGCGGCGATTTACGTCGCCTGCTTTGCGGTAGGCATTCCGCCGCTCCTTCTCTTTAACCCTGCACTGCTATACGTCTCAGTTGTGGCCCCTTTTCATCATATCCCTTGATATCTGCCTGAAGGTATCATAATTCCTACAGCTGGAGCGCAGCTGGGACTGGATAGCTTCCTTTCCCCAAACACTGATGAGGTCCAGCACCTCGCCATTGCTCCATACTAGGGGTCGCCTGGCGGGTAGAGGCATAATCACCTGGAGAGATGCACTGAGAGCGCTCCACGCCTGGCTGAGCAAACAGGAAGGGGAATTTCAAAATTCCCAGAGAATTTAAAGGGTGGGTCTGATGGTTGGTCACCTGAGGGCAGGGCAGTAGAGTTCAAAGTGATGACCAGAGTGGCTAGAACAGGCATTATGGGACACTTCTGGAGGCTAATCGGAGTGCATTAGTAGACCAGGGTGTCCACACTGGCTCCGTGGTGCTCCAGCAGAGGCTCACCGAGGTGGAGAACCAGGAGCGCTCCAGCCACAGAGTCAGAGCTCTCTATGTGCTTTACCAGTGTGGACGGGTGGTGAGTTAGGGCACCCGGGGCTGCTTTAATGCGCTCTAACTCACAAGTGTAGCCATGCTCCATGTCTAGTTTATTGATATAAAGCAGAAAGCAAAAAATCAGTCTGGAGGCTTCTCTCCTCCCCTTAGTCTGTTCTTTGCAGCTCTTCTCTGCTTTGGCAAGCCACTTTCAATCGTACCTGGCTGGAGTCGTTTCTCACTCTTGTAGAGTCTCTTTCCATCCCGTACTACCCTCCTTGTTTTATCCACAAAACAGTTCAGTTCCATGCATTTAACCAATTATCAGGGTCCTCCCAGGCCTTTCCTGCCTGTAGTCTCAGGCATGATCAACACTAGACAATTAAGTTGGCTTAATTACATTGCTCAGGGGTGTGAAAAATCCACACCCATGAGCGATGCAGTTAAACCAACCTACCCCCGGTGTAGATAGCACTGTCTTCTGTCAGTTTAGCTACTGCTTCCTGGGCATGTGGATTGCCTACACCCATTGGCATAGGTAGTGTCTACACTGAAGCATTACAGCAGCGCAGCTGCGCCACTGTAGCATTTTAAGTGTAAACACACTGTGAGTCCTAAGTCTTTCTTTTAGAGCCCAGTGACTCCCAGAAGCCTCTGATCTCCCTGAGCATCCTCCACTCAGCTTCCTGTTGCTGTGTATAGCGGAACCAGGCAATCCTTGTCACAAGCCACCCTGTTACACTCATCTTTCCATCTCTCCTCTACTTCACTAACCTAACTTGTACACTCTTCCTTAAGGGCTTGATCCTGCAAATGCACACAGGAGTGAACTGCACAGTGGGTGAAATCATTACCATTCTGATTATGTATTACACCTCTACCCCAATATAACGCGACTCTATATAACACAAATTCGGATATAACATGGTAAAGCAGCGCTCCGGAGGGGTGGGGCTGCGCACTCCTTCGGATCAAAGCAAGTTCGATATAACGTGGTTTCACTTATAACGTGGTAAGATTTTTTGGCTCCCCAGGACAGCGTTATATAGGGGTAGAGGTGCATTTAAAACTCACTTTGAATAGTGTCAATGATGTCAGAAGGTGCAGGGCAATGGAAAATCAGACTCAAGGTTTTCCATGTTAAGCATTAAGATCCAGGTACTAAGTGGCACTGGACACTAACTCTTTCATTTGCCAGAGTAGGAGAGTTCATTTTGGATTACGGTAAAATTTGCAGCAGTTAAAACATTCAGCTTTCTGCTGCTGTATTCCTGCAGAATCCACTTTTGTTTGTAGAATGTTAGGACTTTTTACTGGTTTTTAGACTTCCTTGGTTGTTTGAATCACTTTCTGTCCATTGAAATTTTTCATGGTATACAGAATGTACAATATTTTAAGAAACAAAGTGGACACTTGCTGCATTTTATGAAGTATTTTCCTGCACAAGACATCCAAGCCGCAGGCAGGGGATCTCTCGTATTCACCTCTGAGTACTGCTCTATCTTGGCTTTTTCCAGGGTGGCACAGAAGGATGAGACAGGGGCAAGGTGCACTGGAGCCATAGAATGGCACACATCCCTGTGCCTGGGCAGCTCATAGCCACTATTCTTAGAATCAGATTATCAGGGTTGGAAGGGACCTCAGGAGGTCATCTAGTCCAACCCCCTGCTCAAAGCAGGACTAATCCCCAGACAGATTTTTGCCCCAGATGGCCCCCTCAAGGATTGAATTCACAATCCTGGGTTTAACAGGCCAATGCTCAAACCACTGAGCTATCCCTCCCCCAGTGGTTGGAGTGGCCGCCAAGAAGCAGCTGGGTGGCTATCCAGTGCCCTGACTGTGTTGTGAAGGATGAGTTCTTCCACCTCTAACCCTGGGGCAGGATCCTCTGTTTGTTTACTCAGGCTTCATGTGAGGGATAGGACTTTTGCCCATATAGCATTAAACTAAAATGAGTTCAGTGAGTGAAGCAGTAATTGAATATGTGCCCTGGTTTCATAGGTGAATTCTTTGCAAGCCCTAAAATGTGCATTGAAGTTATTAATGCATAACAATATTTAGTTTTATCTGGTGAAAGGGTTTCAGCCATAGCTTATAAAAAGTGGAGTTTTTCCTTGCATTTTTAATCACAGTATTTCTCTTTTGTTTTTTTATCCCCACTACCCTGTTTTCTCAAGTAATCTTTTTTCTCTTAATAGGCCTCTTAGAGACTTTTCAGAATAACAATGGGCTACTTGATCAAATTCAAAAATGCCTAGAGGCTTATTTGGAGTCCAAGCGAGTTATCTTCCCCAGGTTAGTAAAAGTCATTGAAAACAATCTGTGCAATCTGATGATTGACATCAATAGAAGGCATATATATGATTTAATGTTATACTGTGTGCTACTAATACAAAAGGCAAGAATCTTTAGTTATACTATAACATTCTTCCAAATTGTACTATTTTTAGCTAACATGCGAATGTTTTTTTAAATTTTTCTGTCAAATATTTTGCATCTGAAGTTCTTTTGTTTATCAAACAGGTTTTACTTTTTATCAAACGATGAACTCCTGGAAATCTTGGCTCAGACTCGCAATCCTCAAGCAGTTCAGCCTCATTTAAGAAAATGCTTTGATTCAATTGCGAAACTAGAGTTTGCCATGATGACTCCATCTGAGGGAGAAGAAAAGGTTTTTACTAATGATATTTTAGCAATGTTGTCACCCGAGGGAGAGAGGGTAAGTAAATATTTTGATTACTCTTTTAATCTGTGTCCAATGAATATATATTTTCCATAAATACAGTATGTGAAAGGAAAAAGTTAGAAACACAACTGTTATATATGAATAAAATACAGAATAGGCCAGATCCATCACTGCATTACTCCAGGTTTATAAGGCTAGAGCTCCTTAGATTTCAGTGGCGTTACACTGGCATAAAAATGATAGAATCACAGGACTGGAAGGGACCTGAGAGCTCATCTAGTCCCGTCCCCTGCACTCATGGCAGGACTAAATATTATCAGGCCATCCCTGACAGGGGTTTGTCTAACCTGCTCTTAAAAATCTCCACTGATGGAGATTCCACAACCTCCCTGGGCAATTTATTCCAGTGCTTAACCACCCTGACAGTTAGGAAGTTTTTCCTAATGTCCAACCTAAACCTCCCTTGCTGCAATTTAAGTCCATTGCTTCTTGTCCTATGGAGTAGTACACTGGTGAATCAGGCCTAGTATTTTTTTGCTGTGCCATCAATGATCTACACCTACAGTGTCAAGGTAGGAATGTATAAACTCAGAGGAAATAGTAACTCCATGGTTAACACGGCTTTTGATTGTAGGTTGGCTTAGGGAAAGGACTTAAGGCCAGAGGAAATGTAGAAGACTGGCTTAGTAAAGTAGAAGAAGCCATGTTCTCTTCTCTTAGACGCCTAACTAAAGCTGCTATTACTGATTATCAAACCAGAGTTAGAATGGACTGGGTTGTTGCTGGACACCCATCTCAGGTAAGCCACGCTAATTTTTGTGTGATCTTTCTTGCCTACAGTGATAGAATACTCACCTATGTTCACACCCGACACGCTGTTGTAATAAAGTTTGTTACAAGGTGTGCCTTATGAGGAATCATTTGAAGATTTATAACTTGCTGATCAGTAATAGCATGGTAAAATGTGTCTGGCAGCTTTATGCCTAAAGTTATGTTTCCCTGCATGATGTTAAAAACCCATGTTCAGAGCCACATAGCACCAAATTCGTCAAACATACCTGTCTTGAAAAAGGAGAATATGCTTGTCTTAATTTGGGTTTAAGCAATAAACAGAGTCATCAAGGGAGAAAACAAGGAAAGTGCGCAAAATAAGGTGAAAAAGCCACGCAGGGGACATCCTTCCTCTAGCAGACTGCATGTCTCTTGGTTCTCAGCTGGAAATGATTTTCAAAGAGGGACTAAAAAACTATAAAAAG
Organism: Gopherus flavomarginatus; assembly: GCF_025201925.1. Lineage (NCBI taxonomy): Eukaryota > Metazoa > Chordata > Testudines > Testudinidae > Gopherus > Gopherus flavomarginatus. Next base: position 130,251,419 of record NC_066619.1, read on the forward strand.
GAGGGGCAAACACCCCAAGACGTCCTTTTCTGTCTCCTTGCCCACCTCATTCTCTGCACCTGAGCCATTGGACTCTGTGGGAGGGGTCCTGACTCCATGAATTTTATCAGTATTGCTACTAGAAGCATGCGGTGAGAAACTTTGTTTGAATCTAATATAGTTCATTAAATTAGGCACTAGAAAGTGTTTTATCTTTATTTTCTTGTAACCATTTTTTTATTTTTATGCCTCTTTATTTCTACCTACTTAAAATCTCTTTGTAGTTAATAAACTTGTTTTATTATTTTGTCTAATCCAATGTGTTCTAGTTAAAGTTTCTGGGAAACTCTAAAGTAATAAGCAGTTGTGTATTTCTTCCCTTAAAGGAATAATGGACTTAATATATTTGGAGTGTCCTTGGGGAAAATCCAGGACTGAGAGCATGTTGGGGTCACCCTGCAGTATAAAAGTCAGAGCATAACGCAAGATACAGGGTGTGGCTTACATGCTGGATGATTGTTTGTGGGAGCTACTTCAGCAAGGCATTTTAAAGCACCCAAGGTTGCAGGGCAGGGGTGGGACAGCCCTCCATTGGTCTGCATAGCACCCTGGTATGTCACACTTATCCACTTACTTTGGCCTTGATCCTGCAACCATCTAAACATATGCTTAGTTTTAAGTCCATGAGTTGTCCAATTTAAGCCCATGCGTGCTTGCAGGATCACGACCTTGCTTATTTATGTGACCCTATCATTATTGTATCTGAGTTCCTACTCTGCCAACTTCTCTAAGATGTATTGATGGTATTTTTATGTTTCCTTTCTACAGGTTGTCCTGACCGTTTCCCAGCTCATGTGGTGCCGTGATCTGACTCAGTGCTTAGAAGGAGAAGATCACGATCACTTACAAGCTTTAAGTGACTTTGAAAAAATAAATTTTGATGTGAGTTTGTATGTGGGGTTTTGGCATCAAATGAATTTAGCGTTTTGTTTGGCATGCTTGAAAATTAGTTTTGAATTAATTTTTAAAAAGAAAGTAAAATTCTGCTAAATGGCTAAGTCTGTGTATCCAGTCCTGTTGTGAACCAGCTGGTGTTCACGTGCCTGAGCCACCTCAGGGCATACTCCACCAGGGGAATCGTCGTCTTAAGGGCAAGTATAGAGATTGTGGCTTCAGCTGAAATCGGTAGGGCTTGCTGCATGGAATTTTGTTCATATATTCACAAGTCACTGTTTGCTCAAAACGACATCAAGAGCAGATGCTGGTTTTAGAAATGCTGTGCTGCAGTCACTGTTAAACTTGCCAGGTTCCTCTGGCCACTATCTCAGGGAGGTCAGTACTAACTAGCGTCCTGCAATAGAGCTTTACAGAAGCAAGATCATGACGGAGAATCTTGCAAACAGTAACTTGTTCTCCATCTGCATTGCCTCCATCGAGCCTCATTGACCCTTCATCCTTAACTCTGCTTTGGAGCCCAGCTCCAAACAAGGCTTCAGGAGGCAGAAAGTACTGAGGGATGGCTTGAGGGGGGTGGGTATTTATACCCTGCTTCTATGGAATGATGACTTTGAGGGAAGTGTGAGCACTCATCTCTGCCAACGTTGCTCAAAATGGTCTTTTGGACATGTGAGTGGGGCTCAGAGTATGATTCTGGTGAGCTATGCGTAGGACTTTTTCTTTTAGGGTTAGCCAGAGTGAGTAGAGGTTTCACTGTGTAGTGGTCAAATGCTAAGTGCCAATACTTTCAAGTTGGTGTTTGATAATATTTGGCTCCCCAATGGAGCTGATATTTGGGAAATACAGTAGTCAGCTTCCATGTCACCAGGCTGTTTGATTTTCTGTAATCTCTTAAATGATTTTATATACAGTACTTCAGTTGGTTTAGAGCTGCTAAGTTTATATATATATTTTCTTATCTGTATTGAAAACCGTTTGAAAGCAGTCAAAACTGGGAAGAAATGAATGCAAACTTTATTTTAATGATCCTCAGATGTAAAACAACTATATTCTAAATAACCGCAATATCTCTAGAAATGTGCAATTTTATTTCTTAAACTTTCACAGCTTAGTTAGAGATGTATCCTGGAGCTGGGCTAATTTGTACCTGCTGGAGATGTGACCACTTATTTTAAAGTTCTGATATTTTCAGTGCAGTGAGAAAATACTTTAACACTTTATTTATTCATTTATAGAGGTTAAATGCACTGGCTGGATTAGTCCGTGGTATTCTTCCAAAATTACACAGAAATATTATAACAGCGTTGATAACTATTGATGTACATGCAAGAGATATCGTCAGTGAACTTGTGGCAGAAAAGGTGAAGCAACTGTTTTTGCCAAAATAGGATTTTGTACAAAAATATCCAAGTTAACTGCTTTGAATCACATTATTCAAAAATGCATTGTGTATTATCTCTGTAGGTGGACACTGTTGACAATTTTGAATGGCAAAGACAACTACGTTATTATTGGGATCTTGATCTGGATAACTGTGTTGCTAGGATGGCTTTATCCCAGTATACTTATGGCTATGAATACCTAGGAGCATGTCCAAGATTGGTGATAACCCCACTGACTGTATGTATTTACTTATACTTTTCATCATTATTTAGATAGAGGTTTGTTGCATTGGAAGTACTAGTAGTGAATAACTTGTAGATAGGTAGTTGGTATTTAGAAATCTTTTAGTATGGGATTGACGTGTAGCACTGTACAAAACAGGGGCTTATACTCCTTCACAGTGTTACCTTTTTGCAGTAAAATAAAACTAAAGTGCCCTGGAAGATAACAGCCTGTTCCTATTACCAGTTGCACCTTTGGTGAAAGGACTCAAGATGTTTATCTGTACCTATGCAGAGGTGTCTAATTCAGCCAATATTCAGCACATCTGGGCATTTTCTATTATATGGAAAATTCAGGAATATTTGTGGACAGGCTTTGAACTAGTGTGACCAGACAGCAAGTGTGAAAAATCGGGACGGGGTGGGAGGTAATAGGAGCCTACATAAGAAAAAGACCCCAAAATCAGGACAGTCCCTATAAAATCGTGACGTCTGGTCACCCTACTTTGAACTGAGTTTTTGGCTGCAGTGAACCATCCAAATTGGCGTGTTGGAAAATCAGGCTTATGTGCAATAAGGAATGTAATAACGTTGGGCAATGGGAGTTTTACCAGAATGAGGACTTCAGAATTTAGCCCACTGTATGCTAATATACTGAGCTACTCTTCTTAATGGTGTATTTTGGACAGTTTGTGCTGATTTAAATACATAGAGCAGATCTTCAGCTGGTGTAAATTGTCATAACTCCATGGGGAGCTCCAAGTAAGGATCTGCTCCATACTATTTGCTATCACCTTATACATAGAGCATTTGTAAATATGTCAGTAGGCTTATGACATGTTTAAAACAAATCAGAAAAAGTAAAAAGTAGCCAAAGCTTTGGCAAATGCCTGCTCTTCCCTATGTAACAATACTGTATGAATCTCATCAGGATCGCTGCTACCTTTGCCTTATGGGAGCTTTGCAGCTTGACCTAGGTGGAGCTCCTGCTGGACCTGCTGGAACTGGTAAAACAGAGACTACTAAAGACCTTGCCAAAGCACTTGCCATCCAGTGTGTTGTGTTTAACTGCTCTGATGGGTTGGATTACAAGGTATGAGAAGTAAATGTATTAATATGAGCAATCTCAATGCAGTCAGTGGGATTGCACAGACAAAACTCAATGCTCCATTTGTCCCTGTGAAGTTACTTGTCTATAGTCACATAGGAAATGAACGGTAGAGCTGAGAGTAGAATCCAGGGCTCTTGGGTTTGTAGTCATATGTCTTAACCAGAAAGCCAGTCTTCCTTTTGTTTAGCTATACTTCAGTATAAATAGAATCTCCCCATAGAAATGGCGCTGTAATTTTTCCGTACCACAGAATTAGCTCTTTGCACTATGACAAAGGAGAGGGGAGGGTGATGAAAAGGAAAAAAAAAAAAGAAATAGCAGCCATGTTAAAATCAACAAAAAAATTATCATTAGGAAAGAATGAGGCAGTCAGGGAAGTTTTTAAGAAATTAGAGCTATATAGATAAATATAAAATAGGTTCCCCTTCTCCATCAGGAAGAAAAGATTTGGCCTCAAGCATTTTGGATGTTAAAAAGGCAGGTTTTGGGAAGATGTGTCCATAATAACAAGTTTCCCTATTCCTTTTGAACTGCATTTAAAAATCTTATCTTGGGCTAGATTCTCTTTTTTTGCCAGGATGTGTTCAGTTTGTAGGGGCTGGTAGAATAGAATATCAGGGTTGGAAGAGACCTCAGGAAGTCATCTAGTCCAACCCCCTGCTCAAAGTGGGAATCACTCCCCAGACAGATTTTTGCCCCGGATCCCTATAATGGCCTCCTCAAGGATTGAGCTCACAACCCTGGCTTTAACAGGCCAATGCTCAAACCACGGAGCTATCCCTCCCACACAAACTGGTTTCAAACTGCCCCAGCCCTGGTCCTGACATAAACCTGTTCTAACATAACAGCTGCCTATGGTTCCCTAAGGGACCATTCACTAGCTGACACTTGCCATAGGGTGTCCACTCCATCCCCTCCTTACCTGTTTGCCTTATCACACCCACTGCCTCCCTGTGCTAGCTCCACCAGCTTTACACCACTTTGGAATTCCTTTCCTTTGGAATTCAGCAGTGGCCAGATCATGTTCCCTTGTACCAGCTAAGCAGTGTAAAGGGCTGGAACGGGGACTGCAAATCTGGGCACTTTTACTGAGAATTTTGTAGGTCAGCATTTAACTTCTCAGTTATGAGCTGATTAGATTGTACTAATTTTATAAGAAAAGAGTGCAGAATAGAGTTCAGGGAAGGTTTTGGATTTCACAAATCATGGGACATCTTTTTAGAGAACTTGGATGTTTTTCATATTATTAATTGCAATAAAGATATTTTTCTAAGAAAGCGTTTTAATATACAACATGTGGCAATAAAATATATTTTTAAGAGATTCTGTTTTCTTTTCCCATGGATGTGTAATTCTCCTGTGGTCAGATGTGGTGCAGATACTCTCTGATGTCAGCTTTCCCTTGACATTTATTTCTGCTTCCAAGGCCCATTTTTCTTTTTCTCTTCTATTTAAAGCAGTGTTTCCCACATTTGGGACACCGCTTGTTTAGGGAAAGCCCCTGGCGGGCCGGGACGGTTTGTTTACCTGCCGTGTCCGCAGGTTCGGCCAATCGCGGCTCCCACTGGCTGTGGTTCGCCGCTCCAGGCCACAGGAAGTGGTGGCCAGCACATCCCTCAGCCCTTGCCACTTCCAGCAGCTCCCATTGGCCTGGAGCAGCGAACCACAGCCAGTGGGAGCTGTGATCAGCTGAACCTGCAAATGCTCCAGGCCAGTGGAGCTTTCCCTAAACAGGCAGCGTCTCAAGTTTGGGGAACACTGATTTAAAGGATTGAGAACCTCTGTTTCAGGGCCTCTTTTTTCTCTCTCTCTCTGCTCCTTAATTTGCTTTATTTTTTTTGTTTGAAATTAGCCCACATGATGAAAGTATCTTGAAGTGCTTTACAACATAAAGCTGATAAGCAAGAATGCATACAAATATGGCTTACAAGTTGATTGGAATCATTCCGGGGTTTTTACTATAAGCATTCTATTCTGCACCTTGTGCGTATGCAGCTTTACTTACAGAATAACGTGCTGTTTATTCCCAGGACCCCTGCCTCGTTCAGTGGTCTGGATGCAAGTTCCGGTCAGAATGGGGGGCCCGATGGTGCTGTACACTGTATAAATAAGCCAGTTGTTCTTTCTTCCACAAAGTGACATTTCTTCTTCCTCTCCATTTCTCTCAAACTGGACTAACTAGCTTCATAGCTTTTGAAGAACTTGAGACGTGTCAGTGCAGTGTTAAGCTATGACTGTGCTGTGATTTCAGATGATGGGACGATTCTTCAGTGGTTTGGCCCAGTCTGGAGCATGGTGCTGCTTTGATGAATTTAACCGAATTGATATTGAAGTTCTGTCTGTGATTGCTCAGCAGCTGATTACTATTAGGAATGCTAAAGCTGCAAAGGTAATATCTTTTTTTATTAGATATTAAAACCCACGTAGTGTTTTATGTACATTTTTAATGAATGCCATGCTTGTGAAGAGATCTAGACTGACAACACAGAGATCTTAAATCCTTTATTTAAGCACAGTAGAGGTACAGCACAGACTGCAGCAATGCAAGTTTCTCCAAAAATGTGGCATAACCCTGACCTAGTGAGGTCACTTTTAAGGGTCCGAGGGTAGTTGTTTCTATCAGGGCCGGCTCTGGCTTTTTTGCCACCCGAAGAAAAAAAAAAAAAAAAAAAGGGGGAGGCCCACCGGAGCAGCAAAGCAGGGGGAAAAAAAACGGAGCAGCAAAGCGGGGGAGGGGGGGGGGTGGAACAACACAAAACCTGCGCGGCTGGAGCAGCAAAGTGGGAGGGGCGGGGGAGAAAAAATGACGTGGCCGGCAAAGCAGGAGAAAAACAAAACAAAAAACCCTAAAAGGTGGCCGGAGCCAGGGGACTTCCTGTGCTGCAGAGTGCGCACCCGGTCTAATGGGGGAGGAAGAGGAGGGAGCGGGGGCGAGAGAGAGAAGGGGGGTGGCCAGTGCTTCAGCGAGGCGCTCGCCACACAGCCCCAACCACCGCCTGCCAGGAGAGCTCCACTGTGCTCCGGTCGGTGGGGAGGGAAGGATGCGGGTTGCTCTGCCGAGTTTGCTCCAGGGCGCTCCCCTCCTCCATGCCGCCACTCCTTACCAGGCGGCCAGAGCAGCAAAAAAAAAACCAAAAAAAACAGCCGTGCCGCCCTAGGTTTGGGCGGGATGCTGCCCTGTAGAATCTGCTGCCTCAAGCACGAGCTTGCTCAGCTGGTGCCTGGAGCCGGCCCTGGTCTCTATCCTCCACATCCATTCAGTCTTTATCCTTTATCATGAGATTTCCAGCAAGGGTGCTAAACAATGACAGCTATAGGCCTAATCCAGCAAAGACTTGCTACTGTGCATATGACGGGTTGGATCACAGAAACCCCCTTTGGGGCTGCCACCTGATGTGCTTTGACTACCTCTGAGTCTGTTTTCCCTGCCAGCTTAGGACTTCAGTGCCCTGCCTAGATTGAGCCAGACACACTTGCCTGCTACAAACCCAGACCCAGGTCTGAACCACGTCCCCCAACAGCTGCAGGCTTAACTGAAAACAGCTTAAGAAGTGTTCCTGTCTCTAACACTCAGATGCCCAACTCTCAATGGGGTCCAAACCCCAAATAAATCCATTTTACCCTCTATACAAAGTTTATGCAGGGTAAACTCATAAACTGTTCGCCTTCTATAACACTGATAGAGAGATATGCACAGTTGTTTGCCCCCCTCACGCCAGGTATTACTGCATACTCTGGGTTAATTAATAAGTAAAAAAGTGATTTTATTAAATACAGACAGTAGGATTTAAGTGGTTCCAAGTAATAACAGACAGAACAAAGTGAATTATCAAGCAAAATAATATAAAACACGCAAGTCTAAACCTAATACAGTAAGAAAACTGAATAGAGATAAAATCTCACCCTCATATGTTTCAGTAATCTTCTGTCACAGACTGGACACTTGCCTAGTCTGGGCACAATCCTTTCCCCTGGTACAGCCCTTGTTCCAGCTCAGGTGGTAGCTACAGGATTTCTCATGATTGCAGCCCCTTTTGTTCTGTTCCGCACCCTTATATAGTTTTGCACAAGGTGGGAATCCTTTAACCCTCTCTGGGTTCCCACACCTCCTTCTAAATGGAAAAGCACCAGGTTAAAGGTGGATTCCGGTTCAGCTGACATGATCACATGTCACTGTAAGACTTCATTACTCACTTGCCAGCACACATGTGTACAGGAAGACTTGCAAGTAAAACAGAGCCATCTACAGTCAATTGTCCTGGTTAATGGGAGCAATCAAGATTCCAAACCACCATTAATGGCTCTCACTTTGCATAATTACAATAGGCCCTCAGAGTTATAGTTCATATTTCTAGTTTCAGATACAAAAATGATACATACATACAAATTGGATGACCACACTCAGTAGATTGTGAGCTTTGTAATGATACCTTACAAGAGACCTTTGCCTAAAGCATATTCCAGTTACATTATATTCACACTCATTAACATATTTTCATAAAATCATATAGAGTGCAATGTCACAGTGCATGTCTTTACTCTTGCATGTAGACCCATTGAAGTCAGTGGGATTACATGCTGGAGAAAAGATACGCAATAGTTACTGTTTGCAGAATTGGGTCTGAGATGGCATGTTTCATGATGTTGAATTAAAATCACCACCTCATATGACAAGAGGAGTGGTCCTCCATTATTAATTTTATTTAATGTTCAGATATTAAACCTTTAGGTTCTTCAGATTCTTACTTTTCAGGAAAATATAGTTAAATCCTTATTTTTTAGTGTTTAATGAGGTGGATTATTGTTCAAAAACTTTTCCCAGCACAACTCTGTGGATGTTAATTAATTCTAACCTGTAATCTTATGCTATTTTCACTTAATTTCAGTGCCCACTAGAGACCATCAAATTAATTTCAGTTGAATTCTATAAAACAAATCCATCTAATTTCTTGCCTAATTTAGCGTTTGTCAGTACTTTTCTTTCATGTACACTTTCTTAGTCACAGAATATTAAACATTCTTGCCTTCTGCCATTTTTAAGCTCCTCTCTAAAGAGTCTGATAAATTATTGCTTACTTTTAATTCCATTCCTGAACATTCCAGTCTGTGGTCCCTCTGTGTGTCATCATACCAAATGAAGGATATGTATGTGCACAGCAACTCAGGTAATGCCCTGCTCCATTTATGTAAAAGTATTAGGGGAGTTGGATTCATTCACAGTAGAAAAGAGTAGAACTTGAGGTGACCTTCTGTAAATGGAGATTTCGAAATTCCAGAAGAAATTAATAAAATCGAGAGAGAAAAATTGTTCACATTGGTGATTCCAAAACTAGGAGTCTACCTACACATTTGGAAACAGTCACAACTGGTGGCTAGATCTTCTGGCTCAAACGAGAGCTGTGCACCCAGCACGATTTTATGTGTGGGGTGGGGCAGAGCATGGAGACCACAGCTTCACAGTGGCCCCCACAGCAGGCTTGCAGAGGAGAGAATATGGGGAAGAGGCATGGGGAGGGCTGTTGGTTTTCATCTACCTGAATCCATTGTTGTGACCCCACTGTGTCGGGGCTGCATAGCAGACCATGGATGGTATTGCAGCCCTGAAACTGAAGTCATGGCTGTGAGGGGTCTTTGTGGCTGTCCTCGCTGTTTTATTTCCCTACCTAGAGCTAAGGCAAAGGCCAGGTAAATGGGCTCTAGGTTTGGCCTATCAGGCTTTTCATTTAGAGAGATCATTAAGCACTTTCCTGTACATCTCCATAGATCCTTTCCTACACAGAAAACATTCAATGGCATTATAACTCCACTTTCCAGGAAGCAGGAAGGTAAAAACAATCCACCTCTGCCTCATCTCAGATCTCCTTGTTGAGGGATGGCTTTTATCTTTTATTCTTATTCAGCCTTCCTCCACAGAGTGCAGATCTTCAGTTCTTGGGGTCAGGGTCGCTAGGTACTGAAGACTTTCAGAAACCTGATTTCGCAACAAGTGGTCCTGATTGAGATGGACAATCAGGTCACCATATTCTGAAGCAGCAAGCAGTGAAGCATTGTGCCCAATATGACTTGGAATTCTTAGTGGAGAAGGAGGAGGTTCCATCCCACAAAAGGTTCCTGGTCACCACTTACCTAGCAGCAGAGGACCAGGAATCTAACCAGACTGATCCAACCTCTTAAAAAACTCAGTGCCTCTGTCAGCGTTTTCAGTTGGTTAGATTAGTGTTAGAAATTTTAGCTTTGATTATTTTATGTATGGAAGCTGTTTCTTTTATTCATTTGTATTTGTTCCAACACCTCAATGTGGGCTCATGGATCCTACGATGGATCCAGAGGAGAAGAGGTGAGGATTTAAGAGATGTGCCTCTTGCTCTGCTGAATTCCCCACTTCAGATGCCCATAGGAGGTGTCTGGCTTAGCTGGGGGAACAACATGCTTCTTCATGGTGCATGATCATCAGCAACTTCAGCCCAGGAGCTCTCAAGGAGCATCAGAGACAACTTCAAGCCCTTCTAGTTCAGGCGGCTCTGGGGCCAAACCCTCTATTCCATAACTGCTGGTTTGGTGAGAACTGAGGGGCCTGCATTGGTCATTAGCCCCTCAGGAAATAAAAAGCAGCCTCAGATTCCACTGAAGGTACCGTCCTCTGTGTCTGAACTGAAAATAAAGCCTCCAGTACTGAAGGATCCTAAACCAGCAAATCCTAATTCTAGACATGGTGGAACCTCAGAGGTGTCTTCCTCTGTTAGCAGAGCCAACTGTTGTGGGAAAGCCCCACCTTTTATAACCAGAAATGCCACAAAGCTGTCTGCTGTGCTCATCAGGATTTCATATTTATTTCTGTTTGTTTCACATTTAAAACCAGGTGTGAAGCCAGTAGTTTCATTTGGTTTTTCAAAAGCTTAGAAATTAAAATGCATTATCCAAGTGTATTCATACTCAGATATAAATGCAAACCACAATTCACCATCTGTAAAGTCCTAATTTTTAAAAAAGAATGTGTGATTTTATTTTTTGTAGAAATTTAGTATAAAGTATATTGACACTTCACTTTTTTTTAAACAGCTCTCTCGATTTATGTTTGAGGGACGTGAAATAAAGTTGGTTATGACCTGTGTGGCATTCATCACAATGAATCCTGGCTATGCTGGACGAACAGAGCTACCTGACAATCTAAAAGCTCTCTTCAGACCCTTTGCAATGATGGTTCCAAATTATGCCTTGATTGCTGAGGTACCTGTAAATATAGGGAATGTTATATGCTGTGGTTTGCAGGATGTCAGACTAGATAATCACAATGATCCCTTTTGTCCTTAATCTATTCATCTATAATATATACGATAAACTTGTTGCAAGTGTTTATTTGAGGGCAATGTTACCGTTTAATAGTAATGAACCACAATATTATCATGAGTGTCTAGTCTCTATCTCCCTGGAGTCTTCTCAAATATGCCATTAACGAACTTATGCTTGTGTGTAGATCTCTTTGTAAAATATTTCCTGGAAAATTGGAATTTCTTCATAAATATACTTAGTTAATCCCACACAGCATTTCTCTGTTTGGACATGACATATATTATGTCTAATGTCACTCAGAAATATAAGTCCATAATTTAAAATATTTGCTGTACTTTATTACATACTCTTAAGTGTGAGACTTTTGATCCTTTACAGCTAGACAGTGCAACCCTTCCCTGCAATGGTGAGTATTTACTCACTCAAATATTCCCATTAAAGTAAATGGATCTATTAGTAAATTCTCACCAATGCAAGGCTTGCAGATCTAGCCCTTAATATTTTCCCAAAGTAAATTGATTTAATGCTTTATTTCCTGTAGACAGAAGAAGACTGCATACCTGAGAGTGTTTGTAAAAAAAACTATAGTTAAAATAAATTAATGCAAAATTATATTATTTTAATACATATATTAATATGCATACATTCAGTGTCAGTTGAAGACAATGTGAGAGCAGCACTGAGTTTCTAGAAATAAAAACTTCCAGTATTTAATAAAAACTGTAGACATCTCTTGTGTACGTTAGGTGATTCTGTATTCTGAAGGATTTGAATCTAGTAAAATTCTTGCAAGGAAGATGACTCAAATGTACAAACTTTGTAGCGAGCAGCTTTCTCAACAAGACCATTATGACTTTGGAATGAGAGCAGTCAAATCTGTATTAGTCATGGCTGGGTAAGTATCCTCATACTGTATGAGCTATAACATTAGTATGAATATAATTTTACATACTTAGAAATATTAACAGTTTTATGTTTTAAATCATGTTTGGGTTAAGAAAGATTCCTTCTGTAATTACAACTATTGTAAATGAAATGTAGATGATCACTGCATGATTTTTACGTAATACATTTATACAGTAGTGCAAAGTTTCCCAAACTTCGGATGCCACTCGTGTAGGGAAAGCCTCTGGCAGGCAGGGCCAGTTTGTTTACCCTTCATGTCCGCAAGTCTGGCCGATCGCGGCTCCCACTGGCTGCGGTTTGCTGCTCCAGGCCAATGGGAGCAGCGAACCGCGGCCAGTGGGAGCCGTGATCGGCCAGACCTGCGGACACGTCAAGTAAACAAAGTGGCCCTGCCCGCCAGAAGCTTTCCCTATGCAAGTGGCGTCCCAAGTTTGGGAAACACTGCAGTAAGGTAATACATGAAAATAGAGAAATTACCTGGTTATAGGGACAGTGTAGCCTGGGAGCATAAGACAGTATATGTATTAATGCATACATTCTGTCTATCTTCATCAGAAATATCTGAAAATGGCTTATTAAACATATGGATTTCAAAAACTGCACTTTTTTCTACATACTAAAAGGAAGACACATTTAGAGGTCCAGAAAAAAAAAACCAAACCCCCAAACCAAACCCTATTAGTTACCTCCTGAAGATAAGTAACGAGCTTGTCTGGAACATGCTGTAGTCTTTCTGGATACACTTACTTCTGTTGGTGATGTGATTGGCTAACATTGTTTCCAGACTTCAATATTACTGAATTCTGAGGAATAAATAATAGAAACGTGGTGAGTAGTCAAAAGCTGGAGTTCAGATATAAGTGGATTTTTGAGTTAACACAACATTTTATCGGGACAGTGTAAGTGAAATGTACTAGAATTATTAGGGAGTCATTTTATGAGAGGTTATTTACACATGTTCACCTACAGTACCCATGAATAATAGTTGGTATAAAAATAGATTGAGTGAAACTGAGACATTTTGTTTGCTTTTTGTTAAAATTCAGGTCACTAAAAAGAGAGAACCCAGATCTGAATGAGGAAGTGGTATTAATAAGGGCTTTACGAGATTCTAACCTACCGAAATTTCTTGCAGATGATGCTCTTCTGTTCAGGTAATTTTCTATAATACTAGTTTGTTTTCTTCATCTAGTCATATCACATTTATGTTGCCATAGTGAAAGAGAAGACCCAACTTTCTAAGTGTAGTTTATTTTGTATTTTAGGTGGAGAGACTGTTGCACTTAATGTCTAACACAGTGGTTCTCCACCTAGTTACAGTTGTGTTATGTGGGCTGCATCCATACAAGATGTATGTACATCTACCAAAAAAAAAAAAGGCTTATTATTTGTTATAGGACAGCAATATGACTCAAATCAGTATAGTACCTTTTATTTCAACACTGGCAAAGGTCTATCAAGAGCATTTTTAATTAGTAAAATAAGTCAAAACATTAACTGTTAAAATGAATTAATTGACTGTAAGGGTGGCATAGGATGGTGTATTCCCAGCATCCAATCCCTCACCCAGGGACTGCCCTCCATGAACCCACCCCTTCCAAGGATTGCCCCACAACATCAACCTCCCCATCCAGGGACTGTGCCCCAGTATCGAGTCCCACATCCAGGGACTGCCCCTCATGCACTGGATGCACCTCCCAAACTAGCCCGCTGCACCCCCTTCCCCATGCCCCCTGCAGCCCTAGGCCCCTTCACCCCCTTCCCCATGCCTGCTGGTCTCCTACTTCAGCTGCACGGAGCTCAGGTGTGCAGTCCACCCTGCCCGCCTGCCACTGCAGTCCTAGTGCCGGCAGCCTGCTCCAGGTAGGGTCACTGGACCCATGATCCCACGAGGTGAGGGTGGGGGCTGATGCTGGGCTCTATCCTGTGCTACACCATTTTTTCACACACACACACTCCTACTGGGTGTTTAAAGTTAGGCACCTAAATCCATATATTGGCACCTCAATAAAGCCCCAGTTCAGGAAAGCACTTAAGCATGTGGCTAAGTGCTTTGCCTAAGAGAGGCCTGGTGGGTTTGTTGGTTTATTTTTTTACAAGTGCTGAGTACCTGTAGCTTCCATTGACACCAGTGGGGTCTGCAGGTTTATATTGATATCAGTGGGGGCTGCAGGTTCTCAACAACTCTGAAAATTAGGTCACTAGTTCAGGTACCTAAATATGGGCTTAAGTTCTTAACCGTAGGCACCCACATCTGCAAATGTTGGTTTAGGCCCTGGAGCAGTTATTCTAGCACATTAGGTGATAGCTATATACAGGAGCTATCCAAGTGAAAAAAACAACAAACTAGAATGGATATGGAGTACTTCAGTATGAAATAGATGTTTTAAAATATATAATCATGTCATTTTAATTAGTTTAATGTAATTAACAAAAACAAAGTTTTTTTTTTCTTTTTGTCTCCGACAGTGGGATTATTTCTGATCTTTTCCCGGGAGTCATAATCCCAGAACATGACTATGGGATACTACAATCAACAATTATAGATGTCATGCTTTCAAAAGGATTGCAGCCTGAAGCAAGCATGGTTCATAAAGTCATACAGCTCTATGAAACCATGTTAGTAAGGCATGGTGTTATGCTTGTTGGGCCAACAGGAGGTGGAAAAACTACAGTTTACCAAATTCTGGCACAGACTTTAGGAGTTTTACATGAGGCTGGTGAGGAAAACCCTTTTTACCAGCCTGTCAAAACCTATATTCTGAACCCCAAATCAATTACAATGGGTGAATTGTATGGTGAAGTTAATAATTTAACTCTCGAGTGGAAAGATGGCTTGATGGGTCTTAGTGTTCGAGCAGCTGTTAATGACACCACTGAAGATCACAAGTGGATCATCAGTGACGGGCCAGTGGATGCATTGTGGATTGAAAACTTGAACACTGTTTTGGATGATAACAAGATGCTTTGCTTGGCAAACAGTGAAAGAATCAAACTCACACCTTCCATCCATATGGTGTTTGAGGTACTGTAATTTCTTGGATTTTAATATTCATTGTGATATTCCTGGTTTGCTTCGCTTAATTTATGGACTATATTGTTATATTGATAAGATATATGATCTGCAGCTGAATTTATCAAAGAATCAAAGAAGATTGGGTTGGAAGAGACCTCAGGAGATCATCTAGTCCAACCCCCTGCTCAAAGCAGGACCAACCCTAACTAAATCATCCCAGCCAGGGCTTTGTCACCACCTCCCTAGGTAACCCTTTCCAGTGCTTCACCACCCTCCTAGTGAAATAGATTTCCTACTATCCAGCCTAGATCTCCCCCACTGCAACTTGAAACCATTGTTCCTTGTTCCGTCATCTGCCACCACCGAGAACAGCCGAGTTCTATCCTCTTTGTAACCTCCTGTCAAGGTTCCTTCCCCTCTCTGAACATTAGGGTACAAATGTGGGGACCTGCAGGGACACTTCTAAGCTTAATTACTAGCTTAGATCTGGTACAATGCAACCATCCGGAAGTCAGTGTCTGGAACACTTCCTGTCCCCCCAAAACTCTCCCCTCCCTGAGTGGCCTTGAGGGACTTCACCAATTCCCTGGTGAACACAGATCCAAACCCCTTGGATCTTAAAACAAGGAGAAATTAACCATCCGCCCTCCTTTCCCCCACCATAGACTCATAGACTCATAGACTCATAGGTCAGAAGGGACCAATCTGATCATCCAGTCTGACCTCCTGCACAAGGCAGGCCACAGAACCCCACCCATCCAATTTTATAACAACTCCTATCCCAGGACCGAGTTATTGAAATCCTCAAAAATGGTTTGAAGACCTCAAGCTGCAGAGACACCACCAGCAAGCGACCCGTGCCCCACGCTGCAGGGGAAGGCGAAAAACCTCCAGGGCACCTGCCAATCCGCCCTGGAGGAAAATTCCTTCCCGACCCCAAATATGGCGATCAGCTAAACCCTGAGCATGTGGGCAAGAGTCACCAGCTAGCACCCAAGAAGGAATTCTCCGCAGCAACTCAGTACCCATCGCATGCAACATCTCCCCGCAGACCATTGAGCAGACCTGTCTGGTGGTAATTCAAGATCAATTGCCCAAATTAACGATCCTATCATAACATCCCCTCCATATACTTATCAAGCTTTGTCTTAAAGCCAGGAAAGTCTTTTGCCCCCACTACTTCCCTCGGAAGGCTATTCCAGAACTTCACTCCCCTAATGGTCAGAAACCTTCGTCTAATTTCAAGTCTAAACTTCCTAATATCCAGTTTATACTCATTCGTCCTCGTGGCTACATTAGTACTAAACTTAAATAATTCCTCTCCCTCCCTAACGTTAACCCCCTTGATATATTTATATAGGGCGAGCATATCCCCCCTCAGCCTTCTTTTGGCCAGGCTAAACAAGCCAAGCTCTTTGAGTCTCCTTTCATAAGGCAGTTTTTCCATTCCTCGGATCATCCTCGTAGCCCGTCTCTGAACCTGTTCCAGTTTGAATTCATCCTTCTTGAACATGGGACACCAGAACTGCACACAGTATTCCAGATGGGGTCTCACCAACGCCGTATACAACGGTACTAACACATCCTTATCCTTGCAGGAAATACCCCGCCTGATGCATCCCAAAATCGCATTTGCTTTTTTAACAGCCATATCACATTGGCGACTCATAGTCATCCTGCTATCAACCAGTACCCCAAGGTCCTTCTCTTCCTCCGTCGCTTCCAACTGATGCGCCCCCAACGTATATCCAAAATTCTTATTATTAATTCCTAAATGCATGACCTTGCACTTTTCACTATTGTATTTCATCCTATTTCTATTACTCCAGTTTACAAGGTGGTTCAGATCTTCCTGAATAGTATCCCTGTCCTTCTCCGTGTTAGCAATACCCCCCAGCTTCGTGTCATCCGCAAACTTTATTAGCACATTCCCGCTCTTTGTGCCAAGGTCAGTAATAAAAAGGTTAAATAAGATCGGTCCCAAAACCGATCCTTGAGGGACTCCACTGGTGACCTCCTTCCAGTCCGACAGTTCACCTTTCAATACGACCCTCTGGAGTCTCCCCTTTAACCAGTTCCTTATCCACCTTACAACTTTCATATTCACTCCCAGCTTTTCCAATTTAACTAACAGCTCCGTGTGCGGAACCGTGTCGAACGCCTTACTGAAATCTAGGTAAATTATATCTACCGCATTTCCTTTATCTAAGTAATCCGTCACCTTCTCAAAGAAGGAGATCAGATTGGTTTGGCACGATCTACCTGTAGTAAATCCGTGTTGCAATTCGTCACAATTACCATTGACCTCTATGTCCTTAACTACTTTCTCCCTTAAAATTTTTTCCAAGACCTTACATACTACAGACGTCAAGCTAACAGGCCTATAATTACCCGGATCACTCTTATTCCCTTACCAGTCCCTGGTGAGTCCAGATCCAATCCCCTTGGATCTTAAAACAAGGAGAAATTAACCATCCGCCCTCCTTTCCCCCACCAATCCCTGGTGAGTCCAGATCCAATCCCCTTGGATCTTAAAACAAGGAAAAATCAATCAGGTTCTTAAAAAGAAAGCTTTTAATTAAAGAAGAAAGGTAAAAATCATCTCTGTAAAATCAGGATGGAAAATACTTTACAGGGTAATCAAATTCGTATAACCCAGAGGAACCCCCTCTAGCCTTAGGTTCAAAGTTACAGCAAACAGAGGTAAAATCCTCTCAGCAAAAAAGGACATAAAACTAATCCGCCTTGCCTGGCTGTTACTTACAATTTTGAAACATGAGAGACGTTTAGAAAGATTTGGAGAGCCTGGATTGACGTCTGGTCCCTCTTAGTCCCAAGAGCGAACAACCCCCAAAACAAAGAGCACAAACAAAAAAACTTCCCTCCACCAAGATTTGAAAGTATCTTTTCCCCCTATTGGTCCTCTGGTAAGGTGTCAGCCAGGTTTACTGAGCTTCTTAACCCTTTACAGGTAAAAGAGACATTAACTATCTGTTTATGACACCTCCCTTCTGGTAGCTGAAGGCTGCTATCAAATCCCCCCTCACTCTTCTCTTCTGCAGACTAAACAAGCCCAGTTCCCTCAGCCTCTACTCATAAGTCATGTGCCCCAGCCCCCTGATCATTTCCGTTGGCCTCCACTGGACTGTCTCCAATTTGTCCACATCCTTTCTGTAGTGGGTGGGGCCCAAAATTGGATGCAATACTCTAGATGTGACCTCACCAGTGCCGAATAGAGGGGAATAATCACTTCCCTTGATCTGCTGGCAGTGCTCCTACTAACACAGCCCAATATGCCATTAGCCTTCTTAGCAACAAGGGCACACTGACTCAGATCCAGCTTCTCATTCACTGTAATCCCCAGGTCCTTTTCTGCAGAACTGCTACTTAGCCATTAGCAGTGCATGGGATTCTTCCGTCCTAAGAGCAGGACTCTGCACTTGTCCTTGTTGAACCTCATCAGATTTCTTTTGGCCCAATCCTTCAATTTGTCTAGGTCACTCTGGACCCTATCCCTACCCTCCAGCATATCTACTGCACCCCCCACCTTAGTGTCATCCACTAACTTGCTGAGGGTGCAATCCATCCCATCCTCCAGATCATTAATGAAGATGTTGAACAAAACCAGCCCCAGGACTGACCCTGAGGCACTCTGCTTGATACCAACTGCCAACTAGACATCAAGCCATTGATCACTACCCATTGAGCCCGACAATCTAGCCATATCTGTCTGTTTGTAATTTTTGTCCTGACCAGTCTCTGTTTTTCTTTCTAGCGAGGATGAGAATGGGGATTTCTCCACAATGACTTCCCTTTCACATGGTAGCAATTCAGGGTCAAAGCCAAGCAGTCTTTGACATCAGGTAGTTACCTGGAAGCTAATATTAGACCTGAGTAACTTCTGTTATCTCATTGTATCTCTCCTGGTCACCTGCTCACACAATCTTATTTTTACCCAGAAACTAAGTTGCCTTTCTGATATAATAATATTATTCATAGATCATAAAAAGAGAGCTAAAACGATTCCTAGCAGATTTCACTGTTTGGAATTTTTTTCTGATACCCTGTCAGGATTAAGTTTCACCTCATTATCTGATTACCCTCAACATAGTGCCACTCTATGCGATTCTTTTCCCTCCTTTATGTTTAAACTCTCTGGTTCTTACATTCCACTTACCAATAGCAGGGAGGGACAGAGGGATAGCTCAGTGGTTTGAACATTGGCCTACTAAGCCCAGGTTTGTGAGTTCAATCCTTGAGGGCCCCATTTAGGGATCTGGGGCAAAAATCTGTCTAGGAGTTGGTCCTGCTTTGAGCAGGGGGTGGGACTAGATGACCTCCTGAGGTCCCTTCCAACCCTGATATTCTATGATCATTTAGCCAGCCTAGATATTTTAGGCCAGATTCATTCCTACTGTATTCCACTGGGATCAGTATTTAGTTGGATGATACGTATGCTGCTGCAGCTATTCAGACAGCCAGGAAAAAACTAACCAAAGTTAATCAAACTGGAAAAGCCTCATTACTGTTGAAAATGCATGCATTTGAGTGCTTGAATATGATCACTGACATGGTGATCTGGCTGATGTAACTGGGAAAATACTACGTATTATTAATGATGAGTATTGCATTGGGAGCCTAGCAATACTCAGAGTGTTCAAGAACTCTTATAGGTATGATTAAATAGAAATAACATCCGCTAAAGTTCTGGAAACAGTGAATTCTCCAAGCCAAGAGTGACCTGTAAGTATTCAAGAAATTGTGCATTTGCTTTCTCTCCAGTATAGCCAAGGATTTGTGAGGTGTTCACATTTCTAACTGTTCTAGAAAAGCTCTCTTGTGTAAAGAATAAATTAAAATGCACTTATGAGTGCTCTCGTGATTTGTCATGTCAAAAACCTGATTTAGTTGCTATATTATATTGTTGACACAGTTTTTCCATGGTTCCAAAACACTTCACTAGCAGACCTATTTATTGATGCTTAACTAATCTGGTTTTTGGTGTAACTGGTAAGTAAAGCTGTTCTCTGTGTGAATATGATCATAATTTACACACTGGTGGATAGTGATGAATCAGCATGCCAAAAAAAAGAGAAATTCCTTTACCAGTTATGCATTTTTGTCTTCTGATTGGAAGGAGGAAATTGCAGACGGACGATGGTGATCAAGAAGCTAATGCGGAATAAAATGAATAAAGTGGTAGATTACAGTTCATACTTGAATGCCTGTCCACAAGTTAACTCAGGGTGAAGGGAATTGGAAATATACCTTCTCTGTTAGGTGCATTTGAAATATACGGTATCATGTTTTACATGCAATATCCATACACTTCAGGTACAAGATCTGAGGGTTGCCTCACCTGCAACAGTTAGCCGATGTGGAATGGTATACATTGACCCCGAGGAACTGAAATGGGTCCCATATGTACAGACTTGGATGGCAGGTCTTCCAAATAAAGTAGGTGTCAGAAAAGTTAGTTTTACATACTAATGTCACACTTTCAAATCTCCCCCTGAAAGAACTTGTTAGCAACAGATATTTAATAAATATTAAGGATTTATATATTTATTTATTAATTTTAATTAATTAAACAAAATTATTATTAATAGTAACATTTTAATAAACCAGTAATTATAATTAACTGTAACAAAGTAGGAATCTAAATGTATAAAATATATAAAAATATGCAGAACATGCATCTAAGTGTTTTTCCACTTCATGAAACATTCCAGATTGTTATTTTTCTTCAGTGTAATAAATCATGCGAATAAGGATTACTGACATGAGTCAGGGTTGCAGGAACAGGCCTGTCAGCATAATCCTTCATTTGTATATCTATAATATATAAAAATGTGTTGTGTGTGCATGTGCACAAAATTTATCAGTATATTCTGGATGTCAAGGATGCTGTACAGCTTGTTGTTATGATGTATGCTTTTTTCAAAACAATTTTTTAAATATTAATAAAAATATTGTTTTCATTTTAGTTAAATGAGGAAGCAAAACAGCATTTGTTTGATCTGTTTTGTCGCTATATTGATGATGGTCTAAAGTTTGTCAATAAAAAATGCTCACAAGCTATTCCACAAGTGGACATCAGTAAAGTTACTACACTTTGTTGTTTACTGGAGTCTTTGCTGTTTGGAAAAGGAGGCCCTGATCTTAAAATGGTACAAGTATTTAACATACTAATATATAATACACTTAAGATATGTAGGAAGCACTTACGTACAATTCTTATATAAAGTGTAAATGTGGAATAATCACATTCTATGTTAAATAACTTGTTTTGTTTTGTAGCTTGTGTTGTTTGATTTGAAATCATGAAATCTATTAATGATCTGAACTGACTGATATTCAGAAATGATAGTTTCTTTGTTTAGAAGAGCACTGGTACCTTTCTGTTGAGTGAGATGTTAGCTTTTAGACCAGGGGTCTCAAACTCCTGACCTGCAGGCCATCTGCCGCCTGCGAACCTCCCCAGTGTGGCCCGCAGGGCATCAAGAGTTTTGGGGCCTGGTCTCTCCCTTGGCCCCACCTGCTGCCCCCAGGCGCTCCCCCCACCCACCCCAGGCAACTTACAATGGCCTGAGGCCCCAGCAGTGCAGCAGAGCTGAGCAGTGTCTGCCTGTTCACTCCATGTGTCTGCTGGCCCCTCCCTGTGGCTCCAGGGTGGGGTGGGGCTGTGCCTCCACATGCTGCCCCTGCCCCGAGTGCCCCTGCGGCCAATGGGAAGCTATGGGGGCAGTGCCTGGGGGCAGCTGCATGTGGAGACCCCCCAGCCCTCCCTGCCTTGGAGCCCCAGGTAAGCACTGCACCTCCTGACCCCTTCCCAGATCCTGCACCCCCCCATCCCCAAACTCCCTCCCAGAGCCTGCACCCCCTTCCCTCCTCCCCCCCAATCTCACTCCCAGAGCCTACACCCCCACCCCTTCCCCTCATACCCCCTCCAACCCCCAAACTACCTCCCAGAGCCTGCACCCCCATCCCTTCCCACACACCCCTCCTGCCCCCAGACTCCCCCCCAGAGCCTGCACCCCCTTCCCATGCCCCCCCACCACCCAAACTTCCTCCCAGAGCCTGCACCGCCTCCCCCTTCCCACACACACCCCCTCCCCCAAACTCCCTCCCAGAACCTGCACCTTCTCCCACTTCCCACACCCCGCTCCGCCCCCAAACTCCCTCCCAGAGCTGGCACTCCTCCCACCCAGAGCCTGCACCCAGCACCCAAACTCCATCACAGAGTCTGCACTCCAATCTCCTACCCCAGACCTCCTCTCCCACCCAAACTCCCTCCCAGAGCCTTAGGCAAGTAGGGGGTGGAGTTTTGGGGGGTGGGTTCTGGGTGGCATGAGTGACATTACTGACCCACTGGGAGGATTTGAGAACTGGCACTAGCCCTAAGGTAAATTGAGTTTAAGACCCCTGTTTTAGACCATGTTGAAAAGTAGTTTTAACTTGAGTGAACTGGAATTTGCATTTAAAAATACATTGTAAAATAAAATACTATCAAAATACCTTTCTCCATGTGGCCCTAGCCCTTTGTGCCCCCTGCGGCCCTAGTCCCCTGCACCCCCTTCCCCATGCCTGCTGATCTCCTGCCTCAGCTGCACAGAGCTCATGTTGTAGACTTGTGAAGTGTGTTATTCAGAATGACCAGGCAGGCTCATAAATTGAACATTTTTAAACTCTATTGGCCCTTGGATTGAGAACATGCAGAGCTTACTCTCCACGAGTATTGTTGTTATTGAATACTAATTCAGCTTTCATGACAGCAGGACTCTTTTTAAGACATTGAAGTAATGAAAAGTAATATACAAAATATAAGGATTAACTATCTTTCTTCTTTATAGGATCAATCAAAATTAAAAACCATAATCTGCCAGACTTTTGTTTTCTGCTATTTATGGTCACTGGGTGGAAATTTAATGGAAAACTACTGGGATACTTTTGATACATTTGTGAGACAACAGTTTGAGGACAATCCTGAAGCCAAGGTAAAGAAACAAGCTGACTCACGGCATTTACAGTAGCTTCTATATATAAGGAGGCAGGGGGATAATGTAACAAGTGAAGGTAGCAGAAAGGATCTTCCCTTCTAAAAGTCCTAACCATATGTGGTCATTAAAGATGCTGTGGTACTTTTTTTAAAGATCCAGGGCCTGATTCTTCATTGCTGTGTACTTTGTGTAATCATTTACACTGATGCAAAGTGAAGACAAAGTGCTACCAAATTAGAAAGGTAGCATTTCACACCTGCTTTGCACTCACACTGTACAGGTGTAAATCTGACAGGAGGGGCTAGATTGGCAAAGAAACGGCGTGGTGATGTTGGTTGTTACCCTGGTAACTGAGATTCACAAAGCCTGAGTTCGGCATCTAGGCTCCCTATGTACTGAATGGGAAGAGAGAGGTGCGTCTCTGGGATTCACTAAAGCCTGCGAGCTAGGCGGCTCCCTGCCTAAACCAGCCAGTGGAGGAGGCCAAGCTGAGAGGCATGTGCTAAACCCCACCACTTTCTCGGAGATAAGTCCATGCTGTAGAGAGGTGCCTCCCTTTGTTGGGGCTTCTCGGCTGACAACGCTCTCTTGGCGTTAGGGGCCTACGTGGTTTTGGCATCCCAGGTGAGTACCCTAACAACTGGACTAAAGGTTATGTGGGAGGTCATCCTCCTCCCCACTCCCACCCCTCCTGCCTTGTGTATGCTTCCTGATAGGATCCCGATCTGGTAGGCAAGGTCTGAGCACACTTACTGGATTGGGCCATGCAGGCAAATTAGATGGAGGAACACCTATCTTCTACTGTTTCTTGCTCTGCGGACTTAGGTGTCTGGATCCTGGCATGGGGCTGCAGTGCGTGTGCTCATAAGAATGGCCATACTGGGTCAGATCAATGGTCCATCTAGCCCAGTATCCTGTCTTCCGATAGTGGCCAATGCCAAGTACCCCAGATGGAATGAGCAGAACAGGGAATCAAGTGATCCATCCCCTGTCACCCATTCCCAGCTTCTGGCAAACAGAAGCTAGGGATACCATCCTTTCCCATCCTGACTAATAAGTCCAGCAATGGCTATCTTCCTTGAACTTATCTAGTTCTTTTTTGAACCCTGTTATAGTCTTGGCCTTCACCACATCCTCTGGCAAAGAGTTCCACAGGTTGACTGTGCATTGTGTGAAGAAATATTTCCTTTAGTTTGTTTTTAAACCTGATACCTATTAATTTCATTTAGTGACCCCTAGTTCTTATGTTATCAGAAGGAGTAAATAACACTTCCTTATTTACTTTCTCCACACCAGTCATGCTTTTATAGATCTCTATCATATCCCCCCTTAGTCATCTGTTTTCCAAGCTGAAAAGTCCTAATCTTGTTAATGTCTCCCCTAATCATTTTTGTTGCCCTTTCCTGAACCTTTTCCAGTTCCAATATATCTTTTTTGAGATGGGGCAACCACAGAAATAGAAACACAGGTGCCTAGGGAACTTTTACTGCAAAACATTTAGGTTCTGGAGGGTTCAAGGACAGCTGAGCAGGGGCTTTGTGAATCCCACTGGGGTCTGATTCTGGCATTTAAGCACTTAAGGTGGCACCTAGGTGCCTAAGTTCTTTTGTGAATGGAGCCCAAGGTGCATGGCAATGGAGAATCATTAATCATAATGTCCTAAATTCCTCCTGCAGCTTCGTTTTCCTTGTTTCTGTTTTGTTAGACAGCTGCCCCTTCCACCCCAGAAGTGGTGACATCCATGAGATACAGTGTATTTTTCTGCATCCTGATCTCTCCCCTTGTCCAAGACACTTGGGGTTGTACCTCTTCTCCAGGATATGCAGGAAGCAATTTAGCGCTTGTCTGTCTGGGGATATTAAGGAAAGTTAAGGCAAATCAACTCAAGATGTGAAGTAAATGGGCATAAATTCAAGTGTGTTAACCGCCATGTGGAGGCTCTCGTTCAGGAGCAAAGCGATTTAGTTCACTCTAACTTAATTCTCCCAACTAAGGCCATTTTGCTTCTGAATGAGAGCAACCATACAGGGAGAGGGGTTAACGTGCTTTAATTTATATGCACTGACTCCACAGCCTTAGTTGATTCACCTTAACCTTTCTCAAAAAGAACAGGAGTACTTGTGGCACCTTAGAGGCTAACAAATTGGTTTGAGCATAAGCTTTCGTGGGCCACAACCCACTTCATCAGATGCATAGAGTGGAACACACAGTGAGAAGATATATATACATACAGAACATGAAAAGGTGGAAGTTGCCATACCAACTCTAAGAAGCTAATTAATTAAGATGAGCTATTATCAGCAGGAAAAAAAACACGTTTGTAGTGATAATCAAGATGGCCCATTTCAGACAATTGACAAAAAGGTGTGAGAATACTTAACATGGGGAAATAGATTCAATTTGTGTAATAACCAAGCCACTCCCAGTCTCTATTCAAGCCAAAGTTAATGGTATCTAGTTTGCATATTAATTCAAGTTCAGCAGTTTCTCATTGGAGTCTGTTTTTGAAGCTTTTCTGTTGCAAAATTACCACCTTTAAGTCTGTTACTGAGTGACCAGAGAGGTTGAAGTGTTCTCCTACTGGTTTTTGAATGTAATGATTCCTGATGTCAGATTTGTGTCCATTTATTCTTTTGCTTAGAGACTGTCCAGTTTGGCCAGTGTACGTGGCGGAGGGGCATTTCTGGCTTTTCTGAATGTCCTATGTTGACTTCTTAGACTTCTCCATGGAGTCTCCAGGGTTTGGCCATCCCCCAAGCAATCCCTTTCCAAATGATTTTGAAGCCACTTTGGGGTCATAGTTGAACAGTTCCCTTCTCATTCTGTCACTGGAAGAGATTTGAAAACAACCAAAACACAGGTTTCTTCTTCGAGTGGTTGTTCATGTCCATTCAAAGTAGGTATGCGCGCGCCACGTGCACGCCAGCCAGAAGATTTTCCCTTAGCAGCGTCCGTAGGGTCGGCCCGGGCGCCCCCACCACGGCGCCCATAAAGGGGCCTGCTGACCCTCCACCTTCTCAGTTCCTTCTTACCACCGGTGACGGCTAGCTGGAACTTTTCTTGCGTAGCAAGTTGGCAGTGTCCTATCCTTACTATTTAGTCCATGTATTCAGTCATATTATAGTTAGTTAGATAGATCTTTGTATATAGTTTTTCGTAGTTGGGGGGTCCCCCCCACCCAGAATCTTTGTCACTCTCTGGGGCATGCCCGGGTCCCCTGGCTTCAAACACTCAAGGACTGCGGGAAATTCATGTCCAAAAGTGACCCACACTCTGCATGTTTGCGGTGCCTTGGAGAGAGTCACCAAAAGGACCAGTGCTCTATCTGTAGAGGCTTCTGCCTGCAAACTCTGAAGGACAGGGCTCAAAGGCTTAGAGTCCTCCTGATGGAGGCGGCCCTGCGACCACCCTCGGACCCAGAACCGGTTGAGGCGGGGCCCAGCACGTCGTCCTCGGTGTGGAGTGCCCTGGCACCGACATCAGGACTTAGGGCCCAGCCCAAGTCGTCGAAAACCCGGCACCAGACGGAGTCGGGTCATAGGAAGTCGGCCTCAGTGTGGCACCGCTCACCTTCGCCAGTGCCCGCCAAGAGAAAGAAGCCGGTGAGGGATTGGTCACTCCACCAGGATCCGAGGCCGATGCCGTCCGCGGGTGTAAGCAGACAGGCTGGGCTACAGCCCTCCGCGGTTCCATCAGCTCCCGCACCGCAGACAGGGTGGTCGAGTCCGGACCAGCCTAACTCCCCGGAACTCAGCGGAGACATACGCCCCCCGTTGATGCCGGAGGCGTTCGAGGTCGCCTCAGACCTAATGGGCCTCCCGGCACCGGCCTTCCTGCATTGTAGGGAGTTGCCTACTGTGGTCTGTCCGCCAGTACAGTCTAGAGGCAAGCTGGCCATGCTGTCAACTCCCTCCCCGCACCGCGCTATGAAGGCGGCACTGGACCAGAGGAGAGGCTCCCCGCCGCCTCCACACTGCTCTCCTTCGGCACCGGGCGCTGCTCCCCCCCAGGTCCTCATACTCAGAGACCTCAGACTCAGAGGCAGACTGGTCGCGGAGCAGGAGATCGGTTTCGGGGGTGAGCCACCAACGTTACCCGCAGTGGCAGCAACAATGGCAGCCGCCCTCGCAGTGGCTGTTTTGGACTCCCTGGGCCTACCATCAGTCTGTAGGCCAGCCGTTTGGCCCTCGGTCACGGTCGGCTTCGGTGTCCTCAACATCAGTGGCCCTGGCGCAGCTGCCTCCCCCACCAGCACCATTGCTGGGCAGGAGTGTGCTATTGTCAAGTTCAGCACCCCCTAACCGGGCAGTGGCTCCAGTTCGGGCTCCGCCGACACCGCATGATACACCAAGTCACTCACTGGTGACCCCTGTACCGGCCACGGTGCCACATTTAGACTCGGAACCAGCACCGCAACCTCAGTACCGTGTGCCGCAGGACCCCGAGGGGCCGCATGCACCGAAGGAAGGGCTGCTCCATGTGATCTCCTAGTCGTCCTCCCCGGATGAGGCAGTCTCGGGCATGGCTGCGGCACCGGCCCTAGAGGACACTCGAATCCTCCAACAATTGCTTCGGCGAGCAACTCAAAGCCTCGCAATCCAAACAGAGGAGATCGAGGTGGATGCAGACCCTGTAGTGGACATTCTGGCCCCCTCAGGGCCATCCAGCATGGCCCTCCCACTGATAAAGACTATAGCGGATACGTCCCACACCCTATGGCAAACACCAGCCTCATTGGCCCCTACTGCCAAGAGGACGGAGCGGCTCTACTTCGTCCCCTCTAAAGGGCATGAACACCTGTATACCCACCCTCCCCCTGACTCCCTGGTAGTAGATGCGGCTAACCAGCGGGAGCATCAAGGGTTTCAGGGGTCAACACCAAAGAGCAGGAATGCAAAAAGACTTGAGCTCTTTGGTAGAAAGGTGTACTCCACGGGGCGTCTCCAACTCCGCATTGCCAATCAACATGCAATAGTAAACCGATATGGCCACAACACCTGTTTGGCCATGTCCAAGTTTGCAGAGCTCCTTCCCCAGGACTCGAGATCAGAGTTTTCGGCCCTAGTGGAGAAGGGCAAACTGATCTCTTGAGCCTCCCTCCAGGCCGCCTTAGATGCGGCGGACTCAGCCTCGCGCCCCCTCGCCACGGGCCTTGTCATGCGGTGGGGAGCCTGTCTCCAGGTCTCGTACCTGCCCTATGAGGTCCAGCAGATGATTCAAGGCCTCCCCTTCAAAGGGCAGATGCTGTTTTCGGAGAAAACGAACAGATATCTCCATAGCTTAAAGGACTCGAGGGCCACACTTCGCTCGCTGGGCTTGCATACCCCCGCGACTCAGCGCAGACAATTTAGGCCGCAGGCGGCCCTTCACCCATACCAGCCACAGACTCACCAGGAGCTGGGGTGCAGGTGGGGCAGAAATGACCGGAGGCGTCACCAGCGCCACCCCTCCGGCCAGGCGTCTAGCCAATCGAGACCACCATCCGGACCCAGACCCCCTATTTGATGGTATGGTCGAGGACGACCTACTGATAGAGACTCTAGATCCTTCCACCCCTACCTTTGGGTCACGTCTGTTCCACTTCTGCCGTGTCTGGTCAGACAAATGGGTGCTCCGCATGGTAGAGAGGGGATATTCTATCCAGTTCTTCTCCCTTCCACCCCACCAACCCCCCTCCCCATCTCTCTTCAGGGACCCTTCTCATGAGCAACTTCTAATTCAAGAAGTGAAGTCCCTCACGGAGGCAGGGGTGGTGGAGGAAGTCCCACGGGAGCTCAGGGGAAAAGGCTTCTACTCCCGGTATTTCTTAATACTGAAGGCAAAAGGGGGCCTGAGACCCATCCTAGACTTGCGGCAGCTGAACAAGTTTGTGCGAAAACTCAAGTTCCGCATGGTCTCCTTGTCCTCGATCATCCCCTCCCTGGATCCAGGAGATTGGTACGCTGCCCTCGACTTAAAGGACACTTATTTCCATATTGCCATAATTCCACGGCACTGTCAGTACCTCAGATTTGTTGTGGCCGACGTCCACAGTTCACGGTGGTCCCGTTCGGCCTGTAAGCTGCTCCCAGGGTCTTCACGAAGTGCATGGTGGTAGTGGCGGCCTTCCTGCGCAGGCGGGGCATCCAGGTATTCCCCTACCTGGACGGCTGGCTGATAAAGGGCCGCTCCAAGGAGCAGATAGAGACCCAGGTGTTGTTCATCAGGCGGACCTTTCTCAATCTTGGCCTCCTCCTGAACGAAGCCAAATCCACCCTGTCTCCGATGCAATGAATAGAGTTCATAAGAGCGGTTCTGGACTCCACCCACGCCAAAGCGTACCTGCCAGAGTCCAAGTTCCGTGCAATTTCCGAGCTCATCCTCGGACTGCACCGCGCCCCGGTTACCACTGAGCGAGTTTGCCTCTGGCTGTTGGGCCACATGGCAGCGTGCACCTATGTGGTGGTCCATGCCAGACTGCAGCTTCGCCCGCTCCAGTCCTGGTTGGCGACAGTTTATCGCCCGGTCAGGGACCCCCTGGACTCAGTGGTGTCCGTTCCCTGCTTGGTGCTGAGCTCGCTACGGTGCTGGCTCGACCCGCGGGAAGTCTGCATGGGTGTCCCCTTTGCTGCCCCGCAACCCTCCCTCTCCCTGGTGACGGACACCTCGGATCGAGTTTGGGGAGCGCACCTGGGACGCCTCAAGATGCAGGGTTTGTGGTCGCTAGAGGACCTCGAGTTGCATATCAATGTCAGGGAGCTGAGAGCAGTCTGCCTGGCGTGTTTGACCTTCCGGTCTCACCTGGCTGGCAGGTGCGTTTCAGTCCTTTCGGACATGGCGGCAGTTTTTTATATCAACAAACAGAGGGTGCACGCTCCTCTCCCCTCTGCGTTCACAATGCCCCTCACCTGTTCTTTCTTCTGGGGGAGCAGAATGGTTTGGCGGACACCCTCAGCCACTCGTTCCAGGGTCACAAGTGGTCCCTCCGATGGGATGTGGTGTGCTCAATTTTTCAGCTCTGGGTCTTTCCCCGGTTAGACCTGTTTGCTTCAAGGGAAAACAGGAAGTGCCGATGGTTTTGCTCCCTCCTGGGCCGCAGTCGGGGGTCTCTGTCGGAAACCTTCCTACAGACATGGGAGAACTGTCTGCTCCATGCCTTCCCTCCGATCCCCCTGATACACAGGGTGCTTTTAAAGATTCGCAGGGATCACGCTAGGGTAATCCTGATAGCTCCGGCGTGGCCACGCCAGCATTGGTACACGTCACTCCTGCACATGTCAGTTCAGGCACCCCTGACGCTGCCCCTACTCCTGGACCTGATCACGCAGGACCAGGGCTCCCTCCACCATCCAAACCTCGAGTCCCTTCATCTCACAGCCTGGATGCTCCATGGCTGATCCTGGTGGAGTTGCAGTGCTCCCAGCAGGTCAGGCAGGTGCTGCTAGGTAGGAGGAAACCGTCCACCAGGGCCACCTACCTGGCTAAATGGAAGTGCTTCTCCATATGGTCGGGTCAGCGGGGTTACGACCCGCTGGGGGTACCAATTCCCGCTGTCCTTGACTATTTGCTTCACATAAGACAACTGGACCTCTCCCTTTCCTCCATTCGCGTTCACTTGGCAGCCATATCCGCTTTTCATCCGGGAGACGGGGGTGCCTTGGTGTTTGCGAACCCACTAGTTGGGTGTTTCCTCAAGGGTATGGATGGGCTCTTCCCACATGTGTGTCAGCCGACCCCTGCTTGGGACCTGAATCTGGTCCTCTGTCCTCTCGGGGCCTCCCTTTGAGCCTCTGGCTTCGTGCTCCCTGCTGTACCTATCGTATAAGACCGCCTTCCTGGTGGCGATCACCTCGGCCCGATGGATGTCGGAGCTTCGAGCATTAACGTCAGAGCCCCCGTACACAGTATGCTACAAGGACAAGGTCCAACTTAGACCTTATCCGGCTTTCCTACCCAAGGTCTTTTCGCAGTTCCACATGGGCCAAGATATCTTTCTCCCGGTGTTTCATCCGAAACCGCACGCCTCCAGCGAAGAGCAGAGGCTACACTCCTTGGATGTCCGCAGGGACTTGGCATTTTACACAGAGCATACCAAGCCGTTCAAACGCTTGACCCAGCTCTTCATCACAGTGGCAGAAAGGATGAATGGGTTCCCGGTCTCCTCTCAGCGAATCTCTTCGTGGATCAGGACCTGCATCCAGGAATGCTACCGCATAGCTAAGACCCCTGTCCCTCCGGTCATGGCCCACTCCACTAGGGCGCAGGCCTCCTCTGCGGCTTTCCTGGCTCAGGTTCCGACTCGGGAGATTTGTAGAGCGGCCACGTGGTCCTCCATCCACACGTTCTCGTCTCACTATGCCATCACGCACCAGGCGAGGGATGACGCAGCCTTCGGGCATGCAGTTCTCCAGTCAGCAGTGATCTCCAACCCCACCTCCTAACATTAGGCTTGTGAGTCACCTACTTTGAATGGACATGAACAACCACTCGAAGAAGAAAAAATGGTTGTTCTTCGAGTGCTTGCTCATATCCATTCCAGTTAGGTGTGCACGCACTGCGTGCACGTTCGTCGGAAGATTTTTACCCTAGCAACCCCCGGTGGGTCGGCTGGGTCACCCCCTGGAGTGGCGCCGCCATAGCGCCGGATACATACCCCTGCCGACCCGACCGCTCCTCAGTTCCTTCTTACCGCTCGTGTCGGTCGTTGGAACAGTAGAGTACGGCTTAGCTGTCCTCCACTTCCCTAGCTCCTCCTTGTTTCTTCGCTATCTTTATTGTATATAGTTGTTTTTATATATAGTTATAGTTAGTTTGATAGTTCTTAAATAGTTAGTGTATATAGTTTAGCGGGGTTTGGGCATTAGCCCCTTCACCGCACCCGATGCTGGGGCCCATGCCCGGATCACCGGGGTTCAAACCGTGCTCGGCCTGTCATAAGCCGATACCCACAAGCGATCCCCACGACTCTTGTCTAAAGTGCCTCGGGGAATCGCACATTACAGATAAGTGCCATATTTGCAAAGCATTTAAACCGAGGACAAAGAAAGAGAGAGACTTTTGCCTAAAGAATCTCCTCATGGAGGCAGTTTTGAACCCTCCGTCCTCGGCACCGAGCGCTGATCACTCTCCTAGCAGCGCTCCTCCGGCACCAGACCATGCCGGCGCCGCCAAGACACTGCGGCACCGGCCATCTCCAGCGCAGGGACCTGCTCGGCACCGATCTCTCTCCCCGAAGCAGAAGAGGTCAAAGTCCTCCACTACCTCTGTGCCCTCGGCGCCACAGACGCAGCCTCGTTCGGACCACCCAGCACCGGCTCCTGCACCTGCCGCGGCACCGACTGCTGCGGTACTGTTGACTCAGGTCCCGCGGGGGCCGTTGAGTCCGGTCCCTGAGAGCTCTCCGCCGAGGCCTGTGGTTGAGCTTACGGTCCCCTCTACACCGGAGACATTCTCCACAGCCAGGGACCTTATAGCCATGACGGAGTCTGTCCTGCCTCAACCCCCAGCACTGCCGGTGCGGGTATTACACTCCAAAGGCAAGCCAGCCATAATGAGACCTCTTTCAGTCGGCTCGGCAGACTGGCACCGATCACGATCCAGGTCCCGGCGCCGTTCGCGGTCTCATCGACAATCACGGTCCTGACACCGCTCGCCTATTCGGTACCGGTTGTACTCGCAGCATAGATCGACGTCTCGGCCTCCGGCCCGGTACTCGGTACCGCTCCAGCTCCCAGCACCGCTCCCGGCACCGCGACTCTCACAGCCGTTCCCGCCGCAGACCTTCGAGATCCAGGTCGACCTCCGGGCACCGCACCGGTTGCAGGTCCCAGTCTCGCTCTCGGCAACTGTATGACTCCAGGTACCGATCCCCGGTGCCGAGGAGATCACTAACGGCGAGAGAGAGGGACTCTTACCATGGTCATTCAGCTCCTCCCTGGCCATCCCGGCACCTGTCCGTGTCTTCGCAGGCGGACAGTGAGTATACCCAGACAGAGATGCCGATGTGCCCACCACGATATTCCACGAGCCCCAGGCTCAGGATCACAGACCTCAACAGTGGGCATTCTGGACACCTTGGGCATGTCATCAGGCCTAAGGTGCGCATCCAGGCCCATCGCGCTCTGCCACATTAGAATACCGGGTGCCGGAAGCCACTATAAGCCGCCCTTCTCCTTCTGCTTCGGAGGAAGTGTCAGTCCAGCCACAGGACTCCCAGATCCCAAGGCAGACAGAGGCTGTCCACCAAGAAGAGCCCTCAACTGACCCACTTGTCCCAGGTCTTTCCTCATTGTCCTTCCCTGACGAGGCGGTAACCGGAACGTCATCTGTAGGCCCTCCACCAATCGACCTGAGGGCCCACCAGGACCTCCTCAGTCGTGTGCACAGAATATGAACTTGCAAGTCGAGGAGGTCCCGGAGGTAGAGGACCCAGTGGTGGACATTTTATCATTTGATGCCCCCACGAGCTAAGAGCAGTCCGCCTTGCTTGCCAGACATTCCAACAGCACTTGCAAGGCCGTTGTGTGTCAATATTCACCAACAACACAACAGCCATGTACTATATAAACAAACAGGGCGGGACAAGGTCCTCGATCCTTTGTCAGGAGGCCTTACGACTCTGGGACTTTTGTATAGCCCACTCTATAGACCTCATAGCGTCCTTTCTCCTGGGGGTTCAGAACACTCTGGCGGATCACCTCAGCAGATCATTCCTTTCTCACTAGTGGTCGCTTCGCCCAGACGTTATTCTTTCGGTCTTCCAGAAGTGGGGATTTCCCCGTGTAGACCTCTTCGCGTCCTGCGAGAACAGAAAATGCCAAATGTTCTGTTCCTTTCAAGGCCTCTCACAGGGTTCGATAGCGGACACTTTCCTGATACCGTGGACAACTCACCTGCTATACGCTTTTCCACCATTCCCGCTCATCCACAAGGTCCTGCTGAAAGTACACAGGGACAGAGCCCACTTTATCATGATCGCTCCAGTGTGGCCCAGGCAGCACTGGTACACCATGTTGCTAGACCTGTCAATAGCCGACCCTATCCCACTACCTCTTCACCTGGACCTGATAACTCAGGACCACGGCATCACCCAGACCTACAGTCCCTCCATCTCATGGCATGACTCCTGAGTGATTGATCCAGTCTGAGTTGCGTTGCTCTGCCCCAGTGCAACAAGTACTCTTGGGTAGCAGAAAACCTTCCACTAGAGCAACATATCTGGCCAAGTGGAAGCGTTTCACATGCTGGTGTGGAGAGCACAACGTTCTTCCCGCCAAGGTCTCCATCCCCACCATCTTGGACTGCCTCTGATCCCGTAAAAAACAGGGCCTAGCGATATCATCTTTGAGGGTGCACTTGGTGGCCATCTCTACCTTCCACCCAGGGGAGAATGGTCGCTCGGTGTTTTCACATCCTATGGTATCTAGATTCCTCAAGGGCTTGGAGCGGCTATTCCCCCAGGTACGCCGCCCCGCCCCAACCTGGGACCTCAACCTGGTTCTTACCAGACTTGTGTCGGCCCCATTCGAGCCATTAGCAACTTGCTCCCTTCTCTACCTGTCCTGGAAAACCGCTTTCCTTGTGGCCATCACATCAGCAAGACGAGTTTCCCAGCTCTGGACTCTCACGGCAGACCCTACATATACTGTGTTCCACAAGGACAAGATGCAGTTGCGACCACACCCAGCCTTTCTCCCCAAAGCGGTATCGGCCTTCCATGTTAACCAGGAGATCTTCCTTCCGGTATTCTTCCCGAAGCCACATTCATCACGCAGGGAGCAACAGCTGCACTCCCTAGATGTCCATAGAGCACTCGCTTTTTATATCGAGCAGACAAAGCCCTTCCGCAGAACCCCACAACTCTTCATCGCGGTGGCAGAGCGTATGAAGGGCCTACCCGTTTCCTCACAGAGGATTTCATCCTGGATGACATCGTGCATCCGTGCCTGTTACGACTTGGCTCATGTTCCGTCGAGCCACCTCGCTGCCCACTCTACCAGGGCTAGAGTCTCATCTGCTGCTTTCCTGGCTCATGTGCCCATCCACGAGATATGTCGCGCAGCTACCTGGTCCTCAGTCCATACCTTCACCTCTCACTATGCCGTGGTTCAGCAGTCCAGGGATGATGCAGCCTTTGGCTCCGCAGTATTACACTCTGCGACATCTCACTCTGACCCCATCGCCTAGGTAAGGCTTGGGATTCACCTAACTGGAATGGATATGAGCAAGCACTGGAAGAAGAAAAGACGGTTACTCACCTTTGTAACTGTTGTTCTTCGAGATGTGTTGCTCATATCCATTCCAAACCCACCCTCCTTCCCCACTGTCAGAGTAACTGGCAAAAGGAACTGAGGAGCGGTTGGATCGGCAGGGGTACATATCCGGTGCCACTCCAGGGGGCGATCCAGCCGACCCATCGGGGGTTGCTAGGGTAAAAATCTTCCGACGAACATGCATGCGGCATGCGCACACCTAACTGGAATGGATATGAGCAACACATCTCGAAGAACAACAGTTACAAAGGCGAGTAACCGTCTTTTACCCATCTTTTAGTAACTGTTGTTCTTCGAGATGTGTTGTTCATGTCCATTCCAACACCCACCCTCCTGCCCCTCTGTCGGAGTGCCGGCAAGAAGGAACTGAGGGCGTGGAGGGTTGGTAGGCCCCTTTATAGGGTGCCGTGGTGGTGCCACTCCAGGGGGTGCCCGGGCTGACCCTACAGACGCTGCTAAGGGAAAATCTTCCGGCTGGCGTGCACGTGGCGCGCGCACACTTACTTTGAATGGACATGAACAACACATCTCGAAGAACAACAGTTACTAAAAGGTGGGTAACCATTTTTTTTTCTGGAATGGGCCCACTGGGCTGGCTCCTTGCCTGTGTTTCAGCACTACCCCAAGTGGTGGAGCTGAGGAAGCACACCAAGCAGATGGTGAGATGGTGCTTCAGCTGTAAGGAGATTATCTCAGGAGCCACGAAAGAGGAGCTCTGCCAGATTGATGCCAGTTCATGGAGCTTTGCTCTGCTGAAGGAAGAGGTTCAGAGTGTGGGTGGTTTGTTGGCCTCTCTGCAGCACCCCCATCAGCTGACACTTCTCCACAGATATCTTCACAAAGGTGGGGCAGTCCTCACCTCAGTGCCAGTGATCCAGCAAGCAAGGCTGCCTTTAATACTTAGAGTCATTCGATCAATCAAATACTTTTCAGTTTGGTGCCATTTTTGTATGGAACCAGATGGGCATAGTGCCTGCATGCTATTCATTATAAAGAATTACTAAAATGTTTAAATATAAGATTCTGCATTCAGTTTGGGCAATAGCTGAATAGAGAACAGCATGGAAAAAATGGAAATTCAATTACCGATTTACTTCATGTCAATGGAGAATGCAGAGATGTAAAGGCATTTGAATTTTAAAATATAATCTTTTGATTATTATTATTATGAAGTACTGTTTAGGATTATTTTGTCCTTCTAGCTTCCAACCTCTGGAGATCTGTGGAGTGTTTACATGGATTTTGATAGTAGACGACTGGAACTCTGGGAGAGGGTTATACCTACTTTCAAGTACAGCAGACAAGTGCCATTTTTTGAAATGCTTGTTCCAACCACGGACACTGTGCGTTATGGCTACCTGATGGAAAAATTGTTAGCTGTCAGACATTCTGTATTGCTCACAGGAATTACTGGGGTTGGCAAGGTAAGAATCCTTTGGATAGCAGTAGGGTCACTTGATTAACGCTGGAGCATCACACACTTGGTTACCTATCAGCTGTACACCCTGCCAGACCCTCACCCCCACTAGAGCAGGATCCCTCAACTCCCTCCACTTACCCCCAACCCTGGTCAGAGCCCACTGATTTAGGTGACAATTGGAAAATTCTGATGTCCACTAAAATCAAACTTTTCCAGTTTTCAGATTGGCAGATTATCCCCCAAATCAGTAGGGGCTTGACCAGAGTGGGGGTGGGGTGCAAGAGGCCCAGTTGGAGAGAGCCTGAAAGGAGCAAGAGCAAGAGGTCTGGCTGGGTGGTGAGGGTGGGGTGACCAGAGAGGGGAGAGGAATCTGCCCTCACTCTCACCCTAACCTTGAGGTGGCTGCCTTACCCCGTATCCAAGTGACTCTGCTCCTTTCCCACAGACCTCTGTAAGATCACTATCTGCACCCCTGTATCCAAGTGACTCTGCTCCCATTCTACAGGCCTCTCTGAGGTCACTGCCTGAGCCCTGTATCCTGATGGGCCAAACGGTGATTTTAGTGGAAATCAGGCTTTTCACCAAAATCAGTATGGTCCTGCCTGTTGCCTAGAATCTTCCCTGAAGTTCTAGAATTGATCTGAAGTGGTTTTCAAAAGTTGTGGCATTACAGACAGACAGAGAAAGGGCACCGAGTTGAGTATAGGGCCTACCTTCACTCAGCCAATCAAAGGAATTACATTTAGTATTAATTAAGACAGGGCTGTTAGGAAATTGCATTTGGGATACGGGTTTGGGGATTCCTGAGGTTAGGGGGAGGGGAGAGGAGAGGTGATTGGGCAGCTGGTTGGTGGGTGGATTCTTAAGATGCAGAAGCTAAGCGATTGTTTTACTGTCAGTCTTCACCACAGAAGATGTTGGGGACATACTGATCCCAGAACTACTCTTTTCCGGTAACACTGATCATGCACTATTAAAGATTCAGACATCTAAAGAAAAGGGGCTGGAACAAACAGATGAATTAAAAAGCAAAAAGTTACTTGGTCCAGGTGATTTTAACCCAAGAGTTCTGAAGGAATTTAAGAAAAAACTGTCTGAGCAGCTAGCTAAAATATGAAATGTCCCATTAAAATCTCCTACTGTGCTGGATGATTGGAGGGTAGCGAATGTTGCATCTATATTTTTTAAAAGGTGCTTGGAATGATCCAGGGAACTGCAGGCCAGCAACCTTTACTTTTATATCTGCTACATTGTTTAAAACAGTAATTACAAACAGAATTATGACATATTTAGGAAATGATAATACGATAGTGTCTAATCAGCAAGGTTTCTGCAAAGGAAAATTGAGCCTCACTGATCTGCTAGAATTCTCTGAAAGTGCCAAAAACAGTGGATAAAGGAGAACTAGTTGACATAATTTATTTGGTCTTTGACAGTCCCACAGAAGAAGTTGCTAAAGAAAATAAGCAGTCAGGGTTTGAGAATCGAAGTATTGTCATGGATCAGAAACTTGCTACGAGACAGAAACCAAAGAGTGGAAATAAATGGGCAATTTTTGTCATAGCAAAGGGTTAACATCAGGGTGCTTCAAGGTTCCATATTAGGTCCTGTGTTGTTTAATACCTGGTGAAAGGTTAGGTGTCCAGCTTTGCAGATGATGCAGAATTATTTAAATAAGTCAGAACTAGAGAAGACTAAGGAACTTCGTAGGACCTGACCCAGCTCAGTGAATAGGCAACATGATGGCAGATGAAATTCAGTGTTGACAAATGCAAAGTAATGATCAGTGGAGGGAATAATTTGAACTACCTGTACACCTTGCTGGCTTCTAAATTAACAAACAGTTTAAGTTAGGGGCCTTGGCATCATTTCATACAGCTCAATGAAGAGCTCTGCTCAGTGTGCAGTAGCAGTCAGAAAAGCAAACACGATGTTAGAATCCACAAGAAGGGAAAATGGAAACTAATAAAAATAAAAACTAAACTCTAACTATTGAGAGTTAGAGGGAAACTTTACCTGCAGGCAGGTTATCATATAACCGCATACTGCAACCACATACTTTCTCTGAAGCAGCTAATACTGACCACCATCAGAGATGAGATACTAAACTAGAGTGATGATGGAGCCTGGTTCGATCTAGTATGGTGATTCCTTTGTGCCTAAGCAGCAATCAGGCTACAGGGAGGGATAGCTTGGTGGTTTGAGCATTGGCCTGTGAAACCCAAGGTTATGAGTTCAATCCTTGAGGAGGCCACTTAGGGGTCTGGGGCAAAATCAGTACTTGGTCCTGCTAGTGAAGGCAGGGGGCTGGACTCAATGATCAGGCTCCATTTCACTTCTATGAGATAGGTCTCTCTTTCTAAAAACCAGTGCAGGAAAGAGCAGTGGCTTCTATAGTCCAAGGATAGATTTCAGGAGTACTCACTCTGCTCTTATGGAGCTAGAGAGGATCATCGGGGGGAGGCTGAGAGTGGAAGTAGGATCTGGCCCACTGTTCTACTCATTTGATTAATTGCATTATATTATTTGTTGCAGGACTGTGCAGTTTACCAAAGTGATTGCATAATAGAACCATAAAGAGTGTGTGTGTGTATAATGAAGTTACTATTACTTATTTTTTGTAATTAAAGTCTGTAGTTGCAAGGGGATTGCTAAACCGAATACAAGAAGAAGCAGGCTATGTTCCTGTTTACCTAAACTTCTCTGCTCAGACATCATCTGCTAGAACACAAGAGATTATCGAGTCCAAATTAGAAAAGAAAAGAAAAAATATTTTAGGTAATGATTTTTAACTATTTGCTTATCTTAATTTCAGTAATGTAAAAAAGTGTGTATGGTATTTTAGTTCAAAGTATGATGTTTCTGAGGGCTAACTTCAAGG
Source organism: Gopherus flavomarginatus (assembly GCF_025201925.1). Lineage (NCBI taxonomy): Eukaryota > Metazoa > Chordata > Testudines > Testudinidae > Gopherus > Gopherus flavomarginatus. Next base: position 130,290,834 of record NC_066619.1, read on the forward strand.
AAAACTTATTGTTAAATTGGAATAGAACAAGTGAAGCTTCAGTCCTCTCACTAAACGATGTCATTCTTGCAGTCTTACACTTGAGGGCAATATTGAAGTACAAAAGCTTTAAAATCTGTTAACAGCTGTTATAATATTGAGTAGTGTGAAAAGTTATCATATATAATGATTTATGAGGGGATTCTTGAATGATGTATTTACATTTTCCACACTGAAAACATCTTTTATCAGAGTTAAGTTTGCTCAAGTATATTTCAACAACAACATCCACACCAACCTCAGTTCAGACCTTTTCCAACCTCAGTTCACAATAACTAAACACAATTATAGACTCTTCCACTCCACAGCAAATTTCCTTTCAGTTTTAAGATTTAACCACTCACAATGCAAACATCCCCTTCTTTGTAATTGTACTCACATGCACAACCTGAACTCTGACTTCGGATAGATTAAGATGCATATGTTTACTGCCAAATCTACAATGTATTATTTGTACGTGAACATGAAAAAGTATACGGTCAGAGATCGGGTTGTGTGTTTGAGTGTGATTATGGGGAATATGATGTGTACGTTGTGGATTCTTAAATGTAAATAAAATACATGAATATTAAAATTATTTCAGTGTAGAATACAGTGTAGAGGAGTAGGGGATGGAAGGAGGCCGTGGAACTAGGGAGCTGGGCAAGGCATTGGGAGCCATGGATCTGGTCTAAGTAGAGAAGTTGGGGTAAGTGTGCAGAAGATGCTAGGGAGTCAGGTAGGAGCCCCAATGCCCAGGCCTGCTCCTGAACCCCCTGGCCCCAAACACCAGCATCCCTGCAATATGATAATTAAGGCTAAGATTTTGTCGCGGGCAATAAATAAAAATTCATGAAGCCATGACCTGTCTGTGACTTTACTAAAAATACCAAGGGGACAGGGCTAAGTAGAGGGGAGGAATGGAGTCCCATGGGGTGAATGGGGAAGGACTGACAGGCCAATCCCGCTGCCATGGCAGGGGGCAGAGCCGTGGAGGGCACACATCCCCCACTCTGGAGATGACCACAGCTGCAGGACAGGTGCGCAGCCCCAGCCGCAGTCCCCACCAAGCCCCAGCCGCAGCTGGGGGAGGGGAATGTACAGCCTTGGGAAGCCGCGAGGTGAGCTCACAGCCTCTACTGCAGCCCCCGGTGGAAGCCGCGAGACTGGGGCTTGAAGTGAGGGGCACAGCCACGGCTCTGGAGCTGGCCACAGCCGGTGCGGGGGATGGAACTGCACACGGCCCTGGGACGGCACAAGGGAGGCACACGGTCCCTGATGCAGCCCAGGCCATGAAGCAGGGCCTGGCTACAACCCCTGCTTACAGGGTCCTGGTTCCAGCCCCAGTTGCAGGGCAGGGGTGCACAGCCCTGGCTTCAGCCCCTGACAGCCAAAGAAGTCAGAGAGGTCCGGTAAAGTCACAGAATCTGTGACTGCTGTGACCTCCATGACTAAATGGTAATGATAATCCTTGGCTGTTGTAATGTCAGTCTGATAGATTCTCCCAGCAAACTGCAAAAGGTTTTTCAGAGAGATGAGCTGGCTCCCTAGTGGAGCTGCAGGTTCTACTTCTCAAGCAACTTTCTCGGCAGCTCTCTCCCTTTCCCTACCCCCATCATGTCCATTATGTGTAATATGGGTTAAGACATGGTGGCAGTAGACTGGGAGGATGAGAGTCATGTAGCCAATGCTGCCTCAGAAGCAGAGCTTGTAGCTCTGTCTGGCCCGTATCCTGTGGATCATCAGACTGTAGACCCGGTCTAATGGATCTAGTTTGATATGTCAGCCTGGGACTTCCAGTGTGGAATGTTTTCATGTTCAAGACAGTGAACTGGCAGGGGCAAGGATGGCACAGCGGCATCTAGGGTGAAGAGCTACCAAGGGATGAAGCCTTGGAACCAGGGGAAACATGGCAGTGAGCTGTGGAGGCAATGTGTGTGGAAATAAATCCTCCATGAAGATGCAATGCTTCATCGGTCTTCATGGCAAAATATTAAACAGGTTTGTGATGAAGAAGACCAATAACTGTATTTTGAGTTTTCCCAATAAATTACCCTGTTTTGGGCATTTTTTTAGGCTGAAGTCCTGTTTGAAATTTGGTATTTTTGATATTGCTGCCTTCTAGGGACCCCAAAAAACCGTTAAGGTCTCTGGAAAAATTTCCAACGAGAGTGATTTAATATCTTGCAAAGTTCTGCAAAGAAGGCTCTGAAGAGTGTGATGAGTACCTGGAAAAATGAAAGTGTGTTCTCCTTCTTGAAATAGAACATGTTTAAGAATGATTTCTATGAGCAGTTTAAGAATTCACAAAACAATTTAAGTGGGAAACTCAGTGCAACCTTAACTGTGGAGCTGCTAAGGCACCTCCATAATGTCTTCTCAGCATTTTGGAGCAAGCCTCCAGCCTGGGTCAACAGACTTGGGCTGGTGGGGCTCATGCTAATACTCTAAAAGTGGCTGTAGAGTCAACACTTTGAAGTTGTGCCTAGTAGAGCTGTGCTGCTGTTGCACTTACTGAAGATGCTACCTATGCCAATGGGAGAGCTTCTCTTGTTGGCGTAGGTATTCCACCTCCCTGAGAGGCAGTAGCTGTGTCAAATGGAGGAGCCCTCCTGGCAACATAGCTCTGTCTACACCACGCATAGGTCAATATAATCATAGGTCAGGGGTGTGAGCGACACAGTTATTCTGCCGTAAATTTGTAATGTAGACCAGGGCTCAGTGTAAATAGCCTAAGGCATTATTTTTGCACCTAGAATTTTTATTTCATAAGTGGAAAGTACCAGCACTGATTTGTCTGCCTTTTATATTGTTATTTCTTAGGAGCACCAGGAAACAAAAGAGTTGTTATTTTTGTGGATGATCTAAACATGCCTAAATTGGATCGGTATGGTTCTCAGCCTCCCATTGAGCTACTTCGGCAGTACCAAGATTTTGGAGGTTTCTATGACAGAGAGAAACTATTTTGGAAAGAAATACAGGTCATTCCAGCTTTTAGATTATCTAACTATGCTGTGAATTTGATAAAGTTAATTGTATTCTTTGTGTACGGTTAATATGCTCTAACTCTGCATTGCTTCTAAACATCACTTAGATTTTTTAAAAGTACCTTTGTATTCAGACTTCAAAGTTTTGAGGTGTGTTTGTGTGTGTGTGTGTGTGTGTGTGTGATCCTCCAGAACACTTCCATTTTCATCCCTCTGCATTGCCTGCCAGTTAGCCCCGTTAGCATGGGTACCACGTCTGTCCAAGGAGGACATATTTCCCTCTGAAGCATGTTATCACTGCTCCTTGAGGCAACAACATGAGAACAGTGTGAAGTACCGGCTGCCCCTGTAGCTTTCAAGCTTCTTTCAGTTCAGGAAACGAGGGTCTGAGATTTTCTTCTAACAACCCTTGAAGGTGTTTACATAGGTGTCCGTTTCTGGACTTAGCCCCTCTCTCTAAATAATGACTCTAATACTAGCCAGTACGTCTTTCTTCTTTCCTTCCTTGCAATATAGCGTACATTCCTCTGCCTTCAGCCACAAGCCAAGAATTTGATGAGAGAGAATTCCATTCTTCAGCTGCCAGAAGTTAACAGTTGGACCTAGGGTTGTTTTTACAATTGTGGGCTAAGTCTTTTGATATGCCTAAACTCCAAATAGACTGAAGGAAGGGACTGTCAAAAAGCAATGTTAAAACAGATGTTATTTTAACTTTTTGTGTCAAACACTGTTTTCAAAAGATGAAGAGGCAGATTCCTGAGCTGAGAAGCTACAAAGGCATCTGCAGCTTCCTGATTCTGGGGCCTTCTCTACAATGGCCCTGGTTCAGGTGTAGAGTGGAGTAGTCTCAGGACTGCTGTACTCTCTTCTGATTGGCTTTTGCCTCAAGGGACTGTCCACCATAGAAGTGCTCTATGGCCATACCCCCCTATCATAGAATCATAGAATATCAGGGTTGGAAGGGACCTCAGGAGGTCATCTAGTCCAACCCCCTGCTCAAAGCAGGACCAACCCCAACTAAATCATCCCAGCCAGGGCTTTGTCAAGCCTATACCTGGCATGTCCCTACATGATGTGTAGTATAGAATTGGCTAGACCGGCTCTACACCTCCTGGATTCCCCCCAAGACATGGAGGATCCTCAGCTGTCAGGGCAGGTATTTAGCACCTTACTGATGCTTCAGCAGTGCAAAGGGTCCATATCATAAGCTATAGGAACATGTTATAAGTAGAGCTGTGCAAAGCACAACTGTTTTGATTTGCACAGTGTTTGGCAAATCTTATCAGCAAATTTAGTTTGCAAGGATTGTCTTCCTATATTGTATGCTTTCCTGTGTTAAGGGAGTAGAGATCAAGTTTGATAAGTGACCTTACCTATGGCTTTTCTGCCTCTTGGGTGCTTTCACTTTGCAAGTTTAATGATGTTTTATTTTTCTTTTTGGAATACAATATACTATACTCTTCTGCAGAGTATTTTATTCAAAGATTTCATAGCTTTTTACAAGTGAAATGAATTAATTAAGCCTCACAATACATCTGTTGATAAATATTGTTATTGCCGCTTTAGATAAGGGAAAACAGAGGAACTCAAAAGTTAAGTGATTTCCCTCTTGCTCCACAGTGAGTTAAGGGCGAGGCTGGAACTAGAATGTAGCAGTTCTGATTTCCAGCTTTCCCCCTTAAGCATAAAGCTATGTTCCATGTCTAATGAAGGAGTGAAGTTTGAAATTCATTTTGAGATATAAAGAGAACCTCATAATTCTTCAATTGGCTAATCAGGCATCTCTCTTCTCCCCTCCACCTCTCTTGCTTTTTCTAAAATATACTGTTCAGTTTGTCTCTGCCTGAGCAGCTACTCACTATTAGAGTTCATAGAATCACAGAATATTAGGGTTGGAAGAGACATCAGGAGGTCATCTAGTCCAATCCTTTGCTCAAAGCAGGACCAACACCAACTAAATCATCCCAGCCAGGGCTTTGTCAAACCGGGCCTTTAAATCTCTAAGGATGGAGATTCCACCACCTCCCTAGGTAACCCATTCCAGTGCTTCACCACCCTCCTAGTGAAATAGTGTTTCCTAATATCCAAACTAGACCTCCCCCTCTGCAGCTTGAGACCACTGCTTCTTGTTCTGTCATCTGCCACCACTGAGAACAGCCGAGGTCCATCCTCTTTGGAACCCCTCTTCAGGTAGTTGAAGGCTGCTATCAAATCCCCTCCCACTCTTCTCTTCTGCAGACTAAATAAGCCCAGTTCCCTCAGCCTCTCCTCGTAAGTCATGTGCCCCATCCCCCTAATAATTTTCATTGCCCTCCACTGGACTCTTTCCAATTTGTCCACATCCCTTCTGAAGTGGGGGGACCAAAACTGGACTCAGTACTCCAGGCGTGGCCTTACCAGTGCCGAATAGAGGGGAATAATCACTTCCCTTGATCCGCTGGCAATGCTCCTACTAGTACAGCCCAATATGCCGTTAGCCTTCTTGGCAACAAGGGCACACTGCTGACTCATATCCAGCTTCTCATCCACTGTAATCCCTAGCTCCTTTTCTGCAGAAGTCCTGCTCTTAGTTTAGTAACTGAGTCATCATTTGAAACCCAGCATTTATACAGATTATCAAAACATTTCGGAGCAGACTGAACTGTTAAGAAAAATCGGCCAAGACTTTTATGCCATTTTTGACTAGTATATACATTGAAGTCAAGTGTACAGTTTGATTGGCTGAATTCTTTCTGGTGTCACAGTCCCACCACCCAACATATGTACTGTTCATAGGATAACAGCAGAAGGTTAGGTTGCCCAGAGTGATTTTGAAACTGGACAACCTTTTACTGTCATTCAGAAATAAATTTCCTTTCTTCTCACATTGTATAGCTTCTGCCAAAGGATTTCAAGTTTAAGCTGTAGTAATGTAGTAGACATACATACTATATAGGGGAAAAGTATGGAATTTAGCCACGACCCCCCTCCCCATATTGAGTAGGGTTCCTAGGTGTCCGGTTTTCACCCAGAACACCCAGTCAAAAAGAGACCCTGGCAGCTCCAGTAAGCACCTCTGACTGGGCCGTTAAAAGTCCAGTCAGTGGTGCAATGGGGGATAAGGCAGGCTCCCTGCGGCACTCGGAAGCAGTGACATGTCCCCCGCTCCAGCTTCCAGGCATAGGGGCAGCCAGGGGGCTCAGTGTGCTACCCAAGCACCAGCTCTGCAGCTCCCATTGGTCGGGAACCAGTGCCAATGGGAGCTGCAGGAGCGGTGTCTGCGGATGAGGCAGTGCACAGAGTCATCTGGCTGTGTCTCCACGTAGGAGCCGGAGAGGGGACATGCTGCTGCTTCAGGGAGCTGCCTGAGGTAGGCACAGCCAGGAGCCTGCACCCCTGACTGCCTCCCACGCCCCATCCACCTGCCCTAGCACTGATACCCCCTCGATCCCAGCCTGGAGCCCCCTCCCACATTCCGAACCCCTTATCCTTAGCCCCACCCCAGAGCCCGCACCTCCAGCTGGAGCCCTCACACCCTCCCCGCCCATGCCCCAACTCCTGATCTCCTTCACGCCCTCCAAACCCCTTGGTCCCAGCCCAGAGCCTGCTCCTGTACTCCAAATCCATCATCCCCAGCCCCACACCAGAGCCTGCACCCCCAGCTGGAGCCCTCAACCCCCTGCCCCAGCCAGAAGCCCCCTCCCGCACCCTGAACCCCTCATTTCTGGCTCCACCCCGGAGGGAGAAACAGTAACAGGAAACTTGGAAATGGCAGAGATGCTTAATGACTTCTTTGTTTCGGTCTTCACTGAGAAGTCTGAAGGAATGCCTAACATAGTGAATGCTTATGGGAAGGGGGTAGGTTTAGAAGATAAAATAAAAAAAGAACAAGTTAAAAATCACTTAGAAAAATTAAATGCCTGCAAGTCACCAGGGCCTGATGAAATGCATCCTAGAATACTCAAGGAGCTAATGGAGGAGGTATCTGAGCCTCTAGCTATTATCTTTGGAAAATCATGGGAGATGGGAGAGATTCCAGAAGACTGGAAAAGGGCAAATATAGTGCCCATGTATAAAAAGGGAAATAAAAACAACCCAGGAAACTACAGACCAGTTAGTTTAACTTCTGTGCCGGGGAAGATAATGGAGCAAGTAATTAAGGAAATCATCTGCAAGCACTTGGGAAGTGATAGGGAATAGCCAGCATGGATTTGTAAAGAACAACTCCTGTCAAACCAATCTGATAGCTTTCTTTGATTGGATAACGAGTCTTGTGGATAAGGGAGAAGCGGTGGATGTGGTATACCTAGACTTTAGTAAGCCATTTGATACAGTCTCACATGATATTCTTATCGATAAACTAGGCAAATACAATTTAGATGGAGCTACCATAAAGTGGGTGCATAACTGGCTGGATAACCGTACTCAGAGAGTAGTTATTAATGGCTCCCAATCCTGCTGGAAAGGTATAACAAGTGGGGTTCCGCAGGGGTCTGTTTTGGGACCGGCTCTGTTCAATATCTTCATCAACGACTTAGATGTTGGCATAGAAAGTACGCTTATTAAGTTTGCAGATGATACCAAACTGGGAGGGATTGCAACTGCTTTGGAGGACAGGGTCATAATTCAAAATGATCTGGACAAATTGGAGAAATGGTCTGAGGTAAACCAGATGAAGTTTAATAAAGACAAATGCAAAGTGCACCACTTAGGAAGGAACAATCAGTTTCACACATACAGAATGGGAAGAGATTGTCTAGGAAGGAGTACAGCAGAAAGGGATCTAGGGGTTATAGTGGACCACAAGCTAAATATGAGTCAACAGTGTGATGCTGTTGCAAAAAAAGCAAACATGATTCTGGGATGCATTAAACAGGTGTGTTGGGAGCAAGACACGAGAAGTCATTCTTCCGCTCTACTCTGCGCTGGTTAAGCCTCAACTGGAGTATTGTGTCCAGTTCTGGGCACCACCTTTCAAGAAGGATGTGGAGAAATTGGAGAGGGTCCAGAGAAGAGCAACAAGAATGATTAAAGGTCTTGAGAACATGACCTATGAAGGAAGGCTGAAAGAATTGGGTTTGTTTAGTTTGGAAAAGAGAAGACTGAGAGGGGAAATGATAGCAGTTTTCAGGTATCTAAAAGGGTATCTAGACTTGAAATTAGACGAAGGTTTCTGACCATTAGGGGAGTGAAGTTCTGGAATAGCCTTCCGAGGGAAGTAGTAGGGGCAAAAGACTTTCCTGGCTTTAAGACAAAGCTTGATGAGTATATGAAGGGGATGTTATGATAGGATCGTTAATTTGGGCAATTGATCTTGAATTACCACCAGACAGGTCTGCTCAATGGTCTGCGGGGAGATGTTGGATGCGATGGGTACTGAGTTGCTGCAGAGAATTCCTTCTTGGGTGCTAGCTGGTGACTCTTGCCCACATGCTCAGGGTTTAGCTGATCGCCATATTTGGGGTCGGGAAGGAATTTTCCTCCAGGGTGGATTGGCAGGTGCCCTGGAGGTTTTTCGCCTTCCCCTGCAGCGTGGAGCACGGGTCACTTGCTGGTGGTTTCTCTGCAGCTTGAGGTCTTCAAACCATTTTTGAGGATTTCAATAACTCGGTCCTGGGATAGGGGTTGTTATAAAATTGGATAGGTGGGGTTCTGTGGCCTGCCTTGAGCAGGAGGTCAGACTAGATGATCAGATTGGTCCATTCTGACCTATGAGTCTATGAGTCTATGAGTGTCATCAGAAGGAGAGAGAAAACTTGTTCACCTTAGCCTCTAAGGATAGAACAAGAAGCAATGGGCTTAAACTGCAGCAAGGGAGATTTAGGTTGGACATTAGGAAAAAGTTCCTAACTGCCAGGGTGGTTAAATACTGGAATAAATTGCCTAGAAAGGTTGTGGAATCTCCATCTCTGGAGATATTTAAGAGTAGGTTAGATAAATATCTATCAGGGATGGTCTGGACAGTATTTGGTCCTGCCATGAGGGCAGGGGACTGGACTCGATGACCTCTTGATGTCCGTTCCAGTCCTAGAGTCCATGAATCTATTAACCCACATCCCCAGCCCAGAGCCCATATCGCCTCCCACATCCCAACCCCCTGCCTCAGCCCAGAGCCCCTTTCCAGACTCCGAACTCTCAGCCTAGAGCTCCCTCTTGCACTGCAAACCCCTCATCCCCGCTTCAACCCAGAGCCCGCACCCCCAGCCGGAGCCCTCACCTCCTTCCACATACCAACCCAGTGCCTCAGCCTGGAGCCCCCTCCTCCACCCCCAGCCAGAGCCCTCACCCCGCCCAACTTTCTGAGCCAGGTTGGTGCAAATGAGAAAGTGAGTGAGGGTGCGGGGAGTGAGCAACAGAGGGAGAGGGGGATTGAGTGTGTGGCCTTGGAGAAGGGGCAGGACCTTGGAGGAGGGACGGGGCAGAGTGTGGGGCAAGAGTGTTTTGTGCAAGTAGAATGTTGACAATCCTAGCTGATCGAGTGTGTATCTGTGACACCCTGAGGGAGCATCAGGAAATATCCTGCCACAGAATGCCTCCCAGAGCTCCCTGGGTATGCTGTGAGGAGCGTGGTCTACTCTAACCTTTAAGTATCAGAGGGGTAGCCGTGTTAGTCTGGATCTGTAAAAGCAGCAAAGAGTCCTGTGGCACTTTATAGACTAACAGACATATTGGAGCATGAGCTTTCGTAGGTGAATACTCATTTCATTGGATGACATGCATCCAATGAAGTGGGTATTCACCCACGAAAGCTCATGCTCCAGTACGTCTGTTAGTCTATAAGGTGCCACAGGACTCTTTGCTGCTTCTAGCCTTTAAGTGACTACAGCATACCTCACTTTGCTTCCAGCCATGGCTCTGCCTATTCCCCAGCCTTCTCCACCCCTTTTTCGGTCCATTGCTCCCAGGAGAGAGCAACACAGTAGCAACCCCTGTGCTCTCCTGAGTGCAGGAGCTGAAATTTTGCATGGGCCTCATATGGGCCATGCTATAGGAAGGGAGGTTCCTTATTTTCCCCTGCCCTGTGACTGTGTGGTCAGTTGGGTGCAATCAAAATTTAGCCCACAGTGAGAATGCTATAGGATGTTGGACTCAACTGCTGTTGTTAATTTTACTCTTATGTGTGACTGTATGACACAAAATATGGGGAGAGTAGGGAAAGAGGAGTAATGAGCTGGCCAGCACTGACCATGTCTATTCTGGGACATGCTATTGTGCTTGAAGGACTTTCATAAATAAATTATTTTGAATACCAGTAAAAAAAACGAAAAAAACCGTGGAGGTGAGGGAAAATCACATTTGCTTTGCCAGTAGCTTGCTAAAGCTATGAGTACTAAATGTATAAGTAGCAGCGTTTGCATGATTAAACAAATTACTAAGTATTCTGTTTGATGCAAATTGTGCCTGAATTTCCCCTCTGTAGGATGTAACGATTGCATCAGCTTGTGCACCCCCAGGCGGTGGTCGTAATCCAGTAACTCCACGTTTCATAAGACACTTTGCCATGCTCTGCCTTCCAACACCCTCGGAGCACAGCCTTAAACATATTTTTCAGGTCAGTAGCAACTTCTGCTTGGCCCTAAGGGATCGAAAACATATTCATCTGTGTACCCTGTCATACCACAATGTGGTCCTGTAGTTAGACAAGAATATGTGTCAAATTGGAACTTTTGCAAATTCTTAAGGTGAATTGAAATTTATATTTGTAGACTGAGGCTAGGTGCACAAAGAGCCTGATCCAAAGCCCGTTGAAGTCAAGAGGCATCTTTCCACTGACTTCAGTGAGCTTTGGATCAAGCCCATAGAGCCAGGCAGAAGCATATATTTAAAGTTATTAGTCATTAACCTTTTAAGGTACTTCTATTTCAGTTGTGTTCAGTGTCTTTTTCTTTATTTAAATATAACATTAAATATTTCCTTCTTCTCTTCAGTTTCTGTAAACATATTATTTGAATTTGGCTAAAAATTGTCTAACAGGTGTGCGTTATTCAATAGCTGCCATGCATAATTAAACAAACATAAGGATGGATAAATAGTGATATTTATTATAGTTCTCTGCTTCTGGCTTATTGGGAACACTCTCATAACTTAATATTTTTTCTAGGAGTTTTCCTTGTTATGGGTCTGATCCTGCCACCTTTCTGTCCAAGGACAGTGGGTCTCTGTGTAGTCACTGGTTTCCAGTAACTCAATCAACACCTTCTTGACAAACAAGTAGCAGTACTCTTTTTATTTTGATAGATCAGATGTTGTTCTTTATTTGTTTTTTCATGTACTTGAAGGCGTTGGGGTTTTTTTGATTCAGCAAAAGATTTTTTTAAAAGTCACATTTGTTTGGGGTGGTTGATTTAATTTTCCCTCAGTGAATTTCTTTTTTATCCTCCACACTAATTTTAACCCATCACTCAATACTCTATTTTTCATCTCTACCCTCTGGCCAAGGAGATCCTTGGGCCAGCTTCTAAGCTGTGCCTCATAAGAGGACTCTGGAAGTGCAGTAAGGGTAGCTTTTAGGTAATTCTGGTCTGTTCTTGGGTTTGGCATGGACATCAGCATAAATTAGCATTGTCCCTGGGACTGCTCCAACTTACCGCACCCTTGTGTGGCTCCCAGTATGCCGCCCCGCAGCCTGGAAGAGCCATAGTGAAAAGCACTCTAACTTCTCCCCTTCCCACCCCAGCTAAGCCTACAATACTTGACTGAGTGCTGCTGGGTGTTCTGCACTTCGGAAAATCCAGGCACTTATTGAGGTTTCTAAACCTGGATTGAGGAGTCTAACTTTAGGGTACCCATTATTTTAAGTCTTGATCAAATTAAAGCCTCTTTTGTGTGTGCGGCTCTGGCTACATTTGTCTTTATGATAACCTTTTCAAATTAAATTCCTTGAAATTATTACAGATTGGAATCACAGCTCATTTGAATAAAAACCTAACTTTTCAGCATGTTCTGACTGCAAAGAAAATGAAAACGTCCCTTATGTTTTGTTCTAAAGTGTCTCTTATTTTTTGTGTTGTTGTTCTGGGTGTAGGCAATCTTAAAGGGCTTTTTGGCTGAATTCTCTCCAGCAGTAAAGCAGACTGCAACAAGCATAGTGGATGCTGCTGTTGAAATATATCGAAGAATGAGCATTGATCTTCTCCCAACACCTGCAAAATCCCATTATGTATTTAATTTACGTGATTTATCAAAGTGTGTGCAAGGTAAAATGTGTTTGGTTTTGACATCGTATTTTTTCTAGTTCCTCTAGTGTATTTTCAGGTGTTTGTGGTCTTTCTGTCCAGCGAGGATTCTCTAAGCAGTTCACAGTCTCTATCTCAGTATTATATCTTCTGAAATTCATTATTTACTAGGGCAAAGGATATAATTTGCAATAAATAATTTCTTTGTTCAGCCATTTTTTCTGCTTGCAGTATATCTAAGAGCAAATCATGATTTCCTCTAATTTCCACATTATACAGAAAGAGGCAAACCTTGCCCTGGTTCAAAAGGTAGGAGAAATTAATCAGGAGCTGTGTAATTGCTCACAAAGCCTGATTGATTGATTCTAAGGAAGGTGGCTGAGTGAGTGTATGAACTGTGTAAGTTCAGATTGTGTATTTTGCATCCAATAGCCCTAAGCAAAATATGCTCATCTGCTGTTGGTGAAAGTGAGAGAAATGGTCCCAGAGTCATTGTAAGTTAGAGTAATTCCTCCTCATGCCCTAAGATACATAACAGTCAATGGAAAGTCCTTGAAAAACACTCACCAGTGTATTAGATAAAAACTCCTGCTGTTGGTGCTACAATAGTACGGCAGGAAACAGAATGGGAGGGGTGGTGCTGGATACAGGAGAGACGCCTGACTCCAGTGATGAAGGCACAGACGTCCACTTTACCTTATTTTCCTTTGAGAGAGGAGACTGTTTGGGGAACTCAGTCTTGGTTCTGTCTCCCCCCAGGAAGGCTACCACAATACAGTGATTAGTTCTATTAAGCAGGGTGCCTTGGCATTGGTCAGTGCTTATGGAAGTGGCTGGCTGACTGAGGAAGAGCTCTGTATAACTGAAAGGCTTGTCTCTTTCACCAGTGGAAGTTGGTCTAATAAAATATCTTACCCATCCACCTTGTCTGTCTGAAACCCCTAGTGTCTTTGGTCTTCTGGAATTTCCTTGTGGCTGGGTATTCCAGAGCCAGGTTGACTTTGATTACTACAAAGAGGACATAGCACTGCCGGATCTGGCTCTTCTCCCCTCTTCAGTCTTCTTACAGAGATGGTGGAGCATGTGTTTTCATTTTCTTCCTCTGGATCGCCTGGTTCTCTGCCATGTAGTCTGCACACCTTGTTCTTAGGGTATGAGCATCTCTTCTCTCTCTCTCTCTCTCTCTTTCTCATTGGCCTCCTCTGGCTTAGTGCAGACAGGTGCAGTAGTTTTGCTAGTATCTGTGCCTGGTATCTTTCTTCTCCTCTTCTTCCTTCCAAACTATGTCTCTCTCTCTCTCAAACACAAATGCTATGCATGTGATTCCTAATTCAGCTGCTACCTCTTTTTCATGGCAGTGTTTTAACCAGTCTACAAGGACATGACAATAAGCCTCATGATGCCTCTTGCTATCACGCTTAAGCTGCATATGCCTAATGACATCTGCATGACTTTAAAATTAAGTTACGCATGCTTGTCTTCTGAGCCATGTCCCCAACCTGCCTCAGTTGAGCATGCTCCGGCTTTAGGCATGCACATGCTTTGTTTATCCCTAAAAGCATTTCTTACCATTATGTGCACCACTGCATCCTGTTCGTTCACTTTCCTGTTTACATGCACATCAGTAAGTCTTCAAACATTTACCCCTTCATGTGCAGACTTTGGATGATGGTGTGTGCATCTGGTAGCTGCTTAGAGAGGATAAATGGTGTTCTAGTTTCTCTATTTGTTTCTTCCCTCCCTTTGCATTTTCATGTAGTTGTTTCTGTGTTTTGTTTCCCCTATAATTGATTGTGCTGTTTCTAAAGATAAACAGAAGAAAGTGAAACAGCTCAGAGAAAGGCACGAACGACTGTAAGAAGTATAATTGGATTTACACACTGCACAAGAGATTGTGAGGACTAGGATTATTCAGATTCTAAATGAGAAAAATTAGAGTAAGTGTAATAGACTGTTCACAATTATGAAAGACATAATAAAAAAGGAGTTGTTCTTCCTTTATTACCTGCCCCACAATAAAAGAATGAGCAGACATCTAAAGTCCCTAAAGAAATTGAAGAGTAATAAAACTAATAATACTTAATTTAGCATATGGCCAACCTGTGGAATTAATAGTTATAGGAATTCTTCACTTAGGGTAGACTGCTATGGCAGGACAGTTTTATTATTTATTAGGTTATCTAAGCTAACCTAGTAAGATAATCAAATCTTATGCTTCAGGGCATAAAATGATTGATTGCTGGAGTCAAGAAGGAATTTTTTCCCTCCACATATGATACTACACAATGGGCTTGGTGTATTTTTTGGGGGGGAAGTCTTATTCTTCCTCTGAAGCATCTGACACTTGTCAATATTGGAGGCAAACTACTCGATTAGATGTCTGATCCATAAAACCAGTTTATGTCCCTAGTATTTTAATCTTGGCTTTTGTTTCACTTCAGTGCTTGTGTGCAGTAGATATTTTTATAAATATAATAAGAACATTATAAATAGTTTTATGATGTTTTGTGTGAAATGGATGATGTTGGTGGATGGTGTATACATACAATATTGTTAGAATTAATAACAATAATAATACATTCAATATTCCCTCCACTTTTACTCTGCTGATTTCTCCTATATAGGCCATATCCTTTATTAACTTTCCAGTCGTGATTTTTTGCCACCATCTCTGTAAAACTAGTCAGCTCTTAGCTCTGTTTCTGTATACATAATAATAGGAGCTTGATTGCTTCATTCCTGTTCTTGTACTTTTGCTGTATTTACTTAGGGTATGTCTACATTACAGGATTATTCCGATTTTACATAAACCAGTTTTGTAAAACAGATTGTATAAAGTCGAGTGCACGCGGCCACACTAAGCACATTAATTCAGTGGTGTGCGTCCATGGTCCGAGGCTAGCATCGATTTCCGGAGCGTTGCACTGTGGGTAGCTATTCCGTAGCTATCCCATAGTTCCCGCAGTCTCCCCCGCCCCTTGGAATTCTGGGTTGAGATTTTAGTGCCTGATGGGGCGAAAATCATTGTCGCGGGTGGTTCTGGGTAAATGTCATCACTCATTCCTTCCTCCGGGAAAACAACGGCAGACAATCATTTCGCGCCCTTTTTCCCTGGATTGCCCTGGCAGACACCATAGCGCGGCAACCATGGAGCTCGTTCAGCTTTTTTTTTACTGTCACTATATGTGTACTGGATGCCGCTGACAGAGGCGATACTGCAGCGCTACACAGCAGCATTCATTTGCCTTTGCATGACAGCAGAGACGGTTATCAGTCGTTCTGTACCGTTTGCTGCACCATTGTAAATTGGTGATGAGATGACGGTTATCTGTTGTTCTGTACTGTCTGCTGCTATCATGGGTGCCCCTGGCTGAGGTCGGCTGGGGACGCAAAGACAAAAATGGGAATGACTCCCCGAATCAATCCCTCCTTAATGGTACCTAAAAATAGAGTCAGTCCTGCCTAGAATATGGGGCAAATGTACTAGAGAACCAGTGTATGAGAGAACCAGAGAACACAGCCGCTCTGTGTCAGATCCCACAGAAATGATGAGCTGCATGCCATTCTAGGGGGTGTCCCTGCAACAACTCCACCCATTGCTTCCCTCCTCCCCAAACCTTCCTGGGCTACCGTGGCAGTGCCCCCCCCATTTGTGTGGTGAAGTAACAAGGAATGCAGGAATAAGAAACACTGACTTGTTACTGAGATAAAATGAGGGGGAGGCAGCCTCCCGCTGCTATGATAGTCCAGACAGTACAGAATCTTTTCTTTACACAGGAAAGGGAGGGGTCTGATGAAGGTCAGCCCCCAGTTGCTATGATGAGGACGGTTACCAGCCGTTCTGTACCATCTACTGGGAATGACCGGAATTCATTCCTATTTTTACCCAGGTGCCCCCAGCCAGCCTCACCTGAGGCCAGCCAAGAGCACTCATGGGCTGATGATGATGACGGATAGCAGTCATATTGTACCGTCTGCCACCGGGGAGGGGAGGGGAGCGGATACTGCTCTTCACTGCTGCAGCATCGCGTCTACCAGCAGCATTCAGTAGACATAGGGTGACATTGAAAGAAGTCAAGAAACGATTTTTTTCCCTTTTCTTTCACGGGGGGGAGGGGTACATTGATGAGCTATACCCTGAACCACCCCGGACAATGTGTTTGACCCTACAGGCATTGGGAGCTCAGTCAAGAATGCAAATGCTTTTCGGAGACTGCTGGGGACTGTGGGATAGCTCGAGTCCTCAGTACCCCCTCCCTCCATGAGCATCCATTTCATTCTTTGGCTTTCCGTTACACTTGTCACGCTGCGTGGACTCTGTATCATAGCCTGGAGATTTTTTTCAAATGCTTTGGCATTTCGTCTTCTGTAACAGAGCTCTGATAGAACAGATTTGTCTCCCCATACAGTGATCAGATCCAATATCTCCCGTACGGTCCATGCTGGAGCTCTTTTTGCATTTGGGACTGCATCGCCACCTGTGCTGATCAAAGCTCCACGCTGGGCAAACAGGAAATGAAAATCAAAAGTTCGCAGGGCTTTTCCTGTCGACCTGGCCACTGCATCCGAGTTCGGATTGCTGTCCAGAGCGGTCACAATGGTGCACTGTGGGATACCACCCGGAGGCCAATACTGTCGATTTGCGGCCACACTAACCCTAATCCGATATGGTAATACCGATTTTAGCGCTACTCCTCTCGGTGAAGGGTACAGAAACCGATTTAAAGAGCCCTTTATATCGATATAAAGGGCCTCATTGTGTGGACAGATACAGCATTAAATCAGTGTAATGCTGCTAAAATCGGTTTAAATGCGTAGTGTAGATTAGGCCTGAGACAGGTCTTGCAATTTAATTACCTCCTTCTTTCCTTCCTGCTACAACCACCTCATCTTGTGTAAACATTCTCTCTAGCTGTTCATGTGTACTTCAATTTTCGGTGTAACACGCACCTTTTTTTCAATATATTTCTCTCTAATTAGCATCTGATCCTGTTGAGGCACTCAGAACCTTCAGCTGCCACTAAACCTTTGCAATTGATCCATGAAATTCTCTTCACAATCATAAATTAGCTTTCTGATGTTTTTAAAAGGTTTATTTCAACATTGTTTAGAAAGCGATGATCAGAGTTTGTTATGTTAGTGAAAGTGTTATTCATGTACTGTACACACAGGCATTCTCCAGTGTGATCCTGGAGCAGTCAGAGACCAAACACAGATCTTCAGACTTTTTTGCCATGAGTGTCAGAGAGTCTTCCATGACCGCCTCATCAACAGTGAAGATAAACAATATTTTCATTCTATGTTATCTGAAATGGCCAGTAAGGAAATCAACTTACTCCATTTGTATTATATTAGACATGCAAATATAAGTTACACAAACCTATCTAATCTAGAATTTTAATTCATAGGCAAACATTTTGCAGTCCCGGTTGACCCAGATTACTTCGTAAGAAAACCAATCATCTTTGGGGACTTCCTTAAAGTGAGTCTATCAGAAGCCTAAATTTTCACAGAATACTGTTTACTTTCTTTTTGCTTCGTTTGTCTAATGTAACTTCAGGGTTTGTAAAGTGTAGAGGCAAAATATAAACACTATGATTTCAGCATAAAGGAATCCTAAATTATATGGGCTTGGTTCCCTGACGCAATAAGCAGGAACATCTCCATGGAAGTGAATAGCGTTGTGGCTGTTTTACCAAAAATGACTGTGGCCTTTTATGTTATATTTAGAAGAGAAGTAGTCCTTTTGCATCTTGGTAAAATGTCTGCATTAGCAAAAATGGGATTTCAACCACTTTTCGGGGAACTAACATACTATTGTGAAAAGACTAAGCTGCATACAGATAGTCCTAGAACTGGTCCCCATATATTAGGAAGAGGTGAATAGCCTTCTGCCAAAAAGTCAGATATAGTAGCTAATATACTTTCACTGGAGGAAGTTGTTAATGTTTTCACAGCCTCTGTTACTAGTGACCAAAGAGAATCATTCAGACTGAGGAATGGCAAAATTTAAGTGATCCTAATTATAAAATAGTTGGCTGAAATAAGTCTGGTTCTCCTTCATAAAGTTGCTTCCTCCCAAGATACCTGGGGACAAGAGGAAGTGATTTCACCAGGTACTTTCCATTACAGAACGCACTAAGAAATGGTAATAAAAGATAGCAAATATTCTTTCAAAGCAGTATGGTATTCCAGGTAGATATTTGATCTTTGGATCCTGATGGGAATTGATTGGAAAGGAAGCCATCAGTGGTACAATTTATGACTCATGCCAAGGGCAAGCTAAATCTTTAAAGGATATTTTTAAAAAGCTAGTGGCATTTAACAAAGATTATACTAGGAAAGGATTTAAGTTGCACCAAAAGCACTCAACTAGATAGATCAGATAACAAATTGGGGGCAGTTTAAGGCAGGGGTTCTCAAACTTGGGCTGTGACTTGTTCAGGGAAAGCCTCTGGCGGGCCGAGCCGGTTTGTTTACCTGACGCATCCGCAGGTTCAGCCGATCACAGCTCCCACTGGCCGTGGTTTGCCACTCCAGGCCAATGGGGCTGCAGGAAGCAGCACATGCCGAGGGATGTGCTGGCCACCGCTTCCCGCCGCCCTCGTTGGCCTGGAGCGGCGAACCTCGGCCAGTGGGAGCCACGATCGGACGAACCTGCTGACGCAGTAGGTAAACAAACCAGCCCGGCCCACCAGGGGCTTACCCTGAACAAGTTGCGGCCCAAGTTTGAGAACCCCTGGTTTAAGGGACAAATGTGCATATTAGCAAACATATCCAGGATAGAGGCTTCAGGGACCTGTGGAGAGAAATTATTTCTCGCACAGAGTTTATATGTTTAATTTTCATTCTTTTTCTCTGTACACAAAGACAGCTTTTGCATTACTTGGACTCACTTCTGCAAGCAGTAACTGCTGCCGTGTAAGAAAATCTTTTGCAATTAGCCACAGCTGAGATCTCATTATGATGTTTACTGGGTAGGGAAGGATTCATATGGAATGCAGGTTACAACTGAGTAGAAGAGGCTAGTAAGTAAGAGAAAAACACAACAGCTGTATTCTTTGAACTAAATGCTAAGGGTGATTTGGTAAAAAACGAGGTCTAGAGCATAGCTAAAAGTGTGATTAGAGGTCAGTTACAAACTTTAGCCACGGGTATGAAAGAAGTGGAGAAGTGAGACTGCTCTTAACAAACTGCAAAGCTAAAATGAAAATGGATTTAATCCCTGAATTTTTTTTCTTTTTTTCCCCAATGAACGCATTGAAATCAATGGGAACTGCGGGGTATTCAGCACTTAGGGTGCCACTCAAATGTCTAACTATGAATTTAAGAGCCTACCTCTAGGACCCAAGCATTGAAAATCTTGACTAATAATTTGTGGAGATTTTAAGTACTATAATTTCTATCTATTCATTTTGATCTCATTTCTCTTATTTTCCTCAAATAATTTCCTTTCAGATCGGTGCAGAAAAAGCTGATCGAATATATGAGGATCTGACTGATACGGAGAAAATAATATCAGTTTTACAAGACTACCTGGATGATTACAATATAACAAACTCTAAGGAGACAAAGCTGGTGTTCTTCCAGGATGCCATCGAGCATGTTTCAAGGTACAGAACTGTTTAGTTAATACTTAGGCA
Organism: Gopherus flavomarginatus; assembly: GCF_025201925.1. Taxonomy (NCBI): domain Eukaryota; kingdom Metazoa; phylum Chordata; order Testudines; family Testudinidae; genus Gopherus; species Gopherus flavomarginatus. Next base: position 130,310,637 of record NC_066619.1, read on the forward strand.
GTATCATTGTTTTAAGGTAATAATCAGATCAGTGTAAACAAGTGAATTTAAGTTGTTTTGAGAAGCATTTAAATTGTGTGACTAATCACAGGTTTATACACTGAAAAGATGTATTAAAATACATACAGAATTAACCTCGGAGCCCCTAATAAGCAAACACACTAAATTAATCCTTTCTTCAAATGTAAACTGATGGTCAACCTGAGATGGAAGGAGGTAATTGTCAATCCATGAAAATGGTGTAATCCCATGCTGAACCCTGAATCAAGAGTGTGCTCAGCTGCATAAGTGGAGTGAACAGCCATCTGCCATAGCCCTCTGATCATCATGATACCCATGAAATCCTATGCTGCTTCAGAAGACTTGTCGTCAACATAGACATTGAATTCACTGGGCACTGTCAGCCTCTGCAACTCCATTGGCACCTACATTTTTACATATAGATTTAGGAGTCTAATTTAAGGCACCCAGACACAGAAGTTTTGATCCTAGTGAACAGAGAACCAAATATTCAAAACATAGTCTCCATTTGTGTGTATGAACTTGGCAGATGCAATCTGTGGCTAGACAGATACTGTGTGTTTCTGGAACAAATCTGTATACTTGTCACTTGTGTACACAAAATGTAGAATTTACAGAAACCGCTTATGCACTCAAACCAAACCAAATTAAGTGCAAATCTTTTGCCATGTGTAAATTCTGTGATTTTAACAGTACACAAAAATTGTGTGTGCTAATATTCTGAACACAGACAGCTGCAGCGGCACAGGAGCCAGCAAACAGAACTATAAACAAGGGAGTTTCAGAGGGAGTTCTGTTGGAGGAGCAGGTTTTTGTAGTTTGTGGATTGTATTGTGTAGTGTGTGTGTGTGTGTGTGTGTGTGTGTGTGTGGAGGCTGCGAGGGGCAGTGTGCTGGGAGAGCAGCAGAGCCCTGATTAGGGGTCTTATATAAGTAGTGTGTGTGTGTGTGTGTGTGCGCGCGCACGCTAGGGGCAGTGTGCTGGGAGAGCAGCAGAGCCCTGATTAGGGGGCGGGGCTTACCTGATTAGGGGTCCTATAAAAGTAGCCAGCCAGTCAGGCAGCGGCACAGACAGCTGCACAGGAGCCAGCAAACAGAGCTGTAAACAGGGGAGTTTCAGAGGGAATTTACAGGGGGAGGTTGCAGAGGAGACTAAGACAGAGGAACTGACAAGCTAGTTAAGGGATAGGGTGGTGATCTGGTGCCTGCTGGGGGTTTGTGTTGTGCTGTGGTTCTTGGACTACCAGGTTTTAGGTGGGAAGGCTGTGACTGACACAGAGGTAGCAGTGAAAGACACAATGAGGATAACTGGATGTGGAAGCTGCGGCATGTACGTGATCCTGGAGGGGGTGCCTGAAAAAAGTTTTGTCTGCGTGAAGTGTCGCCTGATAGAGCTGGTGGAAGAAAAGATCCGAGGACTGGAGATGCAGATGGAAAGTCTGGTTGAGTTTAGGAGGGGGTTTGAGCAGATGATGGAGCACAGACATGAGGGGGCTGAAGGGATAAGCTCAGACGTGCAGATGGAAGCAGGACCAAAGAATTCAGAGGAGAGACTGCTGGGTGAGGAAAGTGGACAGTGGAAGCATGTGACTAAGAGAACCAGGCAGAGGAAAAGACGGGCCAGTGAAGGAGAAATAGAGCTCAGGAACAGGTTTGCAGAGTTAGAAAATGAAGAAGGGGCACAGCAGGTGGCCGCTGAAGGAGAGAGGGCAAGGAAAAAGAGAAGAGCTGATAGTCCTACAAGAGGAGGGGAGGAGTCAATGGAGGCAACACCAAATATGAACCCCAGGAGGATATGGGAAGGGTTGCGGAGGATTGCAAAGGTGAATAGGAATTGAGAGAACTTGCAGCCAGTGGGTGCAGGGGATAGACCGGAGAATCACACTGTCACCAGGAAAAGGCAGGTCTACATGATTGGAGACTCCTTACTGAGAAGAATAGACAGGCCTGTAACTAGAGCTGATCGGGAAAACAGAAAGGTGTGCTGTCTGCTGGGTGCTAAGATACAGGATGTGGACCTGAGGCTGAAAAGGATCCTAGCAGGAGCAGGGAAGAATCCATTGATTGTCCTTCATGTGGGAATGAATGATACGGCTAGATACTCTCTGGAATGTATCAAGGGAGACTGTGCCAGACGGGGGAGGACGCTTAAGGAAATTGAGGCTCAAGTGATCTTCAGTGCGATTCTGCCAGTTCCTAGAGGAGGGCAACAAAGGTGTAACAAGATTATGGCGATCAACAGATGGCTCAGGCAGTGGTGCTATAAGGAGGGCTTTGGGATGTACGGCCATTGGGAAGCATTTACGGACAGAAGACTGTTCTCTCGGGATGGACTTCACCTGAGTAAGGAGGGAAATAGACTTCTAGGATGGAGGCTTGCCGAACTGATTAAGAGAACTTTAAACTAGAAATCTGGGGGAGATGGTTGGGAGATGTCCAGGAGATCTCCTCGCTGGAATTTAACCTTGAGAGGGAAGTAGACAATGTAAGAGGGGATACAGCCGTGAACAGAAGAATTGACATAAGGAGGAAGGGTTGTGTGGATACCAGACTAACAGGTGATGCTGGTGTTAGAATGTCTGTGCCTAACAGGGTAAAGAATGTGAGTGAAGCCAAATGGCAAAAATTAAGATGTCTGTACACTAATGCAAGAAGCCTAGGGAACAAAATGGAGGAACTAGAGCTACTGGTGCAGGAAGTGAAACCGAATATTATAGGGATAACAGAAACATGGTGGAATAGTAGTCATGACTGGAGTACAGATGTTGAAGGCTATGTGCTGTTTAGGAAAGACAGAAATAAAGGCAAAGGTGGTGGAGTAGCATGGTATATCAATGAGGAGGTTAACTGTAAAGAAATAAGAAGTGATGGAATGGATAAGATAGAGTCTGTCTGGGCAAAAATCACACTGGGAAAGAAAGCTCCTAGAGCTTCCCCTGAGATTAGTGCTTGGGGTGTGCTACTGACCACCGGGATCTGATTTGGATATGGATAGAGATCTCTTTAATGTTTTTAATGAAGTAAACACTAATGGGGATTGTGTGATCATGGGAGACTTTAACTTCCCAGATATAGACTGGAGGACAAGTGCTAGTAGTAATAGGGCTCAGATTTTTCTGGATGCGATAGCTGATGGATTTCTTCACCAAGTAGTTGAAGAACCAACAAGAGGGGATGCCATTTTAGATTTGGTTTTGGTGAGTAGTGAGGACCTCATAGAAGAAATGGTTGTAGGGGACAACCTTGGTTTGAGTGATCATGAGCTAATTCAGTTCAAACTAGATGGAAGGATAAACAAAAATAGATCTGGGACTAGGGTTTTTGATTTCAAAAGGGCTAACTTTAAAGAATTAAGGAAATTAGTTAGGGAAGTGGATTGGACTGAAGAACTTGTGAATCTAAAGGCGGAGGAGGCCTGGAATTACTTCAAGTCAAAGTTGCAGAAACTATCAGAAGCCTGCATCCCAAGAAAGGAGAAAAAAATCATAGGCAGGAGTTGTAGACCAAGCTGGATGAGCAAGCATCTTAGAGAAGTGATTAAGAAAAAGCAGAAAGTCTACAACAAGTGAAAGATGGGCGGAATTAGCAAGGAAAGTTACCTTATTGAGGTCAGAACATGTAGGAATAAAGTGAGAAAGGCCAAAAGCCATGTAGAGTTGGACCTTGCAAAGGGAATTAAAACCAATAGTAAAAGGTTCTATAGCCATATAAACAAGAAGAAAACAAAGAAAGAAGAAGTGGGACCTCTAAGCACTGAGGATGGAATGGAGGTTAAGGATAATCTAGGCATGGCCCAATATCTAAAAAAATACTTTGCCTCAGTCTTTAATGAGGCTAATGAGGATCTTGGGGATAATGGTAGGATGACAAATGGGAATGAGGCTATGTTGGTAGATATTACCACATCCGAGGTAGAAGCCAAACTCAAACAGCTTAATGGGATGAAATTGGAGGGCCCAGATAATCTTCATCCAAGAATATTAAAGGAACTGGCACATGAAATTGCAAGCCCATTAGCAAGAATTTTTAATGAATCAGTAAACTCAGGAGCTGTACCATACGACTGGAGAATTGCTAACATAGTTCCTATTTTTAAGAAAGGGAAAAAAGGTGATCCGAGTAACTGTTAGTTTGACGTCTGTAGTATGTAAAGTCTTGGAAAAAATTTTGAAGGAGAAAGTAGTTAAGGACATTGAGGTCAATGGTAATGGGGACAAAATACAACATGGTTTTACAAAAGGTAGATCATGCCAAACCAACCTGATCTCCTTCTTTGAAAAGGTAACAGATTTTTTAGACATAGGAAACGCAGTGGATCTAATTTACCTTGATTTCAGTAAGGCATTTGATACGCTTTCACATGGGGAATTATTAGTTAAATTGGAAAAGATGGAGATAAATATGAAAATTGAAAGGTGGATAAAGAACTGGTTAAAGGGGAGACTACAACGGGTCGTACTGAAAGGTGAATTGTCAGGCTGGAAGGAGGTTACTAGTGGAGTTCCTCAGGGATCAGTTTTGTGATCGATCTTATTTAAACTTTTTATTACTGACCTTGGCACAAAAAGTGAGAATGTGCTAATAAAGTTTACGGATGACACAAAGCTGGGAGGTATTGCTAACACAAAGAAGGACCGGGATATCATACAGGAAGATCTGGATGACCATGTAAACTGGAGTAATAGTAATAGGATGAAATTTAATAGTGAAAAGTGCAAGGACATGCACTTAGGGATTAATAATAAGAATTTTAGATATACATTGGGGACACATCAGTTGGAAGCAACAGAGGAGGAGAAGGACCTTGGGGTATTGGTTGATCACAGGATGACTATGAGCCGCCAATGTGATACGGCCGTTAAAAAAGCTAATGCGGTTTTAGGATGCATCATGTGAGGTATTTCCAGCAAAGATAAGGAGGTATTAGTACCATTATATAAGGCACTGGTGAGACCCCACCTGGAATACTGTGTGCAGTTCTGGTCTCCCATGTTTAAGAAGGATGAATTCAAACTGGAACAGTTCAGAGACGGGCTACTAGGATGATCCGAGGAATGGAAAACCTGTCATATGAAAGGAGACTCAAAGAGCTTGGCTTGTTTAGTCTAGTCAAAAGAAGGCTGAGGGGGGATATGCTTGCTCTTTATAAATATATCAGAGGGATAAATATTAGGGAGAGAGAGGAATTATTTAAGCTTAGTACCAATGTAGACACAAGAACAAATGGGTATAAACTGGACACTAGGAAGTTTAGACTTGAAATTAGACGAAGGATTCTAACCATTAGAGGAGTGAAGTTCTGGAACAGCATTCCAAGGGGAGTAGTGGGGGCAAAAGACATATCTGGCTTTAAGACTAAACTTGATAAGTTTATGGAAGGGATAGTATGATGGGATAGCTTAATTTTGGCAATTGATCTTTGATTATCAGCAGATAAGTATGCCCAGTGGTCGGTGTTGGGATGTTGGATAGGATGGGATCTGAGTTACTGCAGAGAATTCTTTTCTGAGTGCTGGCTGGTGGGTCTTGCCCACATGCTCAGGGTTTAGCTGATCGCCATATTTGGGGTCGGGAAGGAATTTTCCTCCGGGGAAGATTGGCAGAGGCCCTGGAGGTTTTTCGCCTTCCTCTGCAGCGTGGGGCATGGGTCATTTGCTGGTGGATTCTCTGCAGCTTGAGGTCTTCAAACCACAATTTGAAGACTTCGGTAACTCAGACATAGGTTAGGGGTTTGTTATAGGAGTGGATGGGTAGGGTTCTGTGGCCTGCTTTGTGCAGGGGGTCGGACTAGATGATCACATTGGTCCCTTCTGACCCTGGAGTCTGAGTCTATGAGTCTATGAACGTGCACAAATAGAGGCCAGATTGAAGAAGCTTCTTTGAAAATTTGCCCAACAATTGATTTGTAATGATGTGGCACAATTGGTAAAGGATTTAATCTAAAAGGGAGGTTTGATGTTCATGAGATAAAGCTTCTAGAAAGCTGAAGTCCTTCCAAAATCAGTCCAAAATGGAAATCAACGGTGCAGTCCATCAATATTAAACTTGGTTAAGTGGCATGTTCTCAAAGACGACGGAATGTATCTTGAAGTCCCTGTTCAGTCCAAACTCGACCTGTGCTGTTTATTTTCTCTACCCAGGTATACAATTATATATCTATGTATTAGTATAATTCATAAATATTTAATAAGTATATGGCACATATTTACGCTAAGACTCCCATCCCTCTACAGTGTAGAGCAACTTGAAGAAGGAGTAAATATAATTTATGCCCACTTTATGCTTCCAGAGCAGTGTAAATGAGAGTAACACCCTGAATGTGCTTGGTAAAGTAAGCAATTAAAAAGAGTATTTTCCCAGTTGCCTGCCCTGTAAATTCCTCCTGCAAAAAGCTAAACAGAATTCTCCAGAAGTGTTTTCTTGGAAATTATCCATAGTAACTAACTTGTTGATGTCAGAATATGTCAAAAGTGATTTTGAATTAAAGATTCCCTCTATTCGATAGCCTGGCTGGGATGGGGGATCCAGGATACACTGGGTGGGTTTTGACTGCAGTGGGGGGATGCCAAAAGGAGATTGAGTTTTGGCTGGTGTGAATTTATCCTGAATTAATGCAGCTAGGTCAGTGTCTGAAATGTCCTTCTGAGCTTGGCTTGTGTGAGTCTGCATGTGTTCCCTGCCTAAGCCACTGGGCAGAGCAGGGAATGTTTTCCACTGGGCCCCTGGCATTGTGCAAGGGAGGCTTCCATTTTTGGATTACAGAATTACAGGACTTTCACTATGGTATCACATCTATTTGATGCTCCTGTGATGCCTTAATGAGACTCTAAGAAATAGTTGGAAAATTTTGTCATTTTTATTACTTTTAATTCTGTGCTTGATTTTCCTATAGAATTGCTCGGATGATCCGTCAGGAAAGAGGAAATGCCCTGCTTGTTGGAGTAGGAGGTACTGGCAAACAGTCTCTCACTCGGCTTGCCTCTCATATATGTGGGTACAAATGCTTTCAGATAGAACTTAGCCGTGGTTATAATTACGACAGTTTTCATGACGATCTGAGGAAGCTGTATAAGATGGCAGGAGTAGAAGACAAAGATATGGTTTTCCTCTTCACAGACACACAGGTATGTTTAAATAGGTCGACCAGAAATGCAGTTGGCTTTAGCTTTAAAATATTGTGGCATACACTATGAAAAGCTATTTATTTTTATATGGTGTTGTTTATATGGAGTAAGAAAATGCTTTAGAGTGAGGCTCATAAGCTTAAATCAATAAATACAATCTTATAGTAATATATAAAAAGAGGAAGCGACTCAGAGGAAGGAAGAGGAGAGTTCTTGGTAACTGAGGTAGCTACCTCCAGCTTTGAGGAATTATGGGAAAGGGGCACAGGAAGAAGGAAGAGCAGACTTGAGACTGCAGGGGAATATGGTGTCAGACAGGAAGAGTGGGCCAAGATCATGACAGGACCAAGGACAGAGTTTCAATCTTGTGCAATGGAAAAGATGAGCGGAAGGTATAAATCTTCCCCCAGAAGTGAAAAATGAGGTCAGTAGAGCTGTTCTGATTTATACCAATTGAGGATCTGCCCCATTGACTTCTTATTCAAGGCTCTCAAGAAATATGAAGTGATTGATATTAGTGAAAACCAACGATGTGATCAAGCAGGATGAAAAAAGGACAGGTCATGATCAGAAGCCAGAAGTAAATAATTAACTATGCAAAGAAAGGTATTCTCAGTACTGAAAAAAGATACATTAATAATGTACATAAGCTGTTGTATCTGTTTACTTATCGTAGAAAAGTGTTATACTTTTCCTACTGGAAATAGATCAGGGCATCTAAAAAATACATCTGAATCTTACGATTTATTCCCTGAGCTCAGACAATATCATTTCTATGAATAAGCTGTGATCTGGAAGAGCAGGCTAGGTAGTGACTCACAAAATAAGCATGTCAAATATCCCTACCTTCCCAGTTTCTATATCCTAGAAGGTATCTGAATCCAGGTATCCCTGCTGTGTGTTCGTTAACTTCTGAGAATTGAATATGCTTTTCCACATCACAGCTAATTTACAGGCATGCTTTTGTGTGAGCTCTGCTATGAAACAAGCAAAATGGCTTTCGTTCCTTTGGATATGCTAAGTTCTTCTGTGTATACTTTCAAAGCCATACTTGCAAAAGCAGTTTCTCACATTTTGCCTTCAGAAGATTATTTTGCTAGGCTGCTATCTGTTAATAGGAACTGCTTCAACTTTGTGCTATAAAGCTTAGAAGTAGCCTCCTCTGAAGTTGTGATCAGTTCAGCAATCGTACAGTAAACAGCTTTTGATCTTACTTTGGGAGCTGAAGGCCAGATTGTCAATCTTTTACTTCCAATGAGGAGCCGGTAATGATAAGTATTCCCAGTCATGGTAGTGGGACACTGGGAGTGAGTAACTGCTCACCAAAAAGAGTATGGGGTTCTGGCCCTGTGAAACTGTTCTTTGATTAGTGCTGTAACAACCACAAATCAATTACTTAGGGCCAGGTTGGGGCTAGTCTCTTCACAAAGGAGAGGGAAGAGTTCAATTTAGTGTTGTGTTCCCATTCAGTACCCACAAGGTTGGCTGAGCAGCACCAGCTCTGTTCCTAGCTAGCATCTCCACAAGCTGTTTGAAGGGGGCTGGGGAGAAGGCAGGGTTGTACCCAACTCGCACCTGCGACCAATGTTGGCTATGCATAGCGCAGTACGTATATTATACCCTCTCCAATGGTGGCAGAGCCTACTGCTTTGGTGTTTGATTCTGGAGGAGTTCTGACAGAATGCCTAACAGGGACACCAGCTGCAGCAGAGCTCACTGCACATGCCCCTGTGTGCTTCTGCCTGCTGAAGGCAGAGCGTAGCCCTTATCTGAATGAACAATTTCCTGGACTACATCAGCGTATGCTGCTTATACTGGACTACAGCAGCTTATTTCTTGCTTGCAACTTTTCATTTCCTGTCTATTAAACCTGCATTCAGACGCTGTATAGAATTTATTTGACTCTGATTTTCTTGAGTCTTAAGATGAATAATAGAAAGTAATTTTAGTATATTCATTGACTTTTAAGGCTCACAGTTTTCACAGGTATATTAATATTAACATGTACACTGCATGAAAGCTTGTTATATTTTTGCGAATGAAGTCTCTCACAAGTCCTTAGCATAATCAGTAGCTCTGTTTGACAAGGTGAGAAAATAGGTTGCACATAAAGAAACTACGACAAAGTCAGACAGCATTTGAAGAAGTGGATGGCATATGCCGAAATGAACTGCACAGGATCACTACTAGTGTAGAGAAAGCCAAACTACATGAAGAACCAAGATTCTGTACTATTCTCAAAATGCAATAGAATTCAGTGAAAATGAAGGAATACAATGTGAAAACCTTCCCCTCCCCCTCCACCGACGGCTAAGGGAGTCTGCATGCTGTTACTTCACTTAATTCCTACTGTGGCAGTGGCTCTGGCTCTGGCTCCGGCTCCAGCTGCTTCTCGTTGCAGAGAAGTTTTGAGGCTGACTTCCTCTCGCTGGCCTCACAATGCACAGAACCTGGATGCCCCTGCACATGCAGCCTGAGGGAAGGCAAGGGGGTCCTGGGAATAAGGGACACAGAACGGAGTGGGTACCAAGCGGCTTCCGCGTGTGTGGGCTGTCCCTTAGGAGGTGGGCCACGTCAGGAGATCAGGCTGTGAGTGAGAAGAATGATCATATAAGTGGGAGCACTGATTATCTGCAAAACAGGGAAGGCCGTGTTGTGAGGTACAGAGGGAGAAAAAGGCTATTCACCTGTTCAGAAGCAGCTTCTTCTGATGGTTGGTTGGTGGATAAAAGTATTGGCCCTCAGTTTGAAGAGTTAATGCAAAAAAGACGGTTGCTCACCTTTGTAACTGTTGTTCTTCAAGATGTGTTGCTCAGATCCATTCCAGTTAGGTTAGGTGCGCGCCGCGTGCACGTTCGTAGGAGAAACTTTTACCCTAGCAACCCTCGGCGGGTCGGCTCGGCGCCCCCTGGAGTGGCGCTGCTATGGCGCCTAATATATATCCCAGCCGACCCGGCCACCCTTCAGTTCCTTCTTGCCGGCTACTCTGACAGAGGGGAAGGAGGGTGGGTTTGGAATGGATATGAGCAACACATCTCGAAGAAGAACAGTTACAAAGGTGAGTAACCGTCTTTTCTTCTTCGAGTGATTGCTCATATCCATTCCAGGTAGGTGATTCCCAAGCCTTACCTAGGCGGTGGGGTCGGAGTGAGATGTGGCGGTATTTAGAACTGCTGCGCCAAAGGCTGCATCATCTCTTGATTGCTGGACCAGTGCGTAGTGCGAGGTGAATGTGTGGACCTATGACCAGGTCGCTGCACGGCATATCTCCTGGATAGATACGTGCGCCAGGAAGGTGGCTGATGACGCTTGAGCTCTAGTGGAATGCGCTGTAAGGTGGCCAGAAGGGACATGAGCTAGGTCGTAGCATGCACGAATGCATGCAGTCACCCAGGAGGAAATCCTCTGAGAGGAGATTGGCAGGCCTTTCATCCGCTCCGCGACCGCCACAAACAGTTGGGGAGACTTTCAGAACGGCTTTGTTCGCTCAATGTAGAAAGCGAGTGCTCTGCGTACATCTAAGGAGTGTAGCTGCTGCTCCCTCGAGAAGAGTGGGGCTTCGGGAAGAAGACCGGGAGGAAGATGTCCTGGTTGGTATGGAAGGCAGACACAACCTTAGGGAGGAACGCCGGGTGGGGTCGCAGCTGTACCTTGTCTTTATGGAAAACAGTGTAGGGTGGGTCCACTGTAAGAGCTCTCAGCTCGGAGACCTGCCTGGCCAATGTAATGGCCACTAGGAAAACTGTCTTCCATGATAGGTACAGGAGTGAACAAGTCGCTAGTGGCTCAAATGGTGGGAGCATGAGCCTGTTTAGGACAAAGTTAAGGTCCCAGGTAGGGGCAGGGTGATGTACGGGGGGATAGAGATGCTCTTGGCCTTTAATGAACCGAGTGACCAATGGGTGGGAGAATACGGAGTGGCCACCTTCTCCTGGCCGGAAAGTGGATATGGCCGCTAAGTGTACCTTCAGGGAGGATGTCACTAGGCCCTGCTGCTTAAGGTACCAGAGGTAGTCTAGGACCGTGGGGATCGGAGCCTCCAAAGGGGTAATGCCCTGAGTTGCACACCAGCAAGAGAAGCCTTTCCACTTCGCTGACTACGTTAAGCGGGTGGAAGGCTTCCTGCTGCTAAGGAGAACATGCTGAACCGGCGCGGAGCAGCTCAACTCTGCCACGTTCAGCCATGTAGGAGCCATGCCGTGAGGTGAAGGGCTCGTAGGTCCGGGTGACGGAGCCTGCCGTGGTCCTGTGTGATCAGGTCTGGATGGAGAGGGAGGGGGACTGAAGAGTCCACAGACAGATCCAGCAGTGTGGTGAACCAATGCTGTCTAGGCCACGCAGGTGCAATCAGGATTAGACGCGCTTTGTCCCTGTGGAGTTTCAACAGGACTTTGTGCACTAGGGGAAAAGGAGGGAAGGCATACAATAGGTGGTGCCTCCATGACAGGAGGAATGCGTCCGTGATCGACCCGGGAGAGAGACCCTGAAAGGAGCAAAACTCCCGGCACTTCCTGTTCGAGCGGGAAGCAAACAGGTCTATGCGGGGAAATCCCCACCTCTGGAAGAGGGAATGTATGACGTCCAGTCTGATCGACCATTTGTGGCAGAGAAAGGACCGGCTGAGCCAGTCCGCCAGTGCGTTCCGGACACCTGGAAGAAAGGACGCCACAAGATCTATCGACTGGGCTATACAGAAGTCCCAGAGTCGAACGGCTTCCTGACATAGGGGAGATGAACGGGTCCCCCCTGTTTGTTGATGTAGTACATGGCCGTTGTGTTGTCCGTGAATACCGAAACACAACGGCCGTGTAGGTGTTGTTGGAATGTCTGGCAGGCGAGGCGGACTGCCCTCAACTCCCAGATGTTTATGTGAAGTGTCAACTCCTGGGATGACCAGAGACCCTGGGTACGCAGGTGCCCTAAGTGGGCCCCCCAACCCAGGGATGATGCATCCATTGTCAAAGTCATCGACGGTGGCTGTGGATGGAACGGCATCCCCGCGCATATGAGGGATGGAGTCAGCCACCAGTCGAGGGAGCGGAGAGGGCCGCGGGGGACTGTCACCAGGACGTCTAGGTGATCCCTGCCCGGGCGGAATACCGAATGAAGCCACGTTTGGAAGGGTCTCATGCGGAGTTTGGCATACTTTGTCACATAAGTACATGTGACCATATGTCCCAGTAGTGCAAGACAGGTGCGAGCTGAGGTGATCGTGGAGGCCTGCAAGCTCCGTATGATCGAGACGATTGTCTGGAAGCGGGGCTGAGGTAAGTAGGCCCTGGCTTGAGTAGAGTCCAGGGTTGCGCCTATGAAGTCCAGCCTCTGCATGGGGACCAGGGTGGATTTCTCGGCGTTGAGGAGCAGGCCTAACTGGGAGAAAAGGTCCGTAACCACCTCGACATGCTGCCGTACCTGCGACTGGGAGGATCCCTTGAGGAGCCAGTCGTCCAGGTATGGGAACATATGAATTTGCTGCTGACAGAGGTGGGCGGCCACGACGGCCATACACTTTGTAAACACCCTCGGGGCCGTGGAGAGGCCGAAGGGGAGGACTGCAAATTGGAAGTGCTGGTGTCTGACCGTGAAGCGAAGGTACTTCCTGTGCGGTGGAAAAATGGCAATATGGAAGTACGCGTCCTTCATGTCGAGGGCGGCGTACCAGTCTCCAGGATCCAGGGATGGGATGATCGTTCCCAGGTAGACCATGCGGAACTTCAACTTGAGCATCCATTTGTTGAGGCCCCGCAGGTCTAGGATAGGTCTGAGACCTCCCTTTGACTTGGGAATCAGAAAATATTGGGAGTAAAACCCCTTTCCTCTCTCGTCTAGAGGTACCTCCTCTATAGCTCCTGCTGCGAGGAGAGATCGGACCTCCTGCAGGAGGGTTTGCTCGTGAGAGGGGTCCCTGAAGAGGGACCGGGAAGGAGGGCGGGAGGGTGGTGAAGAAGCAAATTGTAGGTGGTATCCTTGCTTCACCGTGCGCAGAACCCAAAGATCTGATGTTAATTGGGACCACGCCGGGAGGAAGTGGGAGAGGCGGTTGGAGAAGGTAGGGGGAGGATCCTGTCCTAAGGCTGATACGCCGTCCCCGGGCGCACTTTCAAAAACCGGACTTGGGGCCCGGTGGTGCCTTAGAGAGCCCTTGGTTTTGGCCCCCCGGGAGCTGGACTGGCGTCTGCGGCCCCCCCGTCTGCGCCTTCTGCTGAGGTCCTGCCTCTGGCGGGGTGGGAAATATGGGCGGCGTGCTTAGGGCCTGAAGGGTCTACGCTGGGTCGCAGGGGTATGCATCCCCAGCGAGCGTATGATCACTCGATTGTCCTTCAGGCTTTGCAGCCTGGGATCCGTTTTGTCCGAGAACAAACCCTTGCCGTCAAAGGGTAAGTCCTGGATGGTCTGCTGCAGTTCCGGGGGTAGGTTGGAGACCTGAAGCCAGGAAATGCGCCTCATGGTAATCCCCGAGGCCAGGGTTCTGGCTGCTGAGTCGGCCGCGTCCAGTGAGGCCTGGAGAGAGGTCCTGGCCACTTTCTTACCCTCCTCCAGGAACGCATTGAACTCCTGGCATGAGTCCGGGGGTAGTAGCTCGGAGAACCTACCCCCTCCGCTCAGGTGTTATAACTGTACCGACTCAATAGGGCCTGCTGGTTGGCCACACGGAGCTGCAAGGCCTGTGCTGAGTACAACTTGCGACCCAGGAGATCCATCCATCTAGCCTCTTTGGATTTAGGGGCCGGTACCTGCTGGCCATGTCGTTCCCTTTCGTTGACCGACTGGACAACTAGGGAAGAGGGAGGAGGATGGATGTACAGGTATTTGTACCCCCGAGAGGGTACCATGTACTTTCTTTCGACTCCCTTAGCCGTCGGTGGAACGGAGGCTGGAGACTGCCAAAGGGTATCGGCAGTGGCCTGGATGGTCTTGATAAATGGTAGCGCTACCCGGGTAGGAGCATCCGCAGTGAGGATGCTCACTACTGGGTCTTCAACTTCTGGGACCTCCTCCACAGGCAGATTGATGTTAAGGGCCACTCTGCGCAGGAGGTCCTGATGGGCCCTGAGGTCTATCGGCGGGGGTCCTGAAGATGAGGTCCTTGCCACGGCTTCATCCGGCGAGGAGGAGGAGGATATTCTGGGGATGAGTGTGTCCTGGATGGCCTCCTGCTCCTGGGTCGGTTCCTGCTCCAGCTGCCCTGGGGAGTCTGGTGGTAACTGCTCTTCTGACTCAACCACGGAGGGACGGGAAACAGTGGCCTCTGGTACCCGATGTTCCAAGGTAGCAGAACAAGTCTGGATCAGGGAGCACCCTGGGCCTGATGGTACGCCCAGGGTGTCCAGAAGACCCACTGTTGGGATCCCACATCCTGCGGACGGGGGTCCTGGAACACACCCACCGGTACTTCCGGATCCCAGTCCCGGTTGTAGTAGCTGCCCGCCTGGGAGGATGCAGACATGTCTCTGGACGGCCATGGTGGAGCAGCGAAGGTTGGAGCCGAAGTCCCAACGGACCTCACACCCCTCGGTTGTGGCGAACGGTGCCGGTACTCGTATCGGTACCGAGCGCGAGACCGGGACCTGCGACCGGCTTGGTGCCGGGAGGTCGATCAAGATCTCGAGTCTCTCTGCCTCGACCTGCTCCTGGAGGTGCGGTGCCTGGTACGGTGCTGGGAGCTGGAGCGGTACCGCGAGTATCGGGTTGACGCCCGAGATGTTGACCGGTGCCGGGAGCCTGACCGGTACCGAGGTGAAGGCCGGTGCCGGGAGTCCGAACGGTGCCGAGTCGGGGAATGGTGCCGAGACTGGGATCGCTGTCGAGAGTGGGAACAACGTCTCTATCTGGAGCGTCTGCGGGATCGTGATTCGGAGCGGTGGCGGTCCGCCACGCTGACTGATGATGGTCTGGTCAGGGTCGGCTTGCCCATTGATTGCAGTACCTCCACTGGCGGTGCCGGGGGTAAGGGCGGTGCTGCATCAGTGATCGCGATCAGATCTCTTGCCGCAGAAAACGTCTCCAGGGTAGACGGCGAAGTAAGCTCTACCACGGTGGGTACCGGGGAGCCGCCAGGCGCCGGACTCTACGGCCCTGGTGGGGCTGGAGTCGACGGTGCCGGCTTAGGCGGTGCCACGGCAGATATCGGTGCCGGTCCGGCTTTGGTGCAGGCTCTGGCTGTGAGGTGGGTGTTGGCGGGTTCACTTGGGTCTTCACCGTCTTCGACCTCGGGGAGAGGGAGCGGCTTGGAGTAGGTTTCGGTGGCCGGTGCCGGGAGTCCTTGGTGGCAGCGCTCAGTGCCGTGGGGGTGCCTTTGCCACATAAGTACATGTGACCATATGTCCCAGTAGTGCAAGACAGGTGCGAGCTGAGGTGATCGTGGCTTGTGAGGTGACCAGCTGGCTTGTGCTCGGTGCCGAGGACGGAGGTGTCAGGGCCGCTTCCATGAGGAGCTGCTTTAACCTGATGTCCCGCTCCTTCTTAGTTCTCGGCTTGAATGACTTACAAATTGAGCACTTAGCCGATAAGTGTGACTCCCCGAGGCACTTTAGACAGGAGTCATGGGGATCTCCTACCATCATAGGCTTGTGACAAGCCGAGCACTGTTTGAAACCCGGTGAGCCGAGCATGAGCTCTGACTCCGGGTGCGGGGAAGGGGTTGACCCCCGATCCCCTCAAACAAATACTAACAACTATACTATTAACACTAACTAAGACTAATTAAATATATATATATATAACAACAATTAACTACAACTATGGATATAACAATGATAAGAAAAACTATGAGCTGCTAGGGAATATGGAGGTCAGCTAAGCCGCACTCCACTGTTCCAACGACCAACACGGGCGGTAAGAAGGAACTGAAGGGTGGCCGGGTCGGCTGGGGTATATATTAGGCGCCATAGCGGCGCCGCTCCAGGGGGCGCCCAGCCGACCCGCCGAGGGTTGCTAGGGTAAAAGTTTCTCCTACGAACGTGCACGCGGCGCGCACCTAACCTAACTGGAATGGATATGAGCAATCACTCGAAGAAGAACTGACTAATATCAAAATAGTCACGTGATCGTGAGCACAATAAACTTGGCCAAATGACAGATCCTACAGATAATATCAATAACTTTGAAAGATCGTAATCAGTGATCATACTGTGAACAGTGTGTGTGAATCAGATTAGAGACCACACATTTGTTAAAACTTCTGGGCATAAGGGAGAAAACAAATGGGGAAGACCTGTTTTGTTTTCCTAGGTAATATTTTGATTGTATCTGTTTCAAATATTTAACAGATAAGGATTTTCAAATACATTTTTCAGTTAAAAACAAAGATTTTTCTTACAATTTTTTTCTTACAATAGCTTATAAATTCAGCACTGTTATTTTTATATTCCTGATTGTTTTCTCCATATTTACACTTACAGAAGACACACACATTAATTCATTTGACATCTAATATTTATAAAATCTTATTTATAGATTGTTGTAGAGGAGTTCTTAGAAGACATAAACAATATTCTCAATTCTGGGGAAGTACCTAATTTATTTGAAAAAGATGAATTGGAACAGGTTCTGGCACCTACGAGACCCAAAGCTAAAGAGGCAGGAATACCAGAGGGGAGCAGAGATGAGGTAGGAGAAGTATTGCAAATATTAGTTTATTGTATCTGATAACATTGTAAGTAGATGTTACTAAAATTCTTGTTTTCAAAGAATTAAGTACAGACATTCTAACACATGCTTTAGATCTGTCTCTTATTTATCTAATGTATCTAATATGAAAAGAGGAAAACATTACATTTTGTTTATGCTCAGGAAGATCAATTTCCAGGACTTCTAATAAGTACTTCTGTTCTGTCATATGTGGACGAAATATGTATATTCCACCCTGGGAGAGAAGGGTTCAGCTGTTCATAGACAATTTCTGAGACTAGCTGTAGAAGTTAGAGATGGAAATGGCCTGTTAGATCATTCAGCCAAAGCAGGGTTGTTCCCTGCAGTACGTGACTGTACTAGATTTCCTTTGAGCAAACAATCTCATTGTCATCTCCTTTATTTTTCCCATATGCTATGTTCTTTTAAAACAGGTATTTCAATATTTCATTAACCAAGTTCGTCAGAAACTGCATATCGTTCTCTGTATGAGTCCTGTAGGTGAAGCTTTCCGAGCGCGATGTCGGATGTTTCCATCCCTTGTGAATTGCTGTACTATTGATTGGTTTGTGCAGGTTCGTACTAAGATCCACAGAGTAATAACTTTGAGATGTCTCAATAATAAACACTGCTATTATATATGCTATCTTATAAAAAATCAGGTAAAAGTCTAGCCTCCTGAATGTCATCTAGGATTATGTGACCTATGTGTTAATTTTCAATGACAGTTAATTCCAAGATTCTCATTAACTAGAATATCTTGAATAACTGATTGTGGTTTCTACTCAGTTGAAGATAACATATTGGATCCTGGCTTCTCCTTCAGTCTGAGACATTTCACAAAACCATAGGCAGCTCAGACTTGTCCACAGGGCTCCAAGGATTGACATCCTTTCATTCGTTGACCAGATTCTCTGCCTCCAGTGATGCAGACAAAGCTGTTCAGCATTCCTGCTTTATCCATTACAGTCCTCGCTTTAAAAGTGGATATGGGAGCAGAAGCCAACAATCTGCCCCCATCTTCCCCTCTGCCCCCGACACTCTTTACTGTCCTGTAGGGGACTCGGATTTCCAGGGCTTTGGTCTCTAAAAGAGACACGATGCTTATCTTGGTTTTTCCCCTGTCTTCAGTCCTGGTGCAGCAGGCCAAACAGAGCAAGCTGAAGGTCTAGATGACTTTCTGAGGAGACACACAAGAGGATCACTGCCATGATTTCTGTCAGCTTGCACACCTTTGCTTTGTCATGTGATGACGTTCAACATCTACATGGCTTGTAGGAACCATTAAATCCACCCCAGCCCACCAAGTCTTATCCAGAAATATCTCATCAAAGGCTGGCCAGTTTCAATATCACTGAGCTTATGGAATTCATAGGGACATTTGATCAGGTTTTTTTAGTATAATGTACTCTTTCTGCAATGATCTAGAGAAAACATCTAGTTTATATTGAGAATTTACCTTTTCGCCACAAATGTTGGCTTTGACTGTGATGAAGTGAATGACTGTTATTCCAATTAATCTTTTTCCCTTTTGCAGTGGCCCAGAGAAGCACTTCTTTCTGTATCAAGGACATTTTTCCTGAATGTTGATCTTGGAAGTGACGAATTGAAAGAGAAAGTTTCCGTAATGTGTGTAGATATTCATATGAGTGTGACTGAAATGGCAGATCGATATTATGCTGAGCTGCGGCGACGATATTACACAACACCCACTTCGTATTTAGAATTAATCAATCTCTACTTGATCATGCTGGGGGAAAAAAGGAAGCAGTTGGTTTCAGTAGGTTTAATTTTATTAAGCAAAAATCTCTGCTTATTGCGTCTGAGAAATGTGTCTTACTTCCCCTCAGATTTTTGTATTACTTTTCCTTCATGGTGAAGCAGCTTCAGAATTTACCATAAGTAAAATGGCTTGTAATTATTTTGTGGTAAACCAGCCCAATTTTCCTTTTCCAAGTACTGAGTATTAAAGCAAAGAATTTTTAAAGTCTAATTTACTTTCTACTATTGGTGCTTTTTGTTACCATTTTGCACTTCATTCTCATGGAAAATGAAAAAATATGAGTCATTTCACTTCCCCATCTCTTGTCCTAGGACAAGACACTTGGGATACAAACGTTGCAGCACAATGATTAAATCAAAACCAAAGAAAAACAAACATTTTTATTGATTTTTAAACATTGCATCAACAGATTGCAATAATATTCGTGTTTTGAAAATGTTTAATTAACAAAAATCAATGTTGAGCCTGAACATCTGGCAGCTTCTGTTTGATAAGCATGATCATGTTTGCCAATTTAGATGGTTTTTCTTTTATATCTGTATAAATATTGTTACATCCATACTAACATAACATTTTTATTAGAGCCACCCTTAAAATAAATTTATTATACAAATTATTTGTAACATAATTTACAACTGATATAAAACTTACATTACATTGTGTTAAAATATATTTGTGCATAAGTTTATATTTTTATCATGTTAGAACTTTTTGGACGTACTGTGTTTGGGAAAAGTATTTAGCTATATGAAATGTTTTTATTGGGCTGCAGGCTCGGGATCGAGTGAAGAATGGCTTATCCAAACTATTAGAGACAAACTTGCTTGTAGATAAAATGAAATTAGATCTCTCAGCTTTAGAGCCAGTCCTTGTAGAGAAATCAGTGGACGTTGAGGCTTTGATGGAAAAATTAGCAGTGGATCAAGAAAATGCTGATCAGGTACAAAGAGTTATCTTGTAATATTTATGAGATAGCATGTGTTACTGCTCAATAATTCATAGATACAGTAATGGCTTTAAAGATTAATAATTATGGGCTCTATGCTATCCTCTTTTATGTGACATACTGGGGAGCACAAGGGCCTAAAAGTGCAGAACTGAGCCTTGACAGGGATTGCAGAAAGGGAAAGGCAGTTAGACTGTGTCCTGCTTTTCTATAGTGTAGCTTCTACCAGTACAAACGTTTCTTCTGTGGATGCAGCAGAGGTTATGCAGACATTTTCCATGTTAGTTAATGCTGCTCCAAGAAGCCTTAACATCGCTTGTGCACTCCATGACACACATCTCAGGGGTTATGGCTGCTGAGGTAAGGTCAGTAGCAATGCAGCCGGCAGTAGGCCAGAGCCTGAGGCCTATAGAATTTGGTCTGTCCTTGCAGATCCTTGGCCTTTGCTCCTCAAAAATAATGGTATTTTAGTATCTTTCACCAGTTAATAACTTTCTGTGTGTGTCAGTACCAGTGACGCTCCTCTATAATTCTGTTTTGCATACTTTATGTATAAAACCAACAATGCAGAAGTGAGTGTTAAGCAAACCCATTAAAGAAACAAGACAGAACAAGTTAAGCCATTTAAATCTTTGTTGCATTTTGAAAATATTTCACTGCACATTTAATTTTGAGGTTCGCCGTGTTGTTCAAGAAGATGAAGCTATTGCAAAAGTGAAAGCAGAAGAGACTCAGGCAATTGCTGATGATGCTCAACGGGATCTGGATGAAGCTCTCCCAGCTTTGGAGGCTGCAAACAAAGCTCTTGACTCTTTGGATAAAGCAGATATATCTGAAATTAGAGTTTTTACTAAGCCTCCAGATCTTGTCATGACTGTAATGGAAGCTATCTCCATTCTTTTAAATGCAAAGTAAGCCATTCAGAGCTATATAGTATTTTGTTTTAATTTATTTTAATCTATTATTTGTTAATCTTTTTTTCTTTGATTTTTCTTCCCACCCTTCTCGTCCCAACTCTCCCTTAGTGAAATGTTTTGTATAATGGTACCTACTTCTACAGTAAATTCACATTTTAATAGGAAGAGTACACTAATGTGGAGAATATCTTTGGTTGGATCAGAGCATTGTCTCTTTGACAGCTGTAGTCACAACTGCTTAGCTTTGCTTTGGGGGTCTCTCATGCAAAATGCCTTCTACACTTTTCTCAGAAAAATGGTATCATCATCCACTGTGATGTGGTGATTATATTTGTGAAAAAGATTGGCCTGAACCAGAACCCCGAATAAAAACACCCCTGAACTTTGGGGAACTTCAGATCTAGATTGGCATCTATAGTTCGTAACTGGTCTCATTCTCTGTAGTGAGCTGGACTAAAACCGCATGTCAAACTTCCTGAACTTTTTCAAAGTTTCAGAACCAGTTCCAAATGTTGTGTCTTGGGTCCATCACTAATTTATAGTAACAGACCACATATATTCTTTGAAACCAGTTCTGAATGAGGAGAAGAAAGGAAGACTAAATTATAGGGTTACATTTAATTGTGCATGACATAATTTGTGTCTTTGATACAAGCAATTATTTTATAAGAGTTTCCAAAATCCCTAATGATAAAACTTGTCAGCTTTGATGTGCTTGGGTCAAATTCTAGTTTCTTGAAGCACAAAGTTGTATGCTTCAAGCAATGAAGCAATTAACGTCCGAAGAGGATGTAGAGATTTATTACATCAATAAGATATCATAACAAAACAATGAAAAGCCATATTTTAGATAATGATGCTAAAATATCTGGCATGGTAAACAATCCACATTTCAAAAACTGAACATTCCACAGGTCAAATTCTCCTTTTTTACAGAATATTGAAGTATTTTTTACTTAAAGCATAAGTTCCACTGCATTATTTACTCCCAACTATATGGATTTTTAAATCTTGACTATAAATAAAGTAGTTTTTCTTTAAATAAACCAAATGTATTATTTAATTTGAGATTGAGTTACTTTTTAGTAAGCCTCCTCTCACTTCTACTTTGAGAATTTGTCACTGAGCTCTTGGAAGCTGCCTTTTTTAACCATTAAGAGACTGATCTTATCTTTTGCTGATGAGTGTTTCCTAACAGATATGTCAGTGCAAAAGTCTCTTGGCCAGATCTTCAGTTGGTGTAAATTGGCATAGCTCCAGTGACTTCAAAGAAGCTACATTGATTCTCACCAGCTGAGGATCTGATTCTCTGAACTTCAAGTTGGTGGTGGATTCTCCATAAGTACCACATCCAAACATTTTTATTAAGATGACTTTGGATTTTCATGTGAGCCAATCCAGTTTTTTTTACAAGCTTGTGTACCAGGGAAGACTAGATTCCATGGTTTCAATGTGAAAAGAGTTTATTACCTTGACAGGACTAAACCATATAGGAAATTCACATAGTTGTTGGAGAGAGAAACAAAAGCCCAACTCTTTGGTTAAAAGATTGTCTCAGGAGATTAAAGTACAGATTCATACCTGTTGTGACTTGGCTGGAATTTCAGAGTCAGAAAGCCCATAGGGCCCATTCTACTAGAAAAGTAGCAGGTTTGGCAGCCTGCCTTTGTCTATAGATTATTTGAAATCCATAGAGGTGCTACCTGTAGTTCAGTTCACATTTTCACAAAGCATTAGTCTCTCAAGTCTAAGTGCCAATTTGGAGCAGCAGAGCTAGTCTTCTTGTAATAGCACTACTTCTTCGAGTGATTGCTCATATCCATTCAAGTTAGGTGTGCGCGCTTCGCGTGCACGTTCGTTGGAAGACTTTCACCCTAGCAACTCCAGTGGGCTGGCAGGTCACCCCCTAGAGTGGCGCCGCCATGGCGCTTGATATATACCCCAGCCGGCCCACCCGGTCCTCAGTTCCTTCTTACCGCCATGTCGGTCATTGGAACTGTGGAGCGCGGCATAGCTGTCCTCCACATCCCTAGCTCTCCTTCGTTTCACTGTTCTCATAGTTGTAGATAGTTGTAAATTGTAGTTAGTTATTGTTAATTGTAGTATAGTTGTATATACTTATTAGCGGCCTTGGGCTGTAGCCCTTCCCTGCGCCCGGCACCGGGCCCAAGCCTGGTTCGCCGGGGTTCAGACAATGCTCGGCCTGTAAAAAGCCGATGCCGACCAGCGATCCCCACGACGCCTGTCTGAAGTGCCTGGGGGAATCGCACATTTCAGACGACTGCCGCATCTGTAAGGCTTTTAAGCCTCGGACAAAAAAGGAGAGGGACCAGAGGTTAAGGACTCTCCTAATGGAAGCGGCACTTAACCCTGTGGCCTCGACGCAGAGCGCCGGCTCCGTGCTGGCACGGACCACGCCGGCACCAGAAAGACGCCCCGGCACCGACCTTCCCCGGCACCGGGACCCGACGCAAGACCCTCAAAGTCTGTGACTCCATCCTCGCAGGCTCGAGTGGAGCGCCCGGCACACCTCTGCCGTGGCACCACCAGCAGGGATTCCGTCGACTCTGGGCCCCGGAGGTCCTTTGAGTCCGGTCCCTCCTAGCTCCCCTATAAGATCTGGGGTTGAGCTGTTGGTCCCTTCAACGCCAGAGACATTCACTTCGGCGCGGGACCTAATTGCTCTCACGGAGCCTACCCAGCCTCAACCCCCAGTACCCTCGGTGCGGGTCATATCTAGAGGCAAGCCTGCAACAATGCGAGTACCGTCTCCGGACTCACCCAGCCGGCACTGATCCCCTTTGAGGTCCCGGCACCGTGGACGTTCTCGCTCCAGGCGCCGCTCGCAGTCCCGGCACCGCTCCACTCGGCGGTACCGGTCGCACTCGCGGCACCAGTCATCTTCCAGATAGTCTCGCTACTCCCGGCACCGGTCTGGATCGAGTTGCCGCTACCGGCACCGAGACTTCAGGAGCCGTTCCCGTCGGCGGTCAGCACCCCGGTCGACCTCCCGTCACTGAGCTGGTGGCAGGTCCCAGGTCCGGTCGACCTCCCGGCACCGCGCCGGCGGCAGGTCCCGATCGACCTCCCAGCACCGCGCTGGTGGCAAGTCCCAGTCCCGATCCCGGCACCGATACGATTCCTGGTACCGGTCCCCGGCACCGAGAAGATCGTCGACGTCGAGACCGAGGGAGCCCTACCAGCCATGTTCGGCCCCACCATGGCCCTCCCAGCAGCCGTCTGTCTCATCGCAAACAGACAGCATGTACGCCCTAGACGCAGACAGACCCGCGACCCTCTTCCATGACCCTCCTCCGCAGGATCGGGGACCGCAGCAGTGGGGTTTCTGGACTCCCTGGGTGTACCATCAAGCCCAGGGCCCTCAACACATTCCACCTCAACCTATGGCGTCTGAGCACAGGACTCCAGAGGCCTCATTGTCTCGCCCTCCCCCCTCTCCGGCAGGGGAAGACTGATCCAACCAGCAGGACCCTGAGCTCCCTCCAGAATCAGAGGCGCTGATACAGACGGAGCCCCCCGTGCACCCGCTCCTACCGGGGGTCTCCTCGTCGTCCTCCCCCGATGAGGCAGTGGCGGGAGCGTCATCCTCCAGTCCTCCCCCACTCGACCTCAGGGCACACCAGGACCTCCTCAGACATGTAGCGCAAAACTTGAACTTGCAGGCTGAGGAGGTTTCGGAAATCGAAGATCCTGTGGTGAGCATTCTCTCAGCGGATGCTCCCACCAGAGTCGCCCTTCCCTTTATCAGGACTATTCAAGCCAATGCTAATACCATCTGGCAATCACCGGCCTCCATCCCTCCTGCTGCACACAAGGTGGAGCGCAAGTATATGGCACCCTCCAAAGGGTATGAGTACCTGCATGTACACCCAACCCCATGCTCCCTTGTCGTGCAGTCCGTGAACGAGAGGGAGCGCCACGGGCAGCAGGCCCCAGCACCGAAGTCCAAGGAGGCGAGGCGTATGGACCTGCTAGGCCGGAAGGTCTACTCAGCGGGCCCCTTCCAACTCAGAGTCTCTAACCAACAGGCCCTCCTTAGCCGCTATGCCTATAACTCCTGGGTGGCAGCGGATAAGTTCAAGGAGTTGTTGCCTCAGGATGCGCGTCAAGAATTCGCGGCAATTCTTGATGAGGGCAAGAAGGTCGCAAGAACTTCATTGCAGGCATCCTTGGATGCGGCAGACTCGGCCGCCAGAACTCTGGCTTCAGGGGTTACAATGCGCCGCATCTCCTGGCTACAGGTTTCTGGCCTTCCTCCGGAGCTCCAACACACCATCCAGGACCTCCCGTTTGAAGGTCAGGGCCTGTTTTTCAGAGAAGACGGACCCCAGGCTGAAAAGCCTGAAAGACAATAGGGTCATCATGCGCTCTCTAGGGATGCACACGCCCGGGACGCAGCGCAGACCCTTCCGACTGCAACAGCAGCAGCAGCAGCGCCGGCCCTATCCCCAGTACCGCCAGCGGCAGGACTTTAGTAGATGCCGAAGCAGGAATGGCCAGCGCAGACAATCGGGCCACCAAGGGGGGCAGAATCAGGGCTCCTCTAAAGCCCCACCTGGCCCAAAACCTTCGTTTTGAATGTGCGCCCGAGGACGCTGTACCAGTTTCCCCCACGGATCCATCCCCCCTGTTTTCCAACCGCCTTTCGATCTTCCTCCTGGCTTGGACCCAAATAACTTCCGACCGTTGGGTCTTACGCATTGTGCAAACGGGATACTGTCTGCAATTTATTTCACACCCTCCCTCCCGCCCCCCCACCCTCGTCCCTCTTCAGGGACCCCTCTCACGAGCAATTCCTCCTTCAGGAGGTGCGGACGCTCCTCGACAAAGGAGCCATAGAGGCGGTTCCAGAGAATGAGAAGGGCAAGGGGTTTTATTCCCGCTACTTTCTGATACCCAAGGCCAAGGGAGGCCTCAGACCTATCCTCGACCTGCGGGAACTCAACAAACATATGGTGAAGTTGAAATTCCGCATGGTATCCCTGGGGACCATTATCCCATCTCTGGATCCTGTAGACTGGTACGTCGCCCTTGACATGCAGGATGCTTATTTTCATATAGCCATTTTTCCGCAACACATACGCTTCCTTCGATTCGTGGTTGACCGCCACCATTATCAATTTGCGGTCCTCCCGTTTGGCCTCTCCACGGCCCCGAGGATATTCACGAAATGCATGGCGGTCGTCGTCGCATATCTTCGGCGCAGTCGCATACACGTATTCCCCTACCTCGACGACTGGCTGATTCGAGGCACGTCAGAGTCGCAGGTCCGCAACCACGTCCGCAAGATCAGCAGGCTCTTTGCAGCTTTTGGCCTCATTATCAACGTGGACAAGTCCACTCTGGTCCCCACGCAGAGGATAGAGTTCATCGGGGCCATTCTGGACTCCACCTTGGCCAGGGCCGTTCTGCCGCTGCCCAGGTTCCAGTCGCTGTCGGCCATGATTCGGCGCCTACAGACGGCCCCCTTGACCTCTATAAGGACGTGCCTAA
Organism: Gopherus flavomarginatus; assembly: GCF_025201925.1. NCBI lineage: Eukaryota > Metazoa > Chordata > Testudines > Testudinidae > Gopherus > Gopherus flavomarginatus. The sequence continues at coordinate 130,336,571 of NC_066619.1, forward strand.
CCCTCTTAGGCCACATGGCGGTCTGCACCTTTGTTACGGGTTATGCGCAGCTTCGCATGAGGCCCCTCCAGTCTTGGCTTATCGCACAATACCGTCCGGCCAGGCATCTGCTGGACGCGGTTATCACCATCCCCCAGGAGGTATTGGATTCCCTCCGGTGGTGGCTAGACCAGTCCGTAGCGTGTGCGGGGCTCCCGTTTCATCCGCCCCAACCCTCGGTATCCCTAACAACGGATGCCTCAGACCTGGGCTGGGGGGCCCACCTCGGAACCCTGAGGATGCAGGGCCAGTGGTCCCCTCAGGAAGTGGCCCTCCACATCAACATACGGGAGTTGAGAGCGGTCCGTCTTGCTTGCCAAGTGTTCTCCCATCAGCTTCAAGGTCGCTGTGTCTCGGTATTCACCGACAACACGACGACCATGTACTATATCAACAAGCAGGGCGGCACGAGATCCTCTCCCCTATGTCAGGAGGCGATGCGGCTCTGGGACTTTTGTATAGCCCACTCCATTCACCTTATGGCTTCCTTTCTCCCCGGAGTAGGGAACACGCTGGCAGACCGTCTGAGCAGATCCTTCCTTTCGCACGAATGGTCCCTTCGCCCGGATGTCGCCCTCTCACTCTTCCAGAGGTGGGGTTGTCCCCGGCTGGACCTCTTCGCGTCCAGAGGGAACAGGAAATGCCAGATGTTCTGCTCCTTTCAAGGGCGGGAACCAGGGTCGGTAGTGGATGCCTTCCTTATCCCGTGGACGACGCACCTGCTCTATGCGTTCCCTCCGTTCCCGCTTGTCCACAAGGTCCTTCTGAAGGTGCATAGGGACAGGGCCCGCTTGATTATGATAGCTCCAGCGTGGCCCAGACAGCATTAGTATCCGAAGTTGCTGGACCTGTCTCTGGCCGACCCAGTCCACCTGCCCCTTTACCTGGACCTGATCACCCAGGACCACGGCAGGCTCCGTCACCCGGACCTTCAGTCTCTGCACCTCATGGCGTGGTTCCTGAGTGGCTGACCAGGTCAGAACTACAGTGCTCTACCCCCGTACGTCAGGTACTACTGGGCAGCAGGAAACCTTCCACTAGAGCGACGTACTCGGCCAAGTGGAAGCGTTACTCCTGTTGGTGCATGGAGAGGGGTTCCTTCCCTATGGAGGTTTCTGTCGCCAGTATTCTTGATTACATCTGGTCCCTCAAGCAGCAGGGCCTGGCGATATCGTCCCTTCGAGTTCACCTGGTGGCTATCTCCACCTTTCATCCGGGAGGAGACGGCCGTTCAGTTTTCTCTCACCCTATGGTGACTAGATTCCTGAAAGGACTAGAACGTCTCTACCCCCAGGTTCGACCCCCTGCCCCTACCTGGGATCTCAACCTGGTTCTGACTCTGCTCATGGGCCCTCCATTTGAGCCGTTAGCGACTTGCTCCCTGCTCTATCTCTCCTGGAAGACTGCTTTCCTGGTGGCCATCACCTCAGCCAGACGGGTGTCAGAACTCCGGGCCCTCACAGTAGATCCCCCATATACGGTCTTCCATAAAGATAAGGTGCAGCTGAGGCCACACCCTGCCTTTCTCCCCAAGGTGGTCTCAGCCTTTCATGTCAACTAGGAGATCTTTCTCCCCGTCTTTTTCCCAAAGCCCCATTCGTCCCGCAGGGAGCAACAACTCCACTCGCTTGATGTCCGTCGGGCACTCGCGTTTTATGTGGAGAGGACCAAACCGTTCCGCAAATCCCCCCAGCTTTTCGTGGCAGTAGCGGAGCGAACCAAAGGGCTTCCCATTTCCTCACAGAGGATATCCTCGTGGGTAACGTCCTGTATCAGAGCCTGTTATGACTTGGCTCACACCCCTATGGGCCATGTGACTGCGCACTCCACCAGGGCACAAGCATCATCGATGGCTTTCCTCGCCCGCATGCCCATCCAGGAGATCTGTAGGGCGGTGACCTGGTCCTCCATCCACACCTTCGCTTCCCGTTACGCCCTGGTCCAGCAGTCCAGAGATGACACGGCCTTCGGCTCTGTAGTGCTCCATGCCGCGACTTCTCACTCCGACCCCACCGCCTAGGTAAGGCTTGGGATTCACCTAACTGGAATGGATATGAGCAATCACTCGAAGAAGAAAAGACGGTTACTCACCTTTGTAACTGTTGTTCTTCGAGATGTGTTGCTCATATCCATTCCACACCCGCCCTCCTTCCCCACTGTCGGAGTAGCCGACAAGAAGGAACTGAGGAGCAGGTGGACCGGCAGGGGTATATATCGAGCGCCATGGCGGCGCCACTCTAGGGGGCGACCTGCCGGCCCACTGGGGAGTTGCTAGGGTAAAAGTCTTCCGACGAACGTGCACGCGCGGCGCACACACCTAACTGGAATGGATATGAGCAACACATCTTGAAGAACAACAGTTACAAAGGTGAGTAACCGTCTTTTCTTAGCCTTCATTCGGAGGCCTAGCCCTTTGCTTACATGTGTCCTGCAGAGGAGATCTAGTCTATAGCACTTTTATGTTAATTACATGTGATATCGAAATGTAAATGCTGTTGCTATGTTTTTATCAAGCACTGGTTGTGGTCAAGCTCTTCAAAATACTGTACAAAGCAAGAGGAAGTGGTCTGAAAAGTGCAAATTTATTTAAGATCATGTTCTCAGGGCATGTCTGTCTCAAATTCCGTTACTGTTATTTTCTTTCAGGCCTGACTGGGCAACAGCAAAACAGCTCCTTGGAGATTCCAATTTCCTCAAAAAACTTTTAGAATACGATAAAGAAAATATAAAGCCTCAAATATTGTTAAAGCTTCAGAAATATATAAATAACCCAGATTTTGTGCCTGAAAAAGTAGAGAAGGTGTCCAGGGCATGTAGGTCAATGTGCATGTGGGTGAGAGCCATGGATTTATACTCTAGAGTCGTGAAAGAAGTTGAGCCAAAGAGACAAAAGTTAAATGCTGCACAGGTGCGTGTTTATGTCACTAATGTCTTTTATTTGTTAGAATGATAACTTTTGATATTATTACTTTTGTTTTTTTACTGTGGTAATGGCTAGAAGTCCCAGTCATGGATCAGGACCCACAGACCAAAATTCAGTTCCTGCTCCAGGGAACATCTGATTTAAGTAATAGAATTTTTTTCATCCAAAATTCTTCTTTTAACTCTTTGGGCCAAATCCAGCAGAAAGTAGCCTCCTGGGCTGCTGTCTTGCCTTGCTACAGAAGCTACTTCCAGTTCCAAGGATGACGTATCCTCTCCCTCCTGTCTGTAAATGCTGAATTAAGATCAGATGAGCACTCCATTTGTGAGGCACATGGGGCAATCAGGTATTGTACATGACATTGTCGCCTAGTTCTTCCAAGACTAACTAAACACAAGTCATCGGGGGATGAATTTTCAAAGAGCTGTGGCCCAAGAGAGACTTTCCCCAGCCATTGTTCCTGTGCCAATGTCCAGCCAACCTGATTACAGCAGAGACTAGAGAGTGTGACAGTTTCATATCCTACTCCCTAGAAAAATGGTGGAGGCACTCCTTATGAAAATATCATTTTATTAATAGGACAAAAATGTTCTGGTTTAAAGCCACATCTTTCAAAAAGACTCCTTATTCATATGTAGGCACCTGAATAAGTGACCTGATTTTCACCAGTCCCCTGTACCTGTCACTGCCATTGACTTCAGCTCTTCTAAAAATCAGGCCACCAGGTTTGAAAGCCTTCACCTAAATGTTTCCTTATGTTCTTAGGCTGAGCTTGATGCTACTATGGCTACCCTTCGCGACAAGCAAAAGAAATTAAAACAGGTGGAGGATCAGATACAGGCATTACAAGACCAGTATGAAAGAAGCCTTGAAGACAAAGAGAGCCTTGGTAAGTGATTTCTCTTGAAGTCGTTAAACAGTTAAGTTAGTCTTTCACTTTCATGCCTTCACTATACAGCTAGCTGGATCAGGGGAAGCTAGCTAGCCCTGACCCAGACAGTCTCATACTATACACAATATAAACCCAGTGGTATGGAAATTAATATGCACATCAGTAGGACTCCACTGAAAGGGTCAAACACATGATTTACTAGGACTCTGTCTCACCAGTGCTCCTCTGGTCACACAGTACTGTGGTAAGGAGACACTACATCTGCTGCCAACAGTTAGGCTTGTGACTGTTCCTTCAGGCAGCTTCAACTGGAGCAACCTGAGTCCAGTAGCAGGTGATGATAATATCACAGCAGAGGGTGTGCTGGGAGTTTGGTGAGGTCAAGATATGGGTTCATGGACCGTAGTCTGTCCTGAAGTACCCAATCAATAGGCCAAAAAGAAGTTTGCCAGAAGCCGCTGTAGAAGTTAAGGCTGGAAGAAAGGGTATGGACAGAGGGAGGCTAAAATAGAAAGCAAGGGAAAAGATTATTAGGAAAAATTGACTTTTTAATACTAATCACAGTCCAATCGTTTTATAACTGTTTAGCAAGGACCATGGCACTTACCCAGGCTCGCCTCACTAGAGCTGGAAAGCTTACAGCTGCATTAGGAGATGAACAAGTCCGGTGGGAAGAGAGCATCAGGAACTTTGAAGACGAGATTTCAAATATCATAGGGAATGTGTTCATAGCAGCTGCTTGTGTTGCCTATTATGGGGCTTTTACAGCACTTTATAGGCAACTGGTAAGTAAAAATAATCTCCCTTTTCTTTTTTCCCTCCATAATGTGGTGCTTGTGAAAGGTACCAAACTGGCATCACTGTAGAATTGCTCTAGCCTCTGAACAGGTGCAATATGGACCTTGTCAGTCTAAGCATCCCCCACAACTGCATTAATGGTCCTCAGCCTTTCTGTCCGGAGTTCAGTTTAAATACATATTCAGCTATTAGTGACAATTGTGAAAGGTGTAGGATTATTGTTAGTACAAGACAGGGACCCCTGTCTATTCTGAAATGAACTAAAGACACTCACTTCTCACCTCCTAAGCAATCAAGCAGCCATCCAATGATGATAACTTTTAATTACTACCAACTAGTGTCCAACAAGTTATTGTTACAATTCCCATGAAGTCATATAATCTCCTATGAATCTCTTTTTACAACTAATCTCTCTCTATCTCAGCTGATAGATTGCTGGATCAAGAAATGTCAGAATCTAGAGATTCCTATCAGTCCGGACTTCAGTCTTATAAACATTTTGGGAGATCCCTATGAAATTCGCCAGTGGAACACGGATGGATTACCACGTGACTATGTGTCTACTGAGAATGGGATTCTTGTGACTCGAGGGCGACGCTGGCCACTGATGATTGACCCTCAGGATCAGGTGAGCGCTGGTTGTTAACTGTACTGATGCATCTCCCTTTCCAAAAATTCAGCTCCTCCAAAATTTTATTTTGTACCGGACAGTTCTAACACTGACACCTTTTTCTTTGTTGGCTTGGGGCCAGATCCTCCGCTCATGCATATCAACATAATTCAGTAGAGCTATAGTGACTAATGCCAGCTGAGCATCTGGCCCATACATTTTCAGTATGAGATCTGTGATTAAAAATAAAAAACACGGTAGTGTTTCAGGTATTGCATGGACTCTAATTTAACATTCTCATTCCAATCAAAATTGGAATAGGTTTAAAATAATTAATAGAGTACTATGAATCTTTATCAAGAGGTTTCTAACTATAAATAACATGAAAATGATTGCGCAAAATGTGTGATATTAAAACCCCTCCACAATACGAAAACTATAAACTGTATTGCCAACAGAGGAAAAACAGTATTGTGTCCAGTTTTCATTAAAGGCCCAGGGATGAATCTCAAAGATGGTCAAAGCTATGAAAGGAGTTTCATAAAATGAAAGATTGTGAAGATTTATTATTATTTAAGCTAAAAAGGCGGAAAAAAACCCTGCATATACCTGCCTCACAACTGGTGTTTATTTTATGCCATAACTTTCACCGCATATTTTGGTGGTTTTCTGAATCCCCTTAGTTGACCTAGTGCTAAGCGACCATTGAACCACAGCCAGATTTGTTAGGACAGTTCACTGCATTGTTCACTCCTTTCCCCTAAATTGTGATTACTGGAAGCAGTAGGTGAGCACAATGAAAGAATTTAGAATGAAAAACCTTTTTCAATTTAATTTTTACATTTAAAACATTACAAGTATAAATCTACTATTAATTATTTTAAGGTCCAATCGTGTCTGTGTGAATATTCCTTCCTCCTTCACTCAACCCTGCAGCACCACCCTTTCGTCTTCCCTAGACATTATACAGGTCTCTCTTCATGGCCCGATATCCTTGTTGGAGGAGAGGGGCTGCTGAATGAATGGGCCAGGTTGTATGGGTGAGTCAGGTGAGCACAGGGATTGCTCCTTCCTAGTGCACAACTCATCCTAAAGGGGATGCATGGGAGGCCAATCCCGCTTCTCCACATCAGCCTTCGGTGCCCCAGGAAGAGTAATCTACCACTCAGTGTGTATAATCCCACTGGAAGCTGGCCCTCTGATATACAGTCCCTCATAGAGCTTCGCTTGGTGTGGTACTGCCTCACGCTACTCCCCAAAATGATTCTATGCCTTGAATGCCACAATCTGGACCTATAAAGGCCAATAAAATACTAGCAGTACCAGCACAGTTGAATATCACACCATGCAGTGTAAAAGCCTTAGATATTACAGATACAAGCAAAAACCTTATTTTCTGGTGACGCTTCTCAGGAGTAAAGAGTTAGTGCAATTGATTTACTTTTCCCAAGCAAAGCAGTGGTCTTAAGAATTGCACTTCTGAATATTGAGGCAAACATGCTAATTAACCTTCTGGTCAAATGTGACACTTAGCCAACCTTAGTGATTACTCTCTTGTTTCCTTCATAGGCAAATCGGTGGATAAGAAACAAAGAAATGAAATCTGGTTTAAAGATAATTAAGCTTACAGATGCTGGTTTCCTGCGTACTCTTGAGAATGCTATTAGATTGGGTTTACCTGTTCTTCTAGAAGAGGCATGTATCTTTTATCCTTAAACTTAAATTATTATCATTGTATTTCTCTCTCTTTTAATATGTTGGAATTAGTAGGAACATTGTAATCAAAAATTTCGTTTATGAACTTCAGTTTTTTCTGGCCACAAAATCCCAGAACCACTGCATAACATTTTCTACATTTTAGCTATATTATTTTTTCCAGAGAAATGTTAGCTAAAAATAACTGTTCAGTAAATATGGTTATTCAAAAAGCAAAACAAAAGATCTCTGTAATTCACAAAGAACTCCAGGAGAAATTCATTGTATAAGACGATAATCTAAAATATATGTTATAGAGTCACAGGTTTTTGCTTTTTTTTTTTCTTGAGAAACCTGCCTTTCATTTGAATTTTAATCTGGGTGATATGCTGCCAGAGGAGATTTTTTAATCAGACAATTTGTTTTTGAAACGTTGAAAAAAGTGTTCTTACTTTCTGAAAAATCTTCTAACGCTTTTTGTAATTTCGTATCTCTAAATGGCTTGGTGTACAAACATCACATCGATATTATTTGTTAGCCCTGGAAGAGAGGGCCAGATTCTCTGTCCTACTGTGCTCTTGGAGTGCAAAGCAGTCATAAATTTGGCCTAAGAGAAATGGTCTGAAGTAAATAGGATGAAATTCAATAAGGACAAGTGCAAAGTACTCCACTGAGGAAGGAATAGTCAGTTGCACAAATACAAAATGGGAAATGACTGCCTAGGAAGGAGTACTGCGGAAAGGGATCTGGGTGTCATAGTGGACCACAAGCAAAATATGAGTCAACAGTGTAACGCTATTGCTAAAAAAAGCAAACATCATTCTGGGATGCATTAGCAGAAGTGTTCTAAGCAAGACACGAGAAATAATTCTTCTGCTCTACTCTGCACTGATTAGGCCTCAACTGGAGTATTGTGTCCTGTTCTGGGTGCCCCATTTCAAGAAGGATGTGGAGAAACTGGAGAAAGTCCAGAGAAGAGCGATGAACATGATTAAAGGTCTAGAAAACATGACCTATGAGGGAAGATTCAAAAATTCGGGTTTGTTTAGTCTGGAAAAGAGAAGACTGAGAGGGGACATGATAACAGTTTTCAAATATATGAAAGGTTGTTACAGGGAGGAGGGAGAAAAATTGTTTTTCTTAACCTCTGGTAATTGGAGAAGAAGCAATGGGCTTAAATTGCAGTAAGGGAGGTTTAGTTCGGACTTTATGAAAAACTTCCTAACTTTCAGAGTGTTTAAGCACTGGAATAAATTGCCTAGGGAAGTTGTGGAATCTCCATCATTGGAGATTTTTAAGAGCAGGTTAGACAAACCACTGTCAGGGATGGTCTAGATATATAATACTTAGTCCTGCCATGAGGCAGGGGACTGGACTAGATGACCTCTCAAGGTCCCTTCCAGGCCGATGATTCTATGATTCTAAGTGGCCAAATGGGGATTCCCCTGGCAGAGGGGAATTCTTGAGGTTGATTTAATATATACTGGGGGTGAGCATGCTAGTTCCTGGGATCATGTGACTCCCAGAGGTGATGTAAAGCTACCGTTTCTCACAACTCCCTCCTCTAGGGTCCTGTGGTTGGTGTAGCTGAGCCAGGCTTGAGGATTACATATGTAGTACAAGTCTGTTGTTTATTAGGCTAAATGCAAAGTTTTTAAGTTATTTCCTATGGAAATTTGAATCTTTGAGGGTTTTAAGGAGAAATTTGGAGGAGGATAAATGAGGTAGCTCTATGGATATTTAAGGGGAACTCCTCCCAAGGCATTATGAGAGAAAGCATGAAGGTGCTTTTTTTTAGAATTTAACAAGTGGGCAATGGAGGCTGGTAATGTGAGGTAGTTGGAGGTGAGAGTCGACATCTTGATAGAGAATGAGTGATAATTTGGGGGAATAGGCTGTAGAGGCCCTCGAAAGTGAAGACAAACAGCTTGTGTTTGATGCAATAGAGAAAGAGAAGTCAGTGGAGGAAAACAAAGAGTGAGGTGACATAGTCAAAGTGACATGCTAGAAAAATGATCTTTGCAGCATCCTTCTGAATAGATATGAGCAGGACAAGATTGCATTTGTCAAGGCCAAAGAAAAGGATGTTGCAGTATTCAAGATGTGAGATGATGAGAGCCTGGGTGAGGGTCTTAGCTGTATGGATGGATAGGAAAGGCCATATCTTAGAGATGTTATGCAGAAAGAATCTGAAAGATTGAGATATAACCTGTATGTGCAGACCTAGAGAGAGGACCAACTTGAAGATGGCAGCCAGGTTATGGGCCTGAGTCACAGGCAGGATGGTGTTGCCCACAGTTCACAAAAAAAAGAGATAAGGCAGTGAGCATTTGGAGAAAGATTCAGAACTCTGTTTTAGCCATGTTGAGCATAACCTGATGGTTAGACATCCAGTAGATGTCAGAAACACACTTCTTCAAGTGATGGTCCCTAAGTGCATGGATACGTGTGTGCCGCATGCACCTGAGTTTGTAATTTTTTAGTAAGCAGTGTCCGTTGGTCCACACATGTGCCGTAACTGTCCTCATGCTCCGAACAGAGTGTGTAAGGGATGGTGCAGACCAGCACCTCTCCAGTTCTTTCTTATCACTGCATGGTCTGAATCGGAGTTCATACAGGGTAGTCATATGGCACAAGACATCTGGACCCTTCGAGAGTCCAGAATGCATATCAATTTACTAGATCTCAGGATAGTCCTTCAAGTCTGTAATGCATTCCTTCCACTCATCCAATCCTGACATGTTCAGATAATGTCAACATAACAATAAGGACAACATAACAACTGTCTTATATATAAACAAGTAGTGGAGAATGAGAGCCCTTCCTTTTTGTATAGCATCAGTTAACATCTGGAATCGGTGAAACCACCATCACATAACCCTTTCAGCAGCATGGGGTTCAGAACTCCCTAATGGACAGTCTCAGCAGATATTTTTCCATGGACCACAAATGGGAGATTCACAATTTAGTTCTCAACAAGGTCTTCACCCAATGGGCAATGCTGTCCTGGGACCTTTTTGCCTCACATGTGAACAAGAAACTTCCTCTATACTGCCTAGGCAAGGGCTCAAAGGGAGATACACTCCAGCTATCACAGAAGGATTACCTGAGGTATGCCTTCCCTCCCATTCCATTAATACTACAAGCCCCATGGAAAATCCATTAAGACAGAGCTCAAGTCATCCTCATTGTAACTGAGTGGCCAAGACAGTTATGGTTTACAGATCTACTGAAGCTCTCAGCTCAGCTGCCCATAAACATCTGCCCATTTCTGGACCTTCTAACACAACACCAGGGCACTTTCAAGCACCCTAATCAGGAACCACTGCAGCCTGGTATTCGGATGGTCGCTGAATGTAAGAGCGCTTGTGTTCCATAGTGATACAATTCAACCTTAATCAAAGTAGGAAAAACTCTACTACGATATGTTATTCAGCTTAAAAGAAGGTGTTTATCCTCTTGGACTCAACAATACATTATCTTCAGAATCTGCTGAGTTCCCTGCTGTCCTGGAATATTACCCGTAAGTCTTTGGATATCTCATTTAGTTCTCTTCAGGTTCATTTATCAGCAATCGGTGCTTTTCATCAGGGGCTGCTAACAGGGAGTTTTGCAAGGGAGTTCTCCAGGTGAAGGAGGAGCAAATACAGCATCTGTGGGGTAAATGACTGTCTGTAGTGTTTGTGTGTTTGTGTTGGGGGGTTACTTCCTGTGTGCTGTGTGCTGAGCTTGTGTTTGGCAGTCTGTTTGGTTGTTTGGTTGTTTGAAGGACCATGTGCTGTGGCTGGCAGTTGGAGGCCGTGAGCTTCAAAGGAAGGTTTGAAAGCTCGAAGCCTCTGGTAATTGGCTGAGCCTTAATCAATGGGCGAGGCATTAACTCAGGCCAGGGCTTTATAGGACCGCGCACAAGTGACCAGGGAGCTTGCAACCAGAGGCTGCTAACAGGGAGTTTTGCAAGGGAGTTTGGAAGAGGAGTGGGAAGGGAGGTGGGGGGTCCCTTGTCGGTCCTACCAGTTCCTCTGTAGTCCCCTTAAAACCTATAATCCAAACCATATTCCAAAGCCCCTTTCTTTAAACCATCCTTTCATTAAATAGGAGACAATGCAGGCAGAATCCCAGCAGCAGAGTGGGGGCTATCCAGTTTATTGCACTGAGTGTAGCATGTATGATTACCGGCCTTGTGGGCCGGTGGCGTATGCGTGCAGTTGGTGCAAGGAGCTCCTGGCCCTCAGAGACCACGTATGGACTTTGGAGGCCAGGGTGGTGAAACTGGAGGAGCTAAGGGAGGCAGAGAGGTATGTTGATGAGGCTTTCCGGGACACTGTAGAATTGTCCCACCTCTGCTCAGACAGCCTCTGTGCCATTGAGGAGGAAGAAAGGCCCGGGGAAGCAGAGCAGTCAATGGGAGCAGAGGGAAACCTTCCCATAGTTGGGACCCTCCTTCCAGATGGTGCTGGGGTTACCTCTCACACTGAGGTTACCTCTCCGGGGGAAGGAACTCCAGTTTCTAGGAAAGGGCAGGTGTTAGTAATGGGAAATTCAATCATTAGAAACGTAGATAGCTGGGTTTGTGATGACCGGGAGAACCGTATGGCGACTTGTGTGTCTGGTGCGAAGGTTGCAGTTCTCTCGAGGGATCTAGACAGACTTATGTGTAGTGCTGAGGAGGAGCCGGTAGTCGTGGTACATGTAGGTACCAATGACATACGGAAGGGTAGGAGAGATGTCCTGGAAGCCAAATTTAGGCTGCTAGCGAAGAGATTGAAATCCAGGACCTCTATGGTGGCATTCTCAGAAATGTTCCCTGTTCCACGCTCAGGGCCAGGTAGGCAGGCAGAGCTTCAGAGTCTCAATGCGTGGATGAGACAATGGTGTAGAGAGAAGGGGTTTGCGTTCATTAGGAACTGGGGAAACTTTTGGGATGGGGGAGCCTATACAGGAGAAATGGGCTCCACCTAAACCAAAGTGGAACCAGACTGCTGGCACTAAACATTAAAAAGGTTGTAGAGCAGTTTTTAAACTAGGAGATGGGGGAAAGCTGACTGCTGCAGAGGAGCATGTGGATCAGACACAGACTTCTCTTAGGGGAGAGTCTGATGATAGGGAATCTCCAGGTTATAGTCAGGAACAGAGGACGGAAGAGGATAATGTAAGGGCTGGATCAGATGATAAACAGTCACATAAAAAAAATCTGGCACATCAGAAAAGGGCAGACAAATAAACAGGGTCAAGTTTTTAAAGTGCTTGTGCACAAATGCTAGAAGTCTAAATAATAAGATGGGTGAACTAGAGTGCCTTGTGATAAAGGAGGATATTGATATAATAGGCATCACAGAAACCTGATGGACTGAGAGCAATTAATGGGACACTATCATTCCGGGGTACAAAATATATCGGAAGGACAGAACAGGTCGTGCAGGGGGAGGAGAGACACTGTATGTGAAAGAAAGTGTAGATTCAAATGAAGTAAAAATCTTAAGCGAATCCACATGTTCCATAGAATCGCTATGGATAGAAATTTCATGCTCTAATAGAAATATAACATTAGGGATCTATTATTGACCACCTGACCAGGACAGTAATAGTGATGATGAAATGCTAAGGGAAATTAGAGAGGCTATCACAATTAAGAACCCAATAATAGTGGGGGATTTCAATTATCCCCATATTGACTGGGAACATTTCACTTCAGGACAAAATGCAGAGTTAAAATTTCTCAGTACTTTAAATGACTGCTTGATGGAGCAGCTGGTATGGGAACCCGCAAGGGGAGAGGCAACTCTAGATTTAATCCTGAGTGGAGCACAGGAGCTGGTCCAAGATGTAACTATAGCAGGACCGCTTGGAAATAGTGACCATAATACAATAGCATTCAACATCCTGGTGGGGGGAAGAACACCTCAACAGCCCAACACTGTGGCATTTAATTTCAAAAGAGGGGAACTATACAAAAATGAGAGGGTTAGTTAAACAAAAGTTAAAAGGTACAGTGACTAAAGTGAAATCCAGGCAAGTTGCATGGGCCCTTTTTAAAGACACCATAATAGAGGCCCAACTTCGATGTATACCCCAAATTAAGAAACACAGTAAAAACTAAAAAGAGCCACCGTGACTTAACAACCATATAAAAGAGGCAGTGAGAGATAAAAAGACTTCCTTTAAAAAGTGGAAGTCAAATCCTAGTGAGGCAAATAGAAAGGAGCACAGACACTGCCAGTGTAAGTGCAAGAGTTTAATAAGAAAAGCCAAAGAGGAGTTTGAAGAACAGCTAGCCAAAACTCCAATGGTAATAACGTTTTTAAGTACATCAGAAGCAGGAAGCCTGCTAAACAACCAGTGGGGCCCCTTGACGATCAAAATACTAAAGGAGCACTTAAAGACGATAAAGTCATTGCAGAGAAACTAAATGGATTCTTTGCTTCAATCTTCATGGCTGAGGATGTTAGGGAGATTCCCAAACCCGAGCTGGCTTTTGTAGGTGACAAATCTGAGGAACTGTCACAGATTGAAATGTCACTAGAGGAGGTTTTGGAATTAATTGATAAACTCAACATTAACAAGTCACCGGGACCAGATGGCATTCACCCAAGAGTTCTGAAAGAACTCAAATGTGTAGTTGCGGAACTGTTAACTAAGGTTTGTAATCTGTCCTTTAAATCGGCTTCGGTACCCAATGACTGGAAGTTAGCTAATGTAACTCCAATATTTAAAAAGGGCTCTAGAGGTGATCCCAGCAATTACAGACCAGTAAGTCTAACGTCAGTACCGGGCAAATTAGTCGGAACGATAGTTAAAAATAAAATTGTCAGACACATAGAAAAACATAAACTGTTGAGCAATAGTCAACATGGTTTCTGTAAAGGGAAATCGTGTCTTACTAATCTATTAGAGTTCTTTGAAGGGGTCAACAAACATGTGGACAAGGGGGATCCAGTGGACATAGTGTACTTAGATTTCCAGAAGTCCTTTGACAAGGTCCCTCACCAAAGGCTCTTACGTAAATTAAGCTGTCATGAGTTGAAAGGGAAGGTCCTTTCATGGATTGAGAACTGGTTAAAAGGGAACAAAGGGTAGGAATTAATGGTAAATTCTCAGAATGGAGAGGGGTAACTAGTGGTGTTCCCCAAGGGTCAGTCCTAGGACCAGTCCTATTCAATTTATTCATAAATGGTCTGGAGAAAGGGGTAAACAGTGAGGTGGCAAAGTTTGCAGATGATACTAAATTGCTCAAGATAGTTAAGCAGATTGTGAAGAACTTCAAAAGATCTCACAAAACTAAGTGATTGGGCAACAAAATGGCAAATGAAATTTAATGTGGATAAATGTAAAGTAATGCACATTGGAAAAAATAACCCCAACTATATATACAATATGATAGGGGCTATTTTAGCTACAACGAGTCAGGAAAAAGATCTTAGAGTCATCGTGGATAGTCCACGCAGTGTGCAGAGGCGGTCCAAAAAGCAAACAGGATGTTAGGAATCATTAAAAAGGGGATAGAGAATACGACTGAGAGTATATTATTGCCTTTATATAAATCCATGGTACGCCCACATCTTGAATACTTTGTACAGATGTGGTCTCCTCACCTCAAAAAAAGATATTCTAGCACTAGAAAAGGTTCAGAAAAGGGCAACTAAAATGATTAGGGATTTGGAGAGGGTCCCCATATGAGGAAAAATTAAAGAGGCTAAGTCTCTTCAGCTTGGAAAAGAGGAGACTAAGAGGGGGATATGATAGAGGTATATAAAATCATGAGTGATGTTGAGAAAGTGGATAAGGAAAAGTGATTTACTTATTCCCATAATACAAGAACTAGGGGTCACCAAATGAAATTCATAGGCAGCAGGTTTAAAACAAATAAAAGGAAGTTCTTCACACAGCACACAGTCAATTTGTGGAACTCTTTGCCTGAGGAGGTTGTGAAGGCTAGGACTATAACAGTGTTTAAAAGAGGACTGGATAAATTCATGGTGGTGAAGTCCATAAATGGCTATTAGCCAGGATGGGTAAGGAATGGTGTCCCTAGCCTCTGTTCATCAGAGGATGGAGATGGATGGCAGGAGAGAGATCACTTGATCACTGCCTGTTAGGTTCACTCCCTCTGGGGCACCTGGCATTGGCCACTGTCGGTAGACAGATACTGGGCTGGATGGACCGTTGGTCTGACCTGGTACTGCCGTTCTTATGTTCTGTTGATAACCACATGATCTTCATTCACCCTGTCAAACTAGAGGCAGAATCCCAGCAGCAGAGTGGGGGCTATCCAGTTTATTGCACTGAGTGTAGCATGTATGATTACCGGCCTTGTGGGCCGGTGGCGTATGCGTGCAGTTGGTGCAAGGAGCTCCTGGCCCTCAGAGACCACGTATGGACTTTGGAGGCCAGGGTGGTGAAACTGGAGGAGCTAAGGGAGGCAGAGAGGTATGTTGATGAGGCTTTCCGGGACACTGTAGAATTGTCCCACCTCTGCTCAGACAGCCTCTGTGCCATTGAGGAGGAAGAAAGGCCCGGGGAAGCAGAGCAGTCAATGGGAGCAGAGGGAAACCTTCCCATAGTTGGGACCCTCCTTCCAGATGGTGCTGGGGTTACCTCTCACACTGAGGTTACCTCTCCGGGGGAAGGAACTCCAGTTTCTAGGAAAGGGCAGGTGTTAGTAATGGGAAATTCAATCATTAGAAACGTAGATAGCTGGGTTTGTGATGACCGGGAGAACCGTATGGCGACTTGTGTGTCTGGTGCGAAGGTTGCAGTTCTCTCGAGGGATCTAGACAGACTTATGTGTAGTGCTGAGGAGGAGCCGGTAGTCGTGGTACATGTAGGTACCAATGACATACGGAAGGGTAGGAGAGATGTCCTGGAAGCCAAATTTAGGCTGCTAGCGAAGAGATTGAAATCCAGGACCTCTATGGTGGCATTCTCAGAAATGTTCCCTGTTCCACGCTCAGGGCCAGGTAGGCAGGCAGAGCTTCAGAGTCTCAATGCGTGGATGAGACAATGGTGTAGAGAGAAGGGGTTTGCGTTCATTAGGAACTGGGGAAACTTTTGGGATGGGGGAGCCTATACAGGAGAAATGGGCTCCACCTAAACCAAAGTGGAACCAGACTGCTGGCACTAAACATTAAAAAGGTTGTAGAGCAGTTTTTAAACTAGGAGATGGGGGAAAGCTGACTGCTGCAGAGGAGCATGTGGATCAGACACAGACTTCTCTTAGGGGAGAGTCTGATGATAGGGAATCTCCAGGTTATAGTCAGGAACAGAGGACGGAAGAGGATAATGTAAGGGCTGGATCAGATGATAAACAGTCACATAAAAAAAATCTGGCACATCAGAAAAGGGCAGACAAATAAACAGGGTCAAGTTTTTAAAGTGCTTGTGCACAAATGCTAGAAGTCTAAATAATAAGATGGGTGAACTAGAGTGCCTTGTGATAAAGGAGGATATTGATATAATAGGCATCACAGAAACCTGATGGACTGAGAGCAATTAATGGGACACTATCATTCCGGGGTACAAAATATATCGGAAGGACAGAACAGGTCGTGCAGGGGGAGGAGAGACACTGTATGTGAAAGAAAGTGTAGATTCAAATGAAGTAAAAATCTTAAGCGAATCCACATGTTCCATAGAATCGCTATGGATAGAAATTTCATGCTCTAATAGAAATATAACATTAGGGATCTATTATTGACCACCTGACCAGGACAGTAATAGTGATGATGAAATGCTAAGGGAAATTAGAGAGGCTATCACAATTAAGAACCCAATAATAGTGGGGGATTTCAATTATCCCCATATTGACTGGGAACATTTCACTTCAGGACAAAATGCAGAGTTAAAATTTCTCAGTACTTTAAATGACTGCTTGATGGAGCAGCTGGTATGGGAACCCGCAAGGGGAGAGGCAACTCTAGATTTAATCCTGAGTGGAGCACAGGAGCTGGTCCAAGATGTAACTATAGCAGGACCGCTTGGAAATAGTGACCATAATACAATAGCATTCAACATCCTGGTGGGGGGAAGAACACCTCAACAGCCCAACACTGTGGCATTTAATTTCAAAAGAGGGAACTATACAAAAATGAGAGGGTTAGTTAAACAAAAGTTAAAAGGTACAGTGACTAAAGTGAAATCCAGGCAAGTTGCATGGGCCCTTTTTAAAGACACCATAATAGAGGCCCAACTTCGATGTATACCCCAAATTAAGAAACACAGTAAAAACTAAAAAGAGCCACCGTGACTTAACAACCATATAAAAGAGGCAGTGAGAGATAAAAAGACTTCCTTTAAAAAGTGGAAGTCAAATCCTAGTGAGGCAAATAGAAAGGAGCACAGACACTGCCAGTGTAAGTGCAAGAGTTTAATAAGAAAAGCCAAAGAGGAGTTTGAAGAACAGCTAGCCAAAAACTCCAATGGTAATAACGTTTTTAAGTACATCAGAAGCAGGAAGCCTGCTAAACAACCAGTGGGGCCCCTTGACGATCAAAATACTAAAGGAGCACTTAAAGACGATAAAGTCATTGCAGAGAAACTAAATGGATTCTTTGCTTCAATCTTCATGGCTGAGGATGTTAGGGAGATTCCCAAACCCGAGCTGGCTTTTGTAGGTGACAAATCTGAGGAACTGTCACAGATTGAAATGTCACTAGAGGAGGTTTTGGAATTAATTGATAAACTCAACATTAACAAGTCACCGGGACCAGATGGCATTCACCCAAGAGTTCTGAAAGAACTCAAATGTGTAGTTGCGGAACTGTTAACTAAGGTTTGTAATCTGTCCTTTAAATCGGCTTCGGTACCCAATGACTGGAAGTTAGCTAATGTAACTCCAATATTTAAAAAGGGCTCTAGAGGTGATCCCAGCAATTACAGACCAGTAAGTCTAACGTCAGTACCGGGCAAATTAGTCGGAACGATAGTTAAAAATAAAATTGTCAGACACATAGAAAAACATAAACTGTTGAGCAATAGTCAACATGGTTTCTGTAAAGGGAAATCGTGTCTTACTAATCTATTAGAGTTCTTTGAAGGGGTCAACAAACATGTGGACAAGGGGGATCCAGTGGACATAGTGTACTTAGATTTCCAGAAGTCCTTTGACAAGGTCCCTCACCAAAGGCTCTTACGTAAATTAAGCTGTCATGAGTTGAAAGGGAAGGTCCTTTCATGGATTGAGAACTGGTTAAAAGGGAACAAAGGGTAGGAATTAATGGTAAATTCTCAGAATGGAGAGGGGTAACTAGTGGTGTTCCCCAAGGGTCAGTCCTAGGACCAGTCCTATTCAATTTATTCATAAATGGTCTGGAGAAAGGGGTAAACAGTGAGGTGGCAAAGTTTGCAGATGATACTAAATTGCTCAAGATAGTTAAGCAGATTGTGAAGAACTTCAAAAAGATCTCACAAAACTAAGTGATTGGGCAACAAAATGGCAAATGAAATTTAATGTGGATAAATGTAAAGTAATGCACATTGGAAAAAATAACCCCAACTATATATACAATATGATAGGGGCTATTTTAGCTACAACGAGTCAGGAAAAAGATCTTAGAGTCATCGTGGATAGTCCACGCAGTGTGCAGAGGCGGTCCAAAAAGCAAACAGGATGTTAGGAATCATTAAAAAGGGGATAGAGAATACGACTGAGAGTATATTATTGCCTTTATATAAATCCATGGTACGCCCACATCTTGAATACTTTGTACAGATGTGGTCTCCTCACCTCAAAAAAAGATATTCTAGCACTAGAAAAGGTTCAGAAAAGGGCAACTAAAATGATTAGGGATTTGGAGAGGGTCCCCATATGAGGAAAAATTAAAGAGGCTAAGTCTCTTCAGCTTGGAAAAGAGGAGACTAAGAGGGGGATATGATAGAGGTATATAAAATCATGAGTGATGTTGAGAAAGTGGATAAGGAAAAGTGATTTACTTATTCCCATAATACAAGAACTAGGGGTCACCAAATGAAATTCATAGGCAGCAGGTTTAAAACAAATAAAAGGAAGTTCTTCACACAGCACACAGTCAATTTGTGGAACTCTTTGCCTGAGGAGGTTGTGAAGGCTAGGACTATAACAGTGTTTAAAAGAGGACTGGATAAATTCATGGTGGTGAAGTCCATAAATGGCTATTAGCCAGGATGGGTAAGGAATGGTGTCCCTAGCCTCTGTTCATCAGAGGATGGAGATGGATGGCAGGAGAGAGATCACTTGATCACTGCCTGTTAGGTTCACTCCCTCTGGGGCACCTGGCATTGGCCACTGTCGGTAGACAGATACTGGGCTGGATGGACCGTTGGTCTGACCTGGTACTGCCGTTCTTATGTTCTGTTGATAACCACATGATCTTCATTCACCCTGTCAAACTAGATTTTTGAAGGGGCTTCTTTGACCCTTTCCACCACTGGTGAAGTTCGCACCCCAGTGGGACTTCAATTTTGTTTTTTCGTCTCAGCAGACCTCCCTTTGAACCTTGAGCCACATGCTCTGTGGCCCATCAGACTATGAAAGTGGCCTTTCTAATCATTGTAACACTCGTTAGACAAGTCAGCTAACTGAAAGCATGCATAGTGGAACCGAGTTTCATAAGAGTCAAACCATCCACTTACTGGTATTTTTTCTAAAACCACATGCCTCTCAGATGAAGAGAGGAGGCTGCATTTGCTGAATGTCTGAAGGATACTGGCCACTTGATCTCTATTTCATCCTTCTGTGAAAGTGGCCTTCACAGTAGCAATAACATCAGCCAGGAGAGCTGTTAAGCATTGTTAGCCAAACCACCTTATTATACTGTCTTTCATAAGGATAAAGTTTCTATGAAATCTCACCCTAAGTTTTTACCAAAGGTGGTTCCAGAATTTCAATTAAATCTATTCACATTGCTGTTGTTTTCCCTAAGCTTCATGCAGAGCATATAAAAGCAAAGCAAAAGCTGCATTAGTTGGATGTAAGCAGAGTTCTTTCGTTCTGTCTTGACAGAACTGCGCACTTCAGAAAGTCTCCTAAACTGTTTGTAGCATATAGAAGAAAGGACCAAAGGTGAAACTATCTCAGAGCCAACGATCTTTAATTGGATTTCCACATGTATCAAATTTTGTTATCAGGTGACTGGAAAGACTCTGTCTGTCAAAATAATGGATCATTTAATGAGAGCTTGGTCCACTGTGATGGCCGCTCTCAGGACATTTGTAAGGCAGCAGCCTGGTCCTCCATCCACACATTCACTCAGCAGCACACAATTGTACAGGCTTTCAGAGACAATGCAAAATTTGGCAGAATTGTGCTTTACTCTTCAACAACTCCTGGTACCCACCTCCAGCAAGGTCACTGCTTGTTGAGAGGGTGGAGGAGAAGTCATCAACAATAAAATATATGTATACAGCTCATCATTAGAAGTAGAAATAGTTACTTGCCTGCACAGTAACTGTTGTTCTTCCAGATATGTGGTCTGTATACATATTCTATGACTCAGTCTCCAGCCCCACTACTCAATCTTTGACATTGGGTTCTGTAGGTGGCAAAAGAACTGGTTTGTGGTTGAGGCAGCCCCTCCCTTTATGCCCTCAGTTGATGGTGTGAGGATGTGCAGTGGATGTGCACACACCAACAGTGGAATATGTATACAGGATACACATCTTGAAGAACACCATTTACTATATAAATAAGTAACCATTTCTTCCCATAACATCTGCGTGATGAATTTCTCAACTGGCAACACTTTCAGTGCAACACCCTATTTTCGAAGAGAAGATTTTAATTTATATCCTCTGTCATTCAGTAGAAAGATGTCCATCAGCATTATACCTTCTGTCTGTTTGTGGCCAAAGCACAAGACAAAAGCTTTAGCACAGTTGGGATGTGTGTTTAGAAGCTCATACACACGAAGTATAATAAAGCACTCACAAAATCACCTGTTTGTTTCCTTTCATTCACAATGTGTAAGAGCCAGGGTCTCAAAATAGTCTCTGGATAGACAGTTAAAAGGTTTGTCAGGAAGGCATATACAGCTTCTGTTAAACCAAATATTTTTTCCTATTCCATGTTCAACCAGAAGTTTATTGGGCTAGTTGCAGGCATTATTGGGTGAAATTCTATGGCCTATGTTAGGCATAAAGTCAGACTAGATGATCACAGTGATCCCTTCTGGTCTTAAAATCACTGAATATCTAGCAGCCATGTTTTGGGCAAAGCTCAATAGTAAACTCCGAAGAAACTTGCAAAGCCACAACGTGGATATAACTCCTTTGTCTTTCATAAAGCACTGTAAGATAGCTCTTCAGGTGTTTAATGCATTTCTCCCCACCCCAAAAAAGCCTCCATTTCCTAGCACCAGAGCATGGATTATTTATCTTTATATTCATCTTTTTATTTCCCTCCTCCTGAGAATCTTATTACTTGCCACATCCCTGAGTAAAGGGTCAGTGTACGTGTTAGCATGAAGGATGGGAAAATTGTTACCTTTTAAAAATTGTTTTCCTTGATTAACATCTTCACTAGTCTGTCACACACACATTCAGACCTAAGTGAAGTTGAAGTTAGAATTTTACTAACATCTCAAACCTTGTTTGAGAAATTATTTAAATGGATTTGGGAGTACATGATGAGGGGCCCAGCCGAGTGAATAGGTTGCTAGGCAATGAGCTCAGCTGCCTAAGGGGCCATTGCAGAGGGATTAGTACTGAATAAAGGACTAGTAGAGATATTAATAACAGAAAGGAAATGATCATGTAATACATTTTCCATTCTGTCTACCCAGAGTTGATTATGCCCTAGGTAGGAACTCAGTGAGTTTAAACTCAGAACTTTCAGAGTAAAATATCCCTCCCTTGAGCGTAAGATTTTATTGCGCTTGAATAATTCAATACTGAGTTAATTTTTAAACTTCAGACTTGCTATAGACTTGTTACTAGGTCTGACTAAAACACACTTTTTTCCCCTTTCACAAGCACTGAAATCACCCATGACAAAGTGTCTGTGGCTATAGCCCATATTTCATGACAGTGGTGCCACAGAACTGTAGTTTATTCAGCAGGAATAACTGTCCAATTTGTGAGTTACCCAGCAATTTCTTTTAAAGTGACAGCAGCACATACAATTAATTGTTCACGGATATATTAAGCCTCAGTTATACTATTTTCATTTGGCCCACAGACAGAAATTTCTTGAATCCCATAAGCATGTCAGAGAAGCTATTCCTAGTTCCTTTGGCCACAGCTATAACTTTAAGCAGTCAGTACACATTGACTTGATACCAAGGTTCTGATTTGAGTAGCTGTCAGGATCAGTAACTGCAGGGGAAAAAAAGATGTGCATAAGTGAATGTCCACCAATGTGTCATATGTTTGTCAGTTTTCAATACCAGAGGTAAAAATTCAATGCTGTATTCATTGGCATGATATATATGGCACTGGGATCTGATGATTCATGACTCCCTCGAAATTCAAATATATTTCTTTATTTTGATTTATTTTCTTACTTTTTATAAATGTGCCTCTTAAAAATCTGTATACTCATTTAAAAAAAAGAATCCACAACACCATAATATGTCCAGTAGCTAATGGATAATAGAAAACATGGCTTTGTTTGCATATTAACAAATGTAAACAAAAAGTCCCATCCCAGTCCAAGAATTCCCAAGACACACTCAATCATTCCTTGCAGAAAAGTGCAAGGTGAACACATATGCCCTGCACCTTGCCCTGAAAGTCGGCAGATCTGGAAGTGCCAAAGGCACAAATAAATGTACTGAGATCCGTGAGCGTATGTGAAAAAAGCACTCTTGCCCATCCCTACTAGAAACAAACACGGATCCAATGGAACCCCCATATCTTCATGTCAACTAAGAAAAAAATAGTCATATCCTCTAAACTAAGGGACAGGTGTTATCCTTGCATTTTCCTGTGACTGAATGTCATATGTATAGTCCTCAGCAAAGAATTTGATTATGTGTTTAACTACTTTGCTAAATAGAATTGATGTAAACACATGTTGAAGTCTTCTGTTGAATTAGGACCCTAATTCTACCCAGTTTACTGTTTCTGGTTCCCATAGTTTGATGAAGCTCTGTCTTGACTATAACCACTCAGAGATACAGGAAGAATGGGGCACCTGGGCCCATAATACAGATAATTAAGAGTAGTGAGAGTGGGCAAGAGAATCCCGTTATTGGACACAACCCTGTCAGGTGCTGAGCACTCTCCAGCAAAACACTTAAAGCACATGCTTAAAGTTAAACAAGTGCATTACAGGATTGAGCTAGAGTGCTCAGCATTTTGCAGGATTGAGCCCATTGAGTCTTAGGAAGCAGGAGTATATGGGTCCTTCCCATATTTTGATCAAGTTTTGGAAATAACATTTTCATTACCATTCTGTTTCTAAAGGGACATGACTATTTTATAAATGTCTCATGCCTTTCTTTTTTTTTTTTTTTTTTTTTTTTGCTAATGTATCATAATGAACTGTGGTTGAACATATGCAAATTATGTACAGTGAGTTTGGAATTTTGTGACCAGAAAAATAAATTAGGCCCAAATCCTGCAAAGACCTTCTCATGTACATAACTTTATGTACCTGAGTAGCCCATTGACTTCAGTGTGACTATTCATGTGCATGAAGTTATGCATGTGTTTAAATTGTTGTAGGATCAGGGCTTAGTTTTATACTTTCAGTTCTCATGTAAGTAAAGAATATTTTCTTCTATCGCTATGTGTTTGCTTTAACACTGTCTAAATTCTGTTTCATCACTGATTTGTGCTCTGAGAGAGTTCTGAGGTAAAACATGTAGGCTTTCTCTTGTTTAAAAAACAATGCATAATTTGGAGTGTGTTTAATATCCATGGGATTTGGGCACATAACTCTGTTAGGCTCCTTTGAAAATCCAGCCACATCCTATAACAAAAACTAGAAAAGCAGAGAATAATAAGTGAACAGAAGAATATCATTGGGGCCATCTTTTGTTTTGTGTTTGTTTAGCACCTCTCACAGTGGAGTCCTGGTCCATGACTATGCTCCTAGCCACTACAAAAACAACTAGGCATCCTTGTGGCACCTTAGAGACTAACAAATTTATTTAGCCAATACAGTAATACAAATCATAAATAATAATAATTATTATTCTCCTTGCATAGAGTGGAGGGTGTTAATTTAATTTTTCATTTTAGTAATGAAGTATTTCAGTTACCAGTTACATGTAGAAAATACCTTAATCTGGTTTCTTTTTCTAAAGCTGAATGAAATCTTGGACCCTGCACTGGAGCCTGTTCTTTTGAAGCAGACCTTTGTTTCTGGTGGAAGAATGCTTATTCGCCTTGGAGATTCTGACATTGATTATGACAGAAACTTTAGGTTCTACATGACAACTAAGCTACCAAATCCACACTACCTTCCAGAGGTATGATGCAGCATTCTAAATTAATGTCATACAAATCATAATCAATATTACTAGAAGGACATTATCAACTTATGTTGGCCCACATTATTACAGACCTTCCCAAGGCTCAGCTGGTATCTTTTATAATTAAAGTTTTAAAACAGATGAAAAGAAAAAAAACCATGTCCTTTCATTCCAAGAGTGAATGTAGGACAGTAGAGTCCAACATGGCCATGCTAGTGTATGTGAAAACTTTCATGGACGTATCGACCGTTCTGACAAAGAGAGGTTTGCTCCTGCTGCACAGCATCACCAGGGCTGTTATGCCTCAGGGCTCAGCCATTTTGCTGTGTCCCATATTGGAGGTTCAGAATACAGGGCCACTGAGACTGGTCCTGTGTGTCTGTTGTTGGAGTCCTGTATGTGGGGTCTTCCAGAAGATCCTGCCATCTGGAGGGGAGAGCTCTGTCACATGGCTTCTCAAATATTAACAACATGACAGCATGACTTCCAGTGAAGACCTTCATTCACTAATGGACAAGCTGTATGGCCTATTTGAAGGACCTGTGGAGGCTTTCTTGGGAGATCCTAGTGTCTGAAAGGGGATTGTTTCATTAATAGTTCCTCTGAAAATCTGCTACTAGTGAGAGACTCCACAATCAACTCCCTCCCAAAAACCCCATTGCAAAAAGGGTAGCACAGCTAGTAGGATTTCCTAGAAAATTTACAGCTGTCTATCCCTTTCTAGACAGCTATGAGGTCTAGGCAGATGTTGGATGGTGTAGGACGGGGTAACTGTGATGTAATTGCTTTGATTAAGGAAGTACTTGCAGGCAACTGATACACATTTTATTTCATAATTCTGTTACTTTATTTTGAGGTTCATATGATTCTGTATTTTGTATTTATATGTTGTATCATCCAGTTTCCACACATAATATCAGCTGTTACTTTATTATGAAAGCATTTTTAAAATCAAGCAATCTGTTGAAGTGCCTAACAGTAGAAACCTAGGTCTGAAAAGATGCAGTGTCGGCTACAGGGGCCAGAATATAAGGAGACCTCCATTCAGATCCTGGTTCTAGTGTTGACTTGGAGTGTGACAGTAGCCAAGTCACCTAAGCCCTCTATGTCTCAGTTAATTTGACAGTCACTGGAAATTAAAGATGCCCCAATAGGGCTCTTGGCCTAAAGGACTAAGAACTAGGGTGGAAGCCAGGAATTTAGGAGTTCCTTCTATTCCAAAGTGTAGTCAACTGGTTATAATCATTCTTTGTTCTTATGTAGCACTTTAAAGGCATGTTTTATTTATGTTCATAGCCCCCCAGGAGAAAGACAACTAAATTCCTTTTCTTACTAGTCCAGCTTTTAAGTAATTGTAGCAGGCTGACTTTCAGAATTGCTGCGCACCACAACGTCAATTGAAGTTGATCGGAAATGTTTTTGCTCAGCACTTCTACAAATCCAGCCCTGCATGTGTAGACCAGCGTATGTGATTAGGCACTTAACTCTTGTATGTATTTAAACAGCCACATACATATGTATGCCACATCCTTCTTTAAGATCGTGGCTTAAAAATGATCACTGTTTCTTACTGTGCATGCCTCAGGGTACTTTTCAAATATTCAAGACTTTTGTACTTTATAGCTATATTTTCTCAAACTTGCCATCCCTTATACTAGTCATTGCAGACTGGTTTCATGTAAAATTCAAAGTTTATAGTTAGGGCCTGTCACGGTGTGCACAGCCAGCCCCTCTTCTGAAGGCCCAGCTGCCTTCCCAGATAAGTCCAGGGAGACATTAGCTTTGTGCAACACCCATGTCCTTTATTCTTTAAGCATTTTCCCACCACCAGCGTCCAACTATACACAATCCTTGCAGGTTTTTCATCTACCGCAGGCCAGGTCAGTAATCGGCTAGAGAGCTTCCACTTCTCTTTCTAACTGACCTCTCTGTCTGGCTGTCCCGCTCCCTCTGACTCTTTCCCAACCTTTGTAGTGCCTGGCCTATCAGGCTGGCAGGTGTTGTCAATTATCAGGCAGACAATCGATCCCCCTTGATTGGGGCTGGCGTGGCAGGGGCTGATTAGGTGTGTTTGCAGCAGCACCCTGCCACAAGGCCCTACTAAATTCATGGTTCATTTTGGTCAATTTCATGGTCATAATATTTAAAAAATAATAAATTTCATGATTTCAGCTTCTTAAATCTGAAATTTCACAGTGTTGTAATTGTAGGGGTCCTAACCTAAAAAGGAGTCATGAGGGATCACAAGGTTATTGTGCAGGGGGGCGGGAAGGGGTGTTGATACTTTTAACCTTACTTCTGCGCTGCTACTGGCAGCAGTGCCTTCAGAGCTGGGTGGCCAGAGACTGGCAGCTGCTGGCCTGGAGCCCAGCTTTGAAGCAGAGCCACCACCAGCAGCAGTGCAGCAGCAAGGATGGCCCGGTATGGTATTGCCACCTTTAGTTCTGCACTACTGCCTGCAGAGCTGGGTCCTCAGTCAGCAGCTGCCGTTGTCCGGCCGCCCAGCTCTGAAGGCAGCCGCACAGAAGTAATGGTGGCAATATTGCGACTCTCCTAAAATAACCTTGCAACCCCCCTACAACTCCCTTTTGGGTCAGGAGCCCCAATTTGAGAAACACTAGTCTCCCCCATGAAATCTGTATAGTATAGGGTAAAAACACACAAAAGACCAGATTTCATGGGGGGAGACCAGTTTTCATGGTCTGTGATGCGTTTTTCATGGCTGTGAATTTGGTAGGGCCCTATTTATAGTTTCAGCCTTTTTTGAGTTATGCCACTGGAAATGATTACAAGAACAGTTATTGTGCACAGTGAAAAACATATTTTTATTTCCTCCTCCGATCCCTCCAAAAGTTTGATCAAACTCCCAAAAAATCACTTTTGGACATAAACCAGCCATGTGAAATTTCAGCCCAAATGGAAATTTTTGAATAAGTTGTGAACAGCTGTAAATTGAAGTTTAGATTGGAAAAGCCTTCTCAGCCATAACTATACCTTCGCTGTGGGTGCCATTATTATTCTTAACTAAACCCCTTATTTTGTTGTATTAACCTACATAGAAATAATTTGTGTCATTTGTTGTATTTATTCTACAGGTGTGTATTAAAGTTACTATAATCAATTTCACTGTAACCAGATCTGGCCTGGAGGATCAGCTGCTAAGGTTTATAACTTTTATTCCCATTATTTATTTCACAGTAGTTGCTTTTAAATGTTTAAGGTGACACCAGGAGAGAATAAACGAGGAAAACAATAAAGAAAATGTTTTCCCACATATTTATGTAAAGTACCAAGTCACAATCACCAATAACTTAAGAACAACCTATTTCTTGCCTTAGTATGCATGTTTTCTAAAGCATCTTATGCTGGGATAGATATATCTAATTCTTTAATTATTGTAGTAGGAGTCATCTCTTTGTAAAGTATTGTAATAGGAATCAGCTATTTGTAACTCAGGATCCATAATTACTTATCTTTTTCTAATACTGTGTCTAATAGTCTAGATTTAAAAGTCATAACCCACTATTTGACTTTAGGGGGAGCTGAATCAAGCCCATATAATGAACATTGATTATGCAGATGTGACATATGTGATAATTGTTTATATTAATACCAAATTACAATATCCTATATATACTCTGGGTTATAGGACAAGATCAGACTTGCATTGATTTTAAAGTGAGAAATACACCCAGAACATGGGGTTCTTCTCAGTGTGGGAGAAGACTTGTATTACATTCATGTATTCATGTGCAATGCACTGAAGCCAGAGAACTTTGCTTAGCAGTACCCACTGGAGCAGCGCTCATGC
Organism: Gopherus flavomarginatus; assembly: GCF_025201925.1. Lineage (NCBI taxonomy): Eukaryota > Metazoa > Chordata > Testudines > Testudinidae > Gopherus > Gopherus flavomarginatus. The sequence continues at coordinate 130,364,726 of NC_066619.1, forward strand.
CCTCTGTCCCTTGTAGCCCCTTCCCAAGCTATATAAAGGTGATGCTGCCCCAACCCCCATCAGTTCCTTCTCTCCACCTGTGGCTTGAGTCAGAGTGGTGTCTCACTTCATGTTCTTCATCACTAGAGTGACCAGACAGCAAATGTGAAAAATCGGGACGAGGGTGAGGGGTAATAGGAGCCTATATTTTAAAAAAAAGACCCAAAAATTGGGACTGTCGCTATAAAATTGGGACATCTGGTCACCCTATTCATCACAGTATTTCTCTAGTTTTTTTCTGTAAATACTTGGTTACGTTTAGTAGTACCTTAGGATTTAGTTTAGCTTAGTGTGTTTAATAGAGTTTTAGCCCAGCATGCTGCCTTCTCTGGGTTTTAAACATTGTCCTTCATGTGGGGTTGCTATCCCTCATAGTGACCCATACTCATACTCGCACAATGTGTATTGTTCCTTGTGCAAAGGCACATTAAGGAAAGATGCTAACTCCCAGGTAAGTCATTTAAGAGAATGCAGGTGGTGAGGGACTTGTGTTTGAAGCAGCACATTATGGAGCATATAATGAGGCCTGCTGTGGAGCTGTGGACTGCTGCATACCATCAGCCCCCCTCGAGAGCTCCTGAGCTGTTACAGATGAGGCTGCACCTACGGACTTGGATTCTTTGCCCAGGAGGAAGGGGGACCATTCTTTTCCTCTGGGGACCAGAAGAAGGAGAACCCAAAAGACAGACCTGGTCTGCTCCAGAATTTGAAGAAATGTCTCCTCCCTATATAGGAGTGCAGACCAGTAGCGTTAGTCTTCTGGTACATGGGATAGAGCTGGGCTGTCAATGCTCTGTCCAGTACCAATGCCTGATTAATTAGACTCCGCACTGTCAACTCCGGTACCATCCTGTGGGGGGTCCATTGAGTCCAGTACTGAAGACAGTGGTGTCTGAACCGACAGTCTCCACAACACCAATGTATCATGCAGCAGTGAAATTGCTGTGCCCATCTGTTCCTGATTTCAAGTATCAGAGGGTAGCCGTGTTAGTCTGGATCTGTAAAAGCAGCAAAGAATCCTGTGGCACCTTATAGACTAACAGACGTTTTGGAGCATGAGCTTTCGTGGGTGAATACCCACTTCCTCAGATGCATGTGCATGTTCCTGATTTGCCACTTAGTCAAGAAAATTCAACTGTTGTGACTTCATCTTCGGTGGCCTCAGCACCTCCTGGATTGGTGGTCAGATTAGTGTTATTGCCAGCACAGTTGTCTGCTGTGCCTCATACACAGGGCCCTGGGTTACAGGGACCTGGGCCCTGTTTGGTACCGAGGGCAGATGCTATCTTCAGTACTGACAACAATTCCAGCACAGTCTCCATCTGCTTTGTGTTTGGTACCGATTCCTGCTTCAGTACCACATGTTTGTGGATACATTTACCTCCACTCAAAGTGCCTTTGACTGTACCATCATCGGTGCCAGTTATGCCAGTGTGTTGGACTGCAGATGATTCAGGCTGTTTATTAGCTCCCTCTGGAGTAGCTCCTCCATTACTACAGACGGCTTGGAAGGAACTTCAGGTTTGAGTGCAGAAATGTCTTCCTCTCCTTTGCCTTTTTAGTACCACTCAGAGACTTTCAAGACCTCCTGGAATCACCATTGGTACCAGGATTGGTTCCACTCCTACAGTAGGGACAAAGCTTCCAGGCCTATCTCCTACTGGTCACTAATGTTGTATCCCTATCCACTGTAGCCTACTAGGAATCTGTGGGTGGTTCTTCATTCAGCGAGGTCCTGATCGTCTGCTCAGTCCAGGACTAGATCACTTGTTCCTCAAATGGTCTCTCCAGGTGAGCCACCTTTGCTACAGCCACAGACTAAGGGGGTTTCCTCTGACCTGGTGCAGCCTGATCCGTTGATTCAGTTAAATGTGTTACCACAAGAGATTCCAGTAGTTCCACTTCCCTCTTCTGCCTCTTCACCAGATGATGCTACAGTGCCTAAATCCATGGAACTGGAGGATTTTAAATCTTATCAAGAGCTCCTGAGATTAACAGCATCGTCATTGGGTATTCAGGCTGAGTTTTTTCAGGAGAACACCCAAAAGTTAGTGGATATTGTTCACTCCTCAGCTCCTGAGAGAGTCACTCTTCCTATGAATGAAGTGATATTGGAGCTTGCCATATCTCTGTGTAGTACCTCAGCATCTATAACACCCATGGCTAAGCGTACTAACGAGAGATATTGTGTCCTCAGGCAAGGTTTCAAGTATTTTTTCTCTCATCCACTTCCTAATTCCCTGGTTATGACTGAGGCAAATGAGAGGATACGGGAGTGGAGATATAAATTTACACCTAAAGAGAGAGAGTCTAAAAGGTTAGATTTGATGGGGAGAAAAGTGTTTTCAACCTTGTTGCAAATGTGAATTGCCAACCAGGAAGTGTGATTGTCTAAATATGACTTTGCAAATTGAGATGCCAAGTTACCAGAATTCTTCTTGGAAGAGTTTAAGGCATTTATTGCAGAGGGCTGTTTGGTGGCCAAGACGTCTTCACAGTCAGCACTGGATGTAGCAGATATTCCATGCAGATATCTGGCTCTAGCTATGACGATGAGGATGACCTCATGGCTACGGATCTCTGGCCTAACTCCTGAAGCTCCACAGACCATAGAGGACTTACCATTTGATAGTCAGTTTTTGTTTTCTGAGAGAACTGAAGAGACTTTACATTCTTTTAAGGACTCTTGAGCTACTTTACAGTCTTCTGGGAGTTTCTATCTACACCACAAAGGGATGTCATTTTGTAAGTCAGCAATAACACTAGCAATGTCACGCTGCTAGGCTGCAAGACTTCCCCAGGAAAGGACATCATAGAGGAGAAGATCTTCTGAATCTAGTTTTAGCCAACCAGCCTATCCTCCTCCATCTTCAGGGAAGCAGCCTATTTGATTTTGTGATCAAGAGCAGCATATAAGTTGTGGACCTCCCACATCTCTTCATCTGCCTCCTGACCTGCTGACTCAGCAGCATGGTTAAGTTCTTCATCCAGTGTTGAGCAGTCTACACCTCACGGCATAGATGGTACATGGCTAGATGCATAGGTAGGGAAATGCTTGGAAGCAGTTCAGAGGATCCTGCTTAATAGTAGAAAACCATCTACTTATTTGGTTTGGTCAAGATCTAAGGGAAATTAATCCGTGTCAGCTTGTGTTCAGGACATTTTGGACTACCTGTTATATTTGAATTCCTTGGGTCTAGGTCTTAGTTCATTGAGGATTCATTTGGTGGCAATCTCAACATTCCATCCTCTGATCCAAGGAAAGTTGATTTTCTCAAATTCCATGGTAGTGAGATTTCTGAAAGATACTGTCCATCTGTTTCCACTTGTGAAGGAAATGGTCCCATTCTGGGACATTAATACTATGCTGGCTGCCCTCATGGGTCCTCTGTTTGAGCCGATAGCAACCTGCTTGTTGTCTCTCCTCTTGCGGCTATAACATCCACAATAAGAGTCAGCGAATTACAAGCCTTAATGGCAGAACCTCCATATAATCAGTTCTTCAGAGACAAAGCTTCCTTAAGACCATAGCCAAAGATTTTGTGGTTTCAGTTTTACCTTAAGCAAGTTATGTACTTGCCTATATTCTTTCCAAAGCCACACTCAAATGCAAATGAGCAGCATATCCAGATGTTAGATGTGAGGCTGTGCTTGGTGTTCTATTTGGAAAGAACTAAACTATTTCATTCAACACCTTGACTTTTTGTCAAACGAAAGGTCAGCTGGTCTCTGCACAGAGGATGTCCAGGTGGGTAACTTAACGGGCTCACTCAGTGAGAGCCCAACAGACATCTATCTGATTTCTCAGCGATGTTTCAGTATTGTGCGTTTGCAGGGCTGCTACATGAATCTTCCATGAATATTTTTATCAAATATTGTGCTATTACCATGGCATCTAGGTCAGATGCAAGCTTTGGGATGTCAGTTCTGCAGTCACTGTTTAAGTAGACGCTGAGTCCCATGTCTTACAGGTACTGCTTGTGAGTCACCTAAGTGGAATACACATCTGTAACCACTTGAAGAGGAAAAGATGGTTTCTTACCCACATTGTACTACTTGTCCTTTGAGATGTGGATGAAGACATATATTGCACCACGTGCCCTCCATTCCCACTGCTTCGGAGTCTCCAGCCTTGGATTTGAGTGCGAAGGAACTGAGCCCAGTCAGGGTGGTGCTGCTGTTAGATAGCCTGGGCAGGGGCTACTTGGATCAGAAGGTGCCAGTACAGGTACTGCCTGTACAGGTACTGCTAAGCAAAGTTCTCTGGCTTCAGTGTGTTGGGCACGCACACACCAGGTGGAATTCATATCTGCACGCACATCTCAAAGAACAACAATAACAATACAGGTAAGTAACCATCTTGTTTGGGTGGATGGGGTCAGATGTATTTTGCTGTTCTGAATAACTGACTAACAATTATGTTTAAAATAACTATTACTATTTGATGTTCTATCAGTTATATCTAGTTTCTTTACATATGACTGTAAGTAAATGCATTTTTAAATTATAAAGAGTGATTTTACATAAATATTTATCTTGTGGGTGTATCTATAAAGCCCCATTTCATCACATATCTTAAGCCTGTGCTTAACTGTAAGCATGTGAGTACAGTAATTCCTTTAAAGACTATGGAATTACATGTGCACTTAGATTTAAGCACGTGTTTAAGTGCTTTGCTGGTTCTGGGCCTCAATTTCCGTTCTGTTCAGATCCTTAAACAGTGCCTATCACCTTGTACCAATAATTACCTTACCGTGCTAGCCAAGATTACAACAGTTTACCATGTTCTTAAAATAGGAAGTATCTGTGATGACCCTGTGGTCACACTTAGCAAATAGTGACTTTTTAATATCTTCTGCAGTATTTTCCTTGTAGTCAGTTAAAGACGGTTATTGATGTTACATCTTAGCTAGGCAGTAACTTTGTGTTCCCCTGGGAACCTCATGGAGCTGCATGTTCCATGCCAGAGGGCGAAATCCCCTAACTTACACTGCTGGACTTAGAGTGAGAGGGAAGCTTCTGCACCCTCCCTGATCCTCAGCTTGACCAGGAGCTGAATGGCCCTGATGTAATTTAGAGTAGCCTAAGAACTTACATTGGCTTCTTTGACTTGGACTGCCAGAGGATATTACACTCTGGTTTCACTCCTAGACTGCTTAGTAACATCCCCTGTGCCACATGGGGATTCTCCCTATGTTAGGGGAATCCATAATTGCTCTGCATTCCCATTATGCCACTGGAGAAGCACAGAAGGGATGGAGTGAGGGGCCAGGAGTGTTTGGGAAAATTTGTTAGAATGAACTGGACCACTAAACAGAAAGACAGTGAGGGCAAGAGAGAACAGGTGATAAAGCTATTAACCGGAACTTCTAACTTCTTTTCTAGTGATGTTGTGCGACTGGAGAAGCCTGAGCTTGAGGAACAAAGAACCCAGCTCATTGTGAGAATCAATGCTGATAAAAATCAATTGAAAGCTATTGAAGACAAAATTCTAAAAATGTTGTTTACTTCTGAGGGAAACATCCTAGACAAAGAAGAACTCATCAACACACTCCAGGAATCAAAGGCAGGAGACTCACTTTTACAATACCTTGTTTTAATTAAAAATAAGTGATATAGCAAGGGCTGTATGAAATGTTACACAGGGAAAAAAGTCTCAGATTTATGTTTCTTCTTTATACGTTGACTTTTACAGATCCACAGTTCTAAAATAATAGACCAAGCTTTCAAAACCCAGACGCATGTAATGCAGTTAGTCTGACATAGGGGTCATGTGTCCCAATATAAAACCATTTTAAAAATCTAAATTAATTATATCCAATAGTTTCCTAGATTAGCATTTTAATATTGAAGGTTAGCTAGGCAATATTTAACTCTACAAAATTAATGCTTGTTTGTTACTGTCATACAAATATTCTGTTCATGTGGTTGCCATTGTGCTTCGGCAGTACATATACTAAAATTGAAATGATACAGAGATTAGCGTGGCCCCTGCGCAAGGATGACATGCAAATTCATAAAACGTTCCATATTTTTTGGAGGGGGAGAGATAGCTCAGTGGTTTGAGCATTACCCTGCTAAACCCCAGGTTGTGAGTTCAGTTCTTGAGGGGACCATTTAGAGATCTGCTGCAAAAATCTGTCTGGGGAGTGGTCTTGCTTTGAACAGGGGGTTGGACTAGATGACCTCCTGAGGTCCCTTCCAACCCTGGTATTCTATGATTAAAAAGTCAGAATTTGGTAGTAGTTACCACACTGTGTACAAGATACCAGTCTCTCCATATGCTTACAGTAGGGAATAGCTGTTAACTGCATAGAATCTGTTGGCAAATGCTAACTGTATTGGTTGTCACTCTAGGTATATTTGGCTCAAGAGACATTGTGTTCAGGACATTTTGGACTACCTGTTATATTTGAATTCCTTGGGTCTAGGTCTTAGTTCACTGAGGATTCATTTGGTGGCAATCTCAACATTCCATCCTCTGATCCAAGGAAAGTTGATTTTCTCAAATTCCATGGTAGTGAGATTTCTGAAAGATACTGTCCATCTGTTTCCACTTGTGAAGGAAATGGTCCCATGCTTACAGTAGGGAATAGCTGTTAACTGCATAGAATCTGTTGGCAAATGCTAACTGTATTGATTGTCACTCTAGGTATATTTGGCTCAAGATTTTTTCTTTATGAAAAAATAGTTTTCTTATTTAAAGAATTAATGTGCAATAATTATGTAGCAGTTTCACTTTGCTTATCAAGGCTATGTTCAGCTACACTTATTGAATAGTATCTTACTCCACAAGCAATCACACTGAAGTAAATGGGACTCTGCCTAATTGCTCCCCAATGTGAATAAGGACTATACAGTCTTACCAGATGGGACTGTTTGCAAAGTAAGATTCTACTCAGTGTGAAAGCCATAGTAAAGATCTAGCTGTGAATTGTAGAATTCCTTAGGTTGACCTACTTCTTAATGGACAAAAGTCTGCATTACAAAAACCACAGTCCCAGTTGGTCAAAGCTGGACTCTAGTTGGTGGTCCCAGCCACATATTGAACAAGCCATGAAGAATGAATTACCATTTCACTCCAAAAGATGGTCCTTTCGGATCAGGCCTGAGACACCCCTGATGGGTAGTGTGGGTTTACCCTTGTAGTATCAGTACAGTGCATAATTTGGGTTAGGAAAAATGTAACCTATCATTCTAAACTCTTTCTGGCTGATTTTGGCCCATAACATTCACATTCTCAAAAGTGTAATACCATGGAAAGCCAGAAAATCAGACCCATCTGTTATACATTTATTTGCAGGTAGAGTTTTGGAGTAGTCATCTACATTTAGGGGCAGAGCTTCAGATGGAGTAAATTGGCATAGCTTCATTGAGGCTTAGGAGCCAGCCCATAATTTCCAGCAGAAATTATGTAGGCCATCATTCTAGCATGATGTTAAGCAAGCCTCTTTTCCCCATTCTCTCCAGCTCTCCAGCACTGAGGCTGATAAGTTGCTTGATTTGTGTTTGGTTATATTCTTCAATTAATTATTTGGTAAACATTCTAAATATATTTTCCTCTTTCTTTTTTTCCCCTTGTCATAATTTTTCATGATCTTCTGAGATACTGCCTCTGCTAAAAACTTCCTAGTTATTCTTGGGGGTAAACTGATGTTGTTGGCTAATGGTACTGTCAATATAAGTTACAAAATGCAGCATAGTACATTGATTTGCATAAATGCTTAGCATTTCATTTTAAATTATCAAAGGAACTAATATTCTCTTCTAAAAGTATCCAATAGCTAAAACAGAACCAAACCTGGATCTTGAGTTTCTAGTCTGTGACAGACAAAAATTCTCTGTAGCTCTTGGAATAGAAGAATGCCTCCCTCAGCATGAGATGGCGCTTTCATGTCTTTGGCAAATGATGCATAAAATTACACCACTGCCATCAACATCAAATGAGGAGCTTGCTCCTCGTGCTCCATGCTCTCTCTATCATGAAATGTTTTCTAAAATGCTATTAAAACTTGTTTCTTTTAGGTTACATCTGGTGCCATTAAAACAAGGCTAAAAGAAGCAGAATCTACTGAAGAGAAGATAAACACTGCTCGTGAAAAGTACCGCCCTGTTGCTACTCGAGGGTCTGTCATGTACTTTGTGATTGCAAATCTGTCAGAGATTGATCCCATGTATCAGTTTTCCTTAAAATATTTTAAGCAGGTTAGTTTCATTTTTCTTTGAAGTAAATAGCATTTAGTATATGAATAGAAATTGTTATATATAACAGGCAGCAAAATTTAAGCCTTTAAGAATTGTTTTTTCATTACATCAAAAAAGAATTCATTCTGTTTCTAATTTTATGATAAATTTGAAAAATTAGTAAGATTATAAAACATCCAAGTATGATTCTAAGTACTGTTTCCAAATTTAGACATTCATTTAGGTGTCTAGAGTTAAGTTGTCTGATTTTCAAAACTGCAGAACACCCAGAGACTCCACTAAAGTCAAGAAATTTAACATGATGGTCAGCATCTCTTAAACTCACTGTCATTTAGGTGCCTGAATTTAAATAACTTTGAGTTTTATAATATTTAATGTAAGCGATTTTTCCAGCGTCTCACAAGAAGTCTGCACCCTGAAGAGTACCTGACTCTTCAAAGTTAGCTTACTTTGCTAGTTCAGTGGTTCTGAAATTTTGGTCCATGGAATGGTGGTGCTTGTTAGAGCATTTCCCTGTAGACCGCAGAGCTTTCTATGTTACAATGGTGAATAATGTCTGTCAAACAAAACGAGAGGATGTAAGCCACAACCATCATATTAAAGCGAGTTTATTTTCTCATTTTATCTTCTTACTGGTGTCTTAATATTATTTCTTGAAAATTCCATGCACTCATAGATTCATAGACTTTAAGGTCAGAAGGGACCATTATGATCATCTAGTCTGACCTCCAGCACAATGCAGGCCACAGAATCTCACCCATCCACTTCTATAACAAACCCCTAACCTATAGTGGTTGCAGAAAAACATGGGAATCATTACCGAGAGGTTGGGAGGAGACATGCTCTGGGTATGAGAGGATCTCTCACTTAAGAAGTATTGTACAATACGACATAGTTTGAGAATCATTGTTCTAGTCCAGTGAATTAATCTAGAAGTATGCTGTTATTAACAATTAGAAATAAGCTCATCAAAACTGTTTTTTTCTTGCAGTTATTTAATACAACTATTGAGACTTCTGAAAAGAAGAATAATCTGCAGCAGCGCCTGGCAATACTGCTTAGCCAGACTCTCTATGCGACTTATACCAATGTGTCCCGCGGCCTTTTTGAACAACACAAACTCATCTACAGCTTTATGCTGTGCATTGAGATCATGCGGCAGAGAGAAGAACTTACCAATACAGAATGGAATTTTTTCCTCCGGGGTTCTGCTGGCTTAGATAAGGTGCACTTGGAGTAGATTGATGATAAACAAAATAGTAAATAATTATGTATTTTTGGTTTTACAAAGTGATTTGTAGATAGTGAAAGGAGGTTGGTGTCTAAATTTGTCTTTACAATAGTGACTTTGGTGACTTCTAATTATGATTTTCCATCACGTGATATGTTACATTTTGAGGCCTGAAACATTTGCACAGTTATTTTAGATATTTGTTACTTATTGATTCCAATCAAAGAAAGCATCATTATTCAGGACAGCATTTAAACACACACTTAATTTTAAGCATGTCAGTGGGACTTAAACACATACTTAAACACATACAAATAAGAATGAATTTAAGATCATGCTTAAATGCTTTTCTGAATTGGTCCCACTATTAATAAACTTGTTTCTTGTGCAACTTTCACATTCTGACTATTAAAAATAGTCATATATTTGTCAAGCTTTTATTTACCACCTTCTTCTTTCATATTTTCACTGATCCTTTCATCTTTCCAACAGCAACGCCCTGCTAAGCCTGATGTTCCATGGCTCGAAGACACCACATGGTTTATGTGTTGTGACTTAGAGGAAACACTGCCATGTTTTCAAGGAATTCAGAATGAAATACTGTCCACACACATTTTCATTAAATTAGGTAACATGATAGATAAGAAAGTGGATTGGAAAAGCCATTTTGCTTCTGCCAAACCTCTGCTTCAAGGAGGGTTTTTTACACTGATTCTACTTATATTTTATCAAACCTATTTTTGAACAGCCTCAGAAACAGTAACTCAGCCACTGCAGCAGGCAGTTTATTCAAAGCCTTAAGACATTTGTTATGCGTACGATGCACTTTTCCATTTTCCCTTTGACATAATGACTCCATTTCCCGTTACTCTCATTTACACTCTCTGCTGGGGGACTTGGCAGCTATCTTCTTTCAACAGGCTGGAGCTCCCCACACTGGAAGAGTGGGGACAGCCCCATAAGTGGCAGTAGGGCTCCTCCTGACTACTTGGGAGAAGCAGGGCAACAGTATGATCCCTTCTCTCAGAACCAACAGTGCCCGCCTCTTTCTCCGAGTGATGCAGAGGTAATAGCCAGGAGGCCCTCCAGAACTCTTACCCCAATAGCCGAAATGTATTTGCTTTATTGGAAGAGTCGGCTGGGCCTGCTGCACTGCTCTCCTGCCACATACACAATCTTCTGCAGCAGTGATGTTGACCTGGCCCCCCAAATCCGTGATACTGCAGGAAAAACCTGATTAAGATGAATGGGGCAGCTTACCCCTCTCAGAGCTATTGTTTTAGGCTCTCTACAAGCTCCAGCAGACATCTCAGTTACACTTGAGTCACCTTTTCAAGCTTTTCTTTGAAACCATGAGAGATAGAAAGCCACTTACAAAAAATTGAAGCTCAGATTCTGACATAATTATGTGACAGCAGGAGCCTATCATGCCTATGCCTTAATCCAACGTTGTCTGTCCCCAAAATAGAATCCTACAGCTGGTCACACAGTCACCATGATTGCATGCAAAGAGCCAGTTAGACCTCTAACTCATGTACAAAAGAGAGCCTTTGCCTTTTTGAAAATTTGGTCTTACATATCACCATATCATTGTGAATGGTTTCTGCTTGGCAAGTTCTAAATTTAAGACATTGCTAATGACAATGTCATTTGTAGGGTGCCTTGAAATTCGTGTCAACCCAGAAACGTCGGAAACATATGATTCTGAACCCGCCCCTTCTGTAGAGCAAACCGAAGAAGGAAAAAAGGAAGGCACAATGAAAGCTTCCTGGGACACAAGACTGAGCATGTTTCAGAAATTAATTATTGTGAAAAGTTTTATGGAAGAAAAGGTAAAATCCAGTTGTACAGAAATTTGCATCCACACCAAAGCTACAAGCATTTGCAAAATTGTTTACTTGGGGCCATATTGTGTCATTTGGATGTTGGCTTGAAGAGGGATGATGCAGAGATGGACCTTCCCAATGGAAGCTTGGATCTGGCTGGAGAAGAGGGCTAGCTCCCTTCCCTAGCTTCTTTGGGACTATGTGAATCTGCCGCAGGAGCGATGCCTGTTCTCTTCCAAGCAGAGGGACTGAGATTTGTGACTGGCCCATGGGTGGCAGGATGGAGAGGGTCCTTGTACCAGTCACAATCTCTCTTTTTGTAATTAATTTGTTTACTATGAGTCTGCTGCAAAGTCTGGGAATTTTTGAGTGCAGTGGGAAGTTTGACTTTACAGGGGCTACTCACATGCCTCTGTGGACAATGGCCAGTTCTAGTTTGCCAATTCTTATGATCTTATCCAAATTTTTTGGATGTTGAATCAAACTTTTTGAAATGCCCCTAGTACTAACTGAGGTGTGTTTGAGTTAACACAATGCAGTGAATGTTGTCTGTTTATGGGTTTCGGGAGGTAGTTGCTTGAAGGGATCGTAATGATTTTGAACTTGGAGGATTGATGATTTTTACCACTGATTAGTTAGTCTTTGTTATTTGTATTTGCCCAGTGAGGACTGGGCCTGATGGTGCTGTAGAAAGACATACAAAGATACAGTCCTGGCCTGGAAGGGGTATACAGTCGAATGTAAATACTGTTCTCTGGGCCTCTTTCTGTTTGTAAATTGATATGTTTTCATATCTTCAGGTGGTCTCTGCACTTACTGAGTTTGTAATAGAGAACCTTGGAAAACAATTCATAGAGAATCCCCCAGTTGACTTGGGAACTCTATATCAAGACATGTCCTCTTCAACTCCTCTGGTGTTTATCCTAAGCACAGGCTCTGACCCCATGGGAGCTTTCCAGAGATTTGCAAAAGAGCGAGGATATTCAGAACGGTACAAAGTACATAGTTTTATTAGACATGGTATTCAGCTGGGATGTTCAAAGGACCCCAAGAAGTTTAAGGAAATGGATTATTGAGTATCAAAGAACCCTAAGGATTTGAAGGGAACCTGGGTACCTAATTCGTCTAGTCTTCTTTGAAAATCCCACCCTCTTATGCTTGCACATTTATTCCATTGAGTCATACTGTAACATGCACTGTCTGTGGGTGAAATGCTGGCCCCACTGACTTTTACCATTGAGTTTAGTGGGGTCAGGATTTCACCCTCTCTATACGTAAATGTATGTTAAAATATTTTTTTTTAGTTCTCCTCCAAACTATATACTATTGCTCTGCTTCAGAGAACTCTATGTTTGTAATAATAGCCAAAGCTGCGAAATCAGACTCCTAAAACCATGTTAGGCACCTAAATAACATTGGTGCAGTTTTCAGAGATTATGAGCACTTTCAGCTCCCACAGACCTCAGTGGATTTGTCGGTGCCCAGCATCTCTGAAAATGAGGCCATTTCTATTTAGGGTCTAAATATGGATTGAGGAGCCTAAATTTCAGCAGCCAAGTTAGGAAGTTTTGGCCACTATCTTTAAAAGCTACAAATCCTAAAAAACCTACCATTTCAAAAGTCACTGTATGTTCAAGTATTTGCATCATGAACGTTGACAAAATTTTCTCTGTTTCAGAGTACGGTCAATTTCACTAGGGCAAGGGCAAGGACCTATTGCAGAGAAGCTGATAAAGGATGCAATGAAAACAGGAAATTGGGTTTTTCTGCAAAACTGTCACCTAGCAGTTTCATGGATGTTAGCTATGGAGGAGCTTATAAAAAGTTTTACTGAGCCAAGTATGTAATTTTCCTTCTACAACACAATATATTTCCTTGATGGTAGTGCCAAATCAGAAGTGTGCTTTTCCACTTTTTGCTTGTCTTGCCGATGAGAGGGGAAAGAGCCAAAGAAATGGTCCTCTGTAGGATTAAGAAATTGCTCATCCTTTTAAAGAGTATTACTCTGTTCTATGCTCTGTAGTGCTCATTTATTTATTTGTTTCATTTGCTTGCTTATAGGTTTTCGCCATTGCATCTGTTCACCTCACGTATATTAAAGAATGTTTTCACATTAATGAATTCTCACAATGCCAACAGCCTGTAAAACAGGGAAATACTATCCTTATCCACAGATTGGGAACTGAAGCACAGAGATATTTACATATGATTAATCACAATCCTCACCAATCTTAGGGGGGAGGAATAGCTCAGTGGTTTTAGCATTGGCCTGCTAAACCCAGGGTTGTGAATTCAATCCTTGAGGGGGCCACTTAGGGATCTGGGGCAAAAATCTGTCTGGGGATGGGCCCTGCTTTTAGCAGGGGGTTGGACTAGATGATCTCCTGAGGTCCCTTCCAATCCTGATAGTCTATGATCTACTTTGCTAAATGTCCACTACTAATGGTGTTTGGAAGCAGGTGTTTGGTAAAAGGGTATGTGCAGACAGGAAGGCTGTGGAGGGTCAAAGTTCAAGTTGTGGTCTGTTGTAGTGACCAGGTGTGTGCTTGTAGGTGACTACCTGTCTGTTAGTTGGCTTACACTGTCATCTCTTTGCTTTCAGTGGTTTTGTTCCATGTATGTAATGGCCACAGCTTTAACTGCTTCACAGTGAAGTTTTTTGTACATTATAAAAATTAAGGTCTGGGTTGCTTCAGCCAACTTCCATGGGAAAACTTCAGCCACTAACCAGAGGCTCCTTTTCCTTGCTCGGCCTTCTCCAGCTACATTCACAGACTCACAGGGAGCTGAACTCTTCTCTCTTTGAGAGCTTTCTTCTCCGCAACCTCCTCAAGTCCTCTGAAAGCCAGCCCTTCTATAGCAGCAGCTGCAATTGAGCCCAGCTGGTCTGCTTTTTGCCTCTCCTTGGCTCCCTAGTAATCCTTTCTCTACCATCATAATGCACAGTTTGCTTATACTCCTTCACTGTCCCTTTAAGTTAGTGCTTAGCCAAGCTGTGCATATTGGGGTGTATTTTGAAGGCATAAGGACCATTTAGAAATTCAACTCCCAATGAAGTTAATGGAAGTTGGCCACCTGCTTTCTTTAGACTCCTTTGACAATTCCAGCCATTTAGTTCTTTTACAATTTCTTTATATGTCAGCACTTCCATCCCCTTAATCATTGTATTGCTTTTGCCTGTACCCCATTCAATTTTTCTATAACTTTCTATTACTTAGATGCCTAGAACAGAACACAGTATTCCAGGTTTGGTAGCAATATAGTCATATACCAAGGGAGTGTTATTTATGACATGATACTTCTGCATATATAGCTCAAAATTACATTAGCATTTCCTGCTGCCATATCCCACTGCAATCTCATATCTAGCTGTCCACTATCATCCCTCAATCTCTTTCAGCATCATTGCTTTTCAGGTTTTTCTTTCCGAAGTAATATCTGTATTTCTTATTATTTTTCTCCATATGCATTTTCTTGAGTCTCGCTTTATCTTCTGACTCCCCTGTAGTACCTACTGTCCAAGCTTTCCATGTTCCTTTTTACTATCTGTTTATGTTCACTGGTGTTTGAAACACTTCCCAAAATATCCCCTGTAATTTAAATATGATGCTTTTTACTCCCTCTTCCAGATCATAAATAAACATTAGGTGTTATATATAGTTCCAGTACTCCAGCCATTGGAAAGATAGATTTTATGGCAAATTGCTTATGATTTGTGTATGAATTTTAACAATTAAACTCTTTCACAGGAGTGTAGTGAATGTACTCATTCTTTTGGTTTTCAGATGTTTCTATTCAGGAGAGCTTTCGACTCTATTTAAGTTCCATGCCTAGTGAAACCTTTCCTGTCACTGTCCTTCAGAGCTCTGTCAAGGTAATATATCTGGAAATAACCTTAAGCAAAATGAACAATGCAAGGACGAAATAAATTATTTACAGAGTATCTCAAATCAAATGTCTAATCTGTATTTTCTAATCAATCAAGATCCAAAAAGCATATTCTACAAGTTGCAATGTTTGTATCTTTTGCTCTTATATTTAGCAACAAAGAGTCCTGTGGCACCTTGTAGACTAATAGATGTATCGGAGCATAAGCTTTCGTGGGTGAATACCCACTTCCTCAGACGCATATTATATTTAGGATGGTCAGACACATCATTTTCTTGAAAAACACTAAATGGGATCAACTGACAATCAGCAATCCTGCCTGTACAAACACAAGGTGTCCAAAGTTCTGACAAACCAAAATGAGTCCAAAATCCATAATCTCTTCTCCACTGTGGTACCTGTAAATACAAGTAGCTGCAACTTTATCAGCTTTTGTAACTAAGTCCTGTGTCGTCACCCCAATTTTGTGGCCCAAGTGGTCTCTGGTTTCCATCTCCATCTCTCCATTAACCTATCTGCATATTACTCAGCTTCATTTGCATCCAGGGAAGTCATGCTCCATGCTTTAGACATCCAGAGGGCCTGAAGTTATTATCTATATAGGGCCATATCTATCTCCAAGTCCTTCAAACTTTTTGTGGCATATGGGGATTAGGCCTGGGTTCAGTCCATTGCAGCTTACAGGCTGTCCAAATGGATCAGAATATGTATACATGATTTTGTGACCTGACAGGTCTTCACACACCTGGGGATATCAGAGCACGCTCAACTAGGTCCAGAACCACTTCTAAAGCATCTTTTTGCACTGTCTTCACCATCAAAATATCCAAAGCTTCTCCTTGGAGTTCTAAATGTTCTTTGCTCGCCATTACTCTCTCAACTTGATCTCTAGAACAAATTTGGTGATAACTTTTATCTCCTCTGACCACCTTCTGGACAATTACTGCTGCTGGCTAATCTGCCAAGAGAGGGGATCTATCTATTCTTCTTCAAGTGCTTGCTCATGTCCATTCCATGTTAGGCGTGTGTGCTCGCCACATGCACTGGTGTCGGAAGTTTTCTCCTCGGTATCTGTAGGGGATCAGCTCTGGCGCCCTCTGAAGTGGCACACATATGCTGTGGTATAAGGTGCGCCACTGACCTCCCCGCCCTCCCCGCCCAGTTCCTTCTCACTGCCAGTGACGGTGCTGGAATGTACCTTTGCTCTGGCAAACTTTTTCTTC
Organism: Gopherus flavomarginatus; assembly: GCF_025201925.1. NCBI lineage: Eukaryota > Metazoa > Chordata > Testudines > Testudinidae > Gopherus > Gopherus flavomarginatus. Next base: position 130,381,138 of record NC_066619.1, read on the forward strand.
TCTAGAACTGTTTGTTGCGCACTTTTTTGTAAATAGTTATAACAATTAGTGTTAGTTCCCTTAGTGTGTTTTAGTTAGTTTACAGTTATCCCAGAAGGGACTTAGGCTAGGGGCGGGGCATGCTCCGCTCCCTGGGCTTTAACAACTGTGACCACTGTAGGAAGCCTAAGCCGTCAGTGACCCCCACACCAGTTGTTTAAGGTGTTTGGGGAAAATCTCATGTCAGCAACAGGTGTCACATCTGCAGGAACTTTAAGCCTTCCACTACGAAAGAGTGGGACATCCGACTTAAAGCACCCCTTATGGAGTCAGTGCTGGAGCAGGCAAGATCAGACTCCGCGGCTTTGGTGCAGAGCGCCTTGCTGGTGCCATCGTCAGACAGGCGAAATTCCACTTCCACATCTTATCCCTCCGGTGCCACCCACACCAGTGACGGCAGCTCCCAAATCAAGGGGTCAGCCTGCCTTTGGACCATTCCTTTAGTCCCTATCAGTGCAGCTCCACTTGCCACCTCAGGGAGCATCCTGCCACTGCTCTCCCACTCAGAGCTACTGCTCCGTGGGCATAGGGCTGCCTACCAGTCAGAGCCGTCGGTGCCAGTCTCCGGATTCTGGTCCTTGCTCTGTGGGCTCAAAGCGTCGGTTGCTGGTAGGATAGCGTAGATCTATTGAGGTATGCTAAATCCCACAACCCCGGTACTGGGAGCATCATAGCCACTCCAGCAAAAGCCTCCATTGGGACTCTCGGTACCGGTCACTGGCCGACCGACATAGGTTGTCGTACCAGCATCGACGCTCAACATTGCAACATCAGTCACGCTCTTGCTCCCGCTCCATGGATTGGCACCTGCCAGAAAGCATTCGGCATAGATCGCCCGGGTACCATTGTGGATCCATCGGATGCTGGTCACTGGGATCTCGGCATGGTTAGTCATCACCCACATAAAGATCCCACTCGGAGCATGGCGGTGGACACTGCTGGTCAGCTTCGGTACAGTCCCGGTATCCGGAGCAGGGCCCTTCATCCCAGGGCTTGGAGTCGGACCAAGAGCCCCTGCAGGCAGGTCAAAATCCTCCATTGGCATCACCGATCCTTCCCGTGGCACTGACAGGACTATTGTAGTCTCGGGGTCAATGGCCCATGGCATGGCACCCTTGGAACCCGTGGGGGTTCCTGTAGCTGTCCCAAGGGCATCAGTCGGTGTCAGGAGTCTCCGAAAAGCCCTCTGCCATGGTCTTCCGCCCATCTGAGATGGAGGCCACAGTGCTTGGGGGAAGAAGGTCCTGCCGAGCAGGTCTCAGAGGTGGTGGCACCTGCTGCAGCCACAACCTCTGCCTCATCCCCTGATAAGGCCATCATGGGGCCCCCACCTGTGGTCCCCCTGGATGATGCCAAAGCTCATCAGGAGCTTTTGAGGAGAGTAGCCTTGAACTTGGGGCTAGAAACTGAGGAGATGGAGCTCTCTGACACCTTCTTCATCCTCAGCTTGGCAGCCCCCACTAGAGTCTCACTGACAGTTCATGAGGGGGTGGCCAACATTACCAAAGCCCTCTGGTAGACCCTCTCATTGCTACCCCCAATCTCCAAGTGGGCAGAGTGCAAGTACTATGTGCCTGCAAGAGGGTACAAGTACTTCTGTACCCACCCTGCCCCAAACTCGTTAGTAGTGCCTGCAGTCAATGAGTGGGAAAGACAGGGACAACCACGGGTTACTCCCAAAAATAAAGAGATGAAGAAGCTGGACTCTTTTTTTGGGAGAAAGGTTTGTTTGTCACCAAGCCTACAGCTGAGGGTGGTGAACCATCAGGCCCTATTGGGCTGTTATGATTTTAATGTTTGGCAGTCGATGGCCAAATTTGTTGACTCCCTCCCAGAGGACCCCAGGAAAGAGTTCCAGGCCATCCTGGAAGAGGGGCAGGGAGTGGTGAGGGCGGAACTGCAGGCAGCTTCTGACAGGGCTGATTCTGCAGCGCAGACATGGTCTCAGCCATAGTAATCAGGAGGGTGGCGTGGCTGCAGTCCTTGGACTTGTCGGCTGAGGTCCAACAGTCCCTCCAGGACCTCCCATTCGATGGCCAGGCTCTGTTTGCAGAGAAAACAAACAATAAGCTGCACGGGCTAAAGGACTTGTGCACCACACTCAAGACCCTGGACCTGTACACTCCAGGGCAGCAAAGAAAGCGACTTCGGCCACGGCCTCCCCATCAGTAGTGCAGCCAGCCTAGACAAGAGCCTTTCCATAAGAAGGGCTAGGGTTACAAGTGCTGTCAGGGCCAGCAGCCATCTACCTCGACACAGGCTGGTGCTTCCCACTCCCAGCAGGGATCAAAGCGGTCATTTTGAGGGTGTGCTCCAGGGAAACATTCCACCCGCTGTCCTGGATCCTGCCCCCCTCCATTTCTCCAGCCGCCTTTCTTTTTTCCTCCCAGCCTGGGCATCTATAACTTTGGATGCCCTCAATACTGTGGCGCAGGGCTATGCCCTCCAATTTGTTTCAAACCCCCATCCCACCCTCCCTCCCAACCCCTCTTCAGGGACCCCACTTGTGAGAGTCTGCTGCATCAGGAGGTACAGGACCTGCTGCAGGCAGGGGCTGTGGAAGAAGTCCCCCTAGACCTCAGGGGCAAGGGGTTCTACTTCCATTCTTTCTGATCCCAAAGGGGGCCTAAGGCCCATCCTGGACCTGCAACTCCTCAACGAGTTTCTCAAGAGGTTGAAGTTCCACATGGTCTCCCTGCCCTCCATCCCCTCCCTGGATCCAGGAAACTGGTATGCCACCCTCAACTTGAAGAACGTGTACTTTCATATAGCGATCTTTCAAGGGCACAGTCGCTTCCTCCGCTTCATAGTGGGATCCGCGTGCTACCAGTTTGCAGTGCTCCCCTTCAGCCTGGCAATGACACCGAGGGTGTTCACAAAGTGCGTGTCGGTGGTGGCGGCTCACCTCAAGCGTCAAGGTATCCTGATCTACCCGTGACTCAATGACGGGCTGGTCAAGGGTCACTTCAGGTCCCAGGTCCAGGATGCCATTGTGATGCTGCTGACCACATGCAGGAGGCTAGGCCTGTGGATAAACAAGGAAAAATCAACATTAGTCCCTGTACAAAGGATAGAATTTATCAGAGCAGTCTTCGACTCCTCCAGGGCAAAGGCATTTTAGCCACTTGACAGGTTCCAGACAATAAGGGACTTCATCACTGGACTCCACATTTCCTTTCACGACAGCCAGGGACTGTCTACGGCTGCTGGGCCACATGGCAGCGTGCATGTATGTCATCCACCATGCAAGGCTGCGGATGCAACCCCTCCAGCAGTGGCTGGCTACAGTCTATGCCCCATCCCGGGATCACCTGGACAAGGCCGTCACTATCCTACTGAAGGTACTCACTGTGTTGCAGTAGTGGACCAACCCCGGAACAGTCCTTGGTGGAGTTCCATTTGACACCCCACTGCCTTTGGTGTCGCTGATATTGGATGCTTCGGACCTTGGCTGGGGAGCGCACCTCTGCGTGACGTGGACGCAAAGTACATGGTCCACAGAGGAGATTATGTTGTTTATAAATGTCAAAGAACTCATGGCAGTTCACCTAGCCTGCGGGGTTTTCCTCCCGCAGTTATCTGGGTGTGTGGTGCAAGTGCTCATGGACAACATGGCCTTGATGTTTCACATCAACAGGCAAGGGGGAGCATGCTGTCAAGAGACACTCAACCTAAGGGATTTCTGCATCCAGCATGTGATCCACCTGGAGGCCTGTCAACTTCCTGGTGTCAGGAACACACTGGCAGATCACCTCAGCGCAGGTCCCTCTTTTCTCACCATGAGTGGTCACACCACTCAGAAGTGGTCCAGATGCTCTTCCAGAGGTGGGGAACTCCCCAAGTAGACCTGTTCGCTACCAGACAGAACAGAAAACGTCATCAGTTTTGCTCTCTGCAAGGCCTTGGCAAGGCTCTCTCGGACACTTTTCCCCTGTCCTGGTCGGAGATCTGATGTATGCATTCCCACCCATCCCACTTGTCAGCAGAGTCCTGTCAAAAATCAAGAGGGATAAGGCTCGAACCATGATCGCCCCGGCCTGGATGCACCAGCACTGGTTCGGCATGCTGTTGGATCTGGCAGTAGCCCCCCGCCCGCCCGCCCGCCCACCCCCCCCGTGGCCACTGCCTGACAGCCCAGACCTTCTCTCGCAAGACCCCGGTCGCCTCCTGCACCCCAACCTCACCTCCCTCCACCTCACTCCACCTGTGAATGCTGCATGGTTGAACCCAGAGGACTAAGCCTGCGCCTGGGAGGTGCAGCAGGTCATTTGGGGAAGTAGAAAACCCACTACTAGCCTGGTGAAGTGGATGAGATTCTCCCACTGGTTCTTCCCGACGTGCTCTTCTCTGCAGTCAGTCTTTGAATATCTGCTCTTCCTTAAGTATCAGGGTCTGGCCCTCTCTTCTATCAAGGTTCATCTAGCTGCCATCTTGGCTTTTAATCCGCTGATCCAGGGTAGATCGATGTTCTCGCACAAGATGTCCATCAAGTTCCGGAAAGGCCTCAAAAGGCTCTTCCCTCCCATTGGGGATCTTGTCTCACAATGGGACCACAATCTGGTTCTCCCCAGACTCACGGATCTTCCCTTTGAACCCTTGGGCTCTTGTTCCCTTTCCCACCTATCGTAGAAGGTCACCTTCCTTGTGGAAGTGACGTCAGCTAGGCGACTGTGGGAGATTAAGCCCTGACCTTGGAACCACCATATACGGTCTTCTACAAAGATAAGGTACAGTTGCGACGCCATCTGGCCTTCCTAATGGAGGTGGTGTCTTCCTTCCATATCAACCAGGACATCTTCCTCCCAGCATTCTGTCTTAAGCTGCACAAGACCAGTGAGGAGAGGCAGCTGCACTCCCTGGACGTCCGACATGTCTTAGTGTTTTACTTGGCGCATACCAAGCCCTTTCGCAGGTTGACACAACTCTTCATCGCAACAGTGAACAGGATGAAAGGCCTTCCGGGGTCCTCTCAGAGGCTCTCCAACTGGATCACTTCCTGCATCCGGACCTGTTATGAGCTGGCGCAGGTCCAACCGCTGCCTCTGGTGAAGGACCATTTGATGAGAGCACAAGTGTCCTTGGTGGCCTACCTGGCGCATATCCCCACCCAGGACATTTGCAGAGCTGCAACATGGTCTTCGGTTCACACGTTCACAGCACACTATGCCATCACACAGCAGGCCAGAGACAATGCAGGGTTCAGCACAGCTATGTTACAAGCTAGACATCCATGAACTCTTACCCACTTCTGTTGGTACCACTAGGGGGTCACTTAAGATGGAATGGACATGAACAAGCACTCAAAGAAGAAAAGACAGTTACCTTTTTCCGTAACTGGTGTCCTTTGAGATGTGTTGCTCATGTCCATTCCATGACCCACCCTTCTTCCCCACTGTTGGGGTTCTGGCAAGAACTCCTTCTCTTTAATAAGACTTTAGGAATGTTCCTTCCCCCGTGGAACGTACATTTAGAGAAAACAGAAAAAATCAGAAAGGTCCCCCCCTCACACCTTCTTTGTTGAAGCCAACACATTGATTCTGTCATAGTCTGGTCCATTTGATTCTGTTCTATATAGGTTCTTATACTATATTCATCACCATAGTATCTGAGCACTTTCCAGTAGTTCCGTAAGTAACTTTCACTCTAATCCAGACACTCAAGACTGACAAGCCCTAGCTCCTTACAAATGTAGCCTGGGACAAGAGCAAATGGAATAGCTGAATGAGAAGGAAGAGCTTACCTTAGCATGAACTCTGATGTCCCTCCTGATCTTTGTAACCCTAATCCATTTAAATCAAGATACTGACTACTGCTGGCTGGACAGTCTTTCTGCCCGGTAAGACAGCCATCTGCTAAACCAAGATCTGGAAGCTGTTGTCCAAATAAAGCAGTTAAGTTGCAGTAGTGTGTACTCCACGTAGTGAGAGTGCTTACTTTAATCACCCTTCTTGCTATATTTATTTATTCTAATTTGTGTCTGCAATTTTTTTCTGATTTCTTTCTGCTCCAAATGTCCTTATTTTCATAACATATATTTTCATTTCTATATATTTTCTAAGGTAAATAATCAATGTGTTCATTTGGTTAACACCTAAAGCTTAGTATAGAAAATACAATTTACATACAGATAGCCATTTAAGTGATAACTTGACAGCTCTGCATAAAAAAATGGAGAGCAGACTTATGTATAGAACAAGAACTGGTAATTTTTCCCAATTCAGGTAACCAATGAGCCTCCAAAAGGACTTCGTGCAAACATCAGGCGAGCATTCACAGAGATGACGACTACGTTTTTTGAAGACAATATCCTTGGCATAAATTGGAGGAAAATGATTTTTGGCATTTGCTTCTTCCATGCTATCATTCAGGTATACCTGATGATAATTAGTTCAGATAGCAGATGTACTGAGATACCAATACATAATTAGTTCAAGAAGTCTGTTATATTCAGAATATGTCTGATGTAATCATAATTGTAATATCAGTATTTTGTGCAGACTTTATTTAGCCATTCATTTCCAGAAACTAGAACTGTAAGTTATATTACTAATTAGGGCTGTCAATTAATCACAGTTAACTCACACGATTAACTCAAAAAATTAATCACGATTAATCGCACTTATAACAATAGAATACCAATTGAAATTTATTAAATATTTTGGATGTTTTTCTACATTTTCAATATGAATTTCAATTACAACACAGAATACAAAGTGCACAGTGCTCACTTTATATTATTATTTTTATTACAAATGTATGCACTGTAGAAATGATCAAAGAAATAGTATTTTTCAGTTCACCTCATACAAGTACTGAAGTGCAGTCCTTTTATCGTGAAATTGTAACTTACAAATGCAGATTTTTTTTTGGTTACATAATTGCACTGAAAAACAAAACAGTACAAAACTTTAGAGCCTACAAGTCCACTCAGTCCTACTTGTCAAGTATCAGAGGGGTAGCCGTGTTAGTCTGGATCTGTAGAAGCAGCAAAGAGTCCTGTGGCACCTTATAGACTAACAGACATATTGGAGCATGAGCTTTCGTGGGTGAATACCCACTTCGTCAGATGCATCCCACAAAAGCTCATGCTTCAATACGTCTGTTAGTCTATAAGGTGCCACAGGACTCCTCAGTCCTACTTCTTATTCTGCCAATCGCTAAGACAAAGAAGTTTGTTTACAGTGATGGGAGATATTGCTGCCTGTTTCTTATTTACAATGTCACCTGACAGTAAGAACAGGCATTCGCATGACATTTTGTAGTCAGCGTTGCAAGGTATTTACATGCCAGATATGCTAAACATTCGTATGCCCCTTCATTCTTCGCCACCATTCCAGAAGACATGCTTTCATTCTGATGATGCTCGTTAAAAAAATAATGTGTCAATTAAATTTGTAACTGTCCTCCTTGGAGGAGAATTGTATGTCTCCTGCTCTGTTTTACCTGCATTCTGCCATATATTTCATGTTATAGCAGTCTCAGATGATGACCCACCACATGTTTGTTTTAAGAACATTTTCACAGCAGATTTGACAAAACGCAAAGAAGGTGCCAATTTGAGATTTCTAAAAATAGCTACAGCACTCGAACCAAGGTTTAAGAGTCTGAAGAGCCATCCAAATCTGAGAGGGACGAGGTGTGGAGCATGCTTTTAGAAATCTTAAAAGAGCAACACTCTGATGCGGAAACTACAGAACCCAAACCACCAAAAAAGAAAATCAACCTTCTGCTGGTGGCATCTGACTCAGATGATTAAAAATGAACATGTGCCAGTCCGCACTGTTTTGGATTGTTAGCGGGCAGAACCCATCATCAGCATGGATGCGTGTCCTCTGGAATGGTGGTTGAAGCATGAAGGGACATATGAATATTTAGCACATCTGGCACATAAATATATTGGAACACCAGCTACAACAGTGCCATGTGAGCACCTGTTCTCACTTTCAGGTGACATTGCAAACAAGAGGCAGGCAGCATTATCTCTTCCAAATTATAACCAACCTTGTTTGTCTGAGTGACTGGCTGACCAAGAAGTAGGACTGCTTGCACTTGTAGGCTCTAAAGTTTTACACTTTTTTATTTTTGAATGCAGATTTTTTAAATATAATTCTATATTTGTAAGTTCAGCTTTCATGATAAAGAGATTATACTACAGTACTTGCATGAGGTGAATTGAAAAAAATTTTTTTGTTTTTTACGGTGCAAATATTTGTAGTAAAAAATAAATACAATGTGAGAACTGTACTCTTTGTATTCTGTGTTGTAATTGAAATTAATATATTTGAAAATGTAGTAAACATCCAAAAATATGTAAAATAAATGATATTCCATTGTTAACAGCATGATTAATTGCAATTAATTGCGATTAATTTTTTTAATCACTTGACAGACCTATTACTAATACAAAGCATCTCTTGTCAGCTAAGCTAATTATAATTTAAAAGGAAAGGTCCATACAAAGCACAAGACTTCTTTTCTCCTGAAAGATTACATTAAAATGTCTGTGCCCTATTAATTATATCAAACGTAAGTGTGTCTCCTGAGATTTCTTATGGATAAATATGATCAAGCATTTCATTTAAGTGAAACTGTAGTTCCACTTTACTGTGTTAGCAAACAATCCATCAGAAGAATTCTGCATGTCTTAAATTAAATGAACTCAGAGATTACAGGGGGACACATGGTGGTAAGAGGAATGGAATGTGCTGCTTTAATTGTTCTGTTTTCATCCTGGTTATTGAATGACTACACAATACCTTATTTAAATAGGCAGAGAACCAATCCTTACTCAGTTTTCAATCAGTCACTACTTGAGCAAATTTCCGTTAAAGTCAATAGACTTTTTCTTGAGAAAGGACTGAGTAAGGACTTCAGGGTTTGTCCCAGAATGATAGTAATTTCTGATTGGATTAAACTAATAACTGAAACATTAGATTACTTATCGTTAATGCACTAGCTAATTGCAGTTGAATTGGAGGTGGGAAGACAGAAAATGGAAATTCACAAAATTTAGATACAGCTTAATTTTGTTCCTCTTCCTAAACCTTTCAATTTGTTTTTACTCACTCTCTACTAAAACCTCTTGGAAGCATGAAGTGAAATCTGTTTACATACCAATGTTACCCTTGCTTAGCATACTAGGTTGCTGCTGTCAGATTATTCATGAATGTTGCATCAATTGCATTCACCTCACTTAGAGAAAAAATCATGGAATGATTTATTTTGAAAAATAATGCAATATTTGGAATTACATGAACTGGGCAGATGGAGAGCTGTAAGATTAGACGTATAAGATTAGAAGATAGGTTGAATTCTGAGACAGCCTTTCCAATCTGTAATAGAGAGATTTATCTCCTAAGTGACCAGGAGCTAATCCTTTACTTTTAATAGTACTGTAAGGGGTGGGGAATGGATAGAACCGAAGCTCAGCTGACCCATTGCTGGGGGAGGTTGCAATGTGCTCATGGCATAAGACAACTGAAAATTACTGCCTCTCCTGTCCCAAGAGCCAGGATTAAAATATGACTTGGGGGGAGTGTCCCTGAGGACCAGTGCCTTCAGGTGCTATTCGTGGATAAGGCTGTGATTTAGTAATGGAGGTCACGGAAGTCACAGAATCTTCCAAAGACCTCCACGACTTCGGCTGGGAGCTGCAGGGTCCCCAGCTACCACGGGAGGCAGGGAGGACCCCCGCAGCTCAGAGCTGTCAGCAGAAGGAGACCCTGGAGTTCCAAGCCCACACATGTGGTGTGGGCCCCTGGAGCTCCCAGCCCACTGGCGCTATCCAGGCTCCCCATTTTGTCATGGATATTTTTAATAAAAGTCAGGGACAGGTCACGGGCAACAATGAAAAATTCACAGAAGCCCATGACCTGTCCCTGACTTATATTCAAAATATCCTTGACAAAATCTTAGCCGTAGTCATGGGGCAATAAAGCTTACACATCACCCCTTGCTAAGGTCTGTGCTAATCTAAAATTTGAAATTGCTATCTGAAGACAACCCCACATTAACAGTACAATAGGTCTGAGCATCCTGAACAAAGTAATCTTATTCAGTTTTTCTTTTAATTTCATATTCAAGGAGAGGAAAAAGTTTGGACCTCTTGGATGGAACATCTGCTATGAATTTAATGACAGCGATAGAGAATGTGCCTTACTGAACCTAAATCTTTACTGTCAAGAAGGAAAGATACCCTGGGATGCCCTAACTTACATAACAGGTACAGTGCTTATCTATGGTGTTAGCAGTTATCTACTTCTAGCATTCCTCAATAAACACAAGATATTACTAAGCTATATAGCTACGTGCAACAACTTAGCAGGTCTACGTTGATTATTTGTATAGGGCCATATTATGCTTTTACTTATAACTGTGGAACCCTACTGAAGTCAATACAATTATATGGGTTCTGTCATCAATCTTCACCTTTTATGGCATTTTAAAGTTGGAGTCAGAGTAAGGCACTAGCTCAGTGTATGTCTACACTGGAACTAGCGGTGTAATTTCTGGCTTGGGTGGTCATAGCCACGCTAGCTCTGATTGAGTCAGTGCACTAAAAATAGAAGTTTAGGCACAACAGAGTGAGCGGCAGGATGGGCTAGCTGTCCTGCGTATGGTCCAGTCTAAAACCCTAGGTACCCTAGCCCATCCCGCTGCTTGTGCTGCCACAACCACACTTCTATTTTTAGCATACCAGCTCGATCAGAGCTAGCATGGGTATGTCTCCCTGAGGTGGAAACACCTCCAGCTCCAGGTTAGACATACCCATTCAAATGCTATCTAACAGACAGGGCTGGCTCCAGGCACCAGCGAAGGAAGCAGGTTCCTGAAGCGGCTGATAGAAAGGGGCGGCACGTCCAGGTCTTCGGTGGCAATTCGGCGGCAGGTCCTTCACTCCCTCTCTTCCTCTTTGGGGGCACTTCGGCGGCAGCTCAATTGGGCTTTTTTTTTTTTCTCCCTTTGCCTCTTTGGGCAGCAAAAAGCTGGAGCCGGCCCTGCTAACAGACTGGCATCAAGGGCATAGGCCAAACAGCAAAAACCTGTGTGGTTCTGAAAGTTCCTAAGCTATGTCCATCCTGCAGAGTTTCTGTTTGGAAGGATCTCCCAGCTGGAGAAAATTAGCAGCCTTCTAACTTGATGACCCCAGTCACCTTGAACATAGAAGTCCCAGCATTCAGAACTATTGTGGACACATAAGAGGATCAAGCTATGACCCCTCCAATGGAAACCTGCTATCAAAGTAGCAATATCCAAACAGCTGCTTAATTACCCCTAGCAACAAGATAATCATCCCGCAGATTATATCTCGTTTATTCCTTGGGCAAGAAGAAAAGAAAATTATCAACTCTCACTTTACAGAGTCAAATACAAGGGATTTAAAAATTCTTCAGCAACTGTGGAGAGCTTCATAAATCTAATCTAACCATTAGTAATCATCACTGTATAGGATAGCAAACCAAAGCCCCTGTTCAAAAGCAGTTTTTTATTCTTCAATAAATCTTTTCAGGAACACAAAAGGGCCTGATTCATCACAGTGTTACTCCAGCTTCTCATGAGTGTAACTGCATTGATTTCAGTGCAGTAACAACAGTATAAAACTGGAGTAAAATAGTCGTGAGTAGGCACTTCCTTCTGAAGAACTCTGAGCTCATGGCATTCTGTACTGGTACATACAGTCAGCACTGATTATTATAGAGATTAGATTATAATTTCTGGGTTTTGACAGCAAGATTTTAAGGTAATTTTTCTTCACAATTTCAGTAATATTCCTCTTTGCTTTTAGTTTGCATAATTAGTTTTTATTCCTTCATAAGTCACTTTAATTATTTTTATCATAAAATTACCATTTTTGTTTCCTGTCTAACTATCTTCCAAAGAGTAAAGTAAAAGAAATAGAAACACATTCACAGTGGTTTAGGCAAAACATATCTGATCCCTTATTCTAACATGTCCTAGATTACCCCTGAAATTTGAAAATGCATTTCACCTATCCATTTAATGGTGGTTTATAATTTTTTACTTTATATGGCCTTTATCACAAACCCTGTAATTTGGTTGCAGTATTCCACAGTGTTAGAATTGCTTTCATAGTAGTTACTTCACAAGATAGATATGTGAATATAACAGTTAAGGGTCTCTCCTTGCCTAGGTTTTACATTTTCCCCATTAGTTACCTGTACTATACAGCAAAAAATCCTTTCCCAGTGTAAATGAAAAATAGGCCCCATTATTCTGTTCTGTGTTTTGTCAAGCTGAAGATTAAAACTACTGTAAATTCTCTGAGATGAGTACAAGTGCTTTCAAGCTTGCCTGCTAAGTGAAGCCCTTTCTGTGGCACAAATTGCATCTGAAAGTATTCTGTCAGTTTGAGTTGTAAAGATTTGTTCATTCACCCATGTATATTAAATGCTTGTTTACAGCTAATTGATTTTACTTCAGCATCAGCCTCATGGATGTTACTTCAAAGTTGTACTGGACCAAATTCCCATTATCTTAAAATTACCTTTGGTTCACTTCGTGAACATTTATTTAATATGTTTTTAAGGAGGATGTATGCAGTGTGGTTGTAGCTGTGTCAGTCCCAGGATATTAGAGGGACAAGGTGGGTGAGGTAATAGCTTTTATTGGACCAACTTCTGTTTAAGGTGGATGGATATTTGAACACTGGTTCTTCTGTTTTGTTTTTGTTTTTCCTGCATGCAGAATGAAATGCTGCCAGAGTTCAAGTTTCAGACCTATGAGCAAAGTCTCTCCTGCTCCATTTCTCCTCCCCCTTACTCTGCCCTTTCCTTTTTCTTTTTTTATCAAGCATAACTTCACTTTAAATGGCCAGGTTTCCTAGCACTTCTGTGTTGTTATTGTTTTAAAGCCTGTCTCCTAAAACACCTGGAGAAAAAGCATGGTTCCTGTTGTTAAATATCTATAGAGCTGTTCAGATTTGTCTTAGGAGAACTGATCAATTCAGAAACACAACATCCCTATTTATCTCCCATCACCATAAATGTCCTTAAAGCCTCAAACTCAGCTATTGCTAGAGGAATCAAATGAATTGTCAGTGCATATACAGCTGTGGAAAACTGACTGCAGAAGATATTCTGAGCGGAAAAGGCCTAGGCCACTGAAAATAAAGTCTGCAAAGCTGCCTCCTGCTCGTTCATCAACACCCTTATAAAGCTCTCCAGGCTTGGTCTTCATTCCTTTGCAGCATAGTCCTTCAGCAGGAAGCTGCTCCAAGCACTGGCCCTAAAATAGATTAATTCTATCAAATTTCGGAAATGGGAACCTTCTTTTGGCCTCCTTATCTCTTCCTCCCTAATAATTCTCCTTATTTCTTGCTGTGTCTCCAGTGTCTCAATTTAAGGTAAAGGCCAGGTTCCAGGATGGAATATTGATTACCTGATTACAGTGCCGATGCAAGCCCATATGGGGCCATACGCAGGAATATTTTGGTGGGCCCCTCACCCACACACAACACATACTAATAATTAATAGGAGACCCCTTTGTGCAGCTCAGGGCCCTAAGCGATTGCTTAGTCTGCTTATGCCTAGCGCCAGTTCTGCCTGATGACTCCTCCCCTAATTTGCCCCATGACATGAAAGTTCTTTGGGTCTCCCTATGATGGCTGCTTTTCAGATCCCTGTATGTAGTTAAATACTGTTGAATATGATATTACTCTTATGAGCTTATATATAGCTACTAAGAAGAAGGTGATGTTTCTGTATAGCTTTGAAAGTACTAAGATGATGTGAGTGTAGAGTCCAAGCCATCTAGTTCCATGGACAAGTCAGAGCTGCCATTCAAATGTCTGAGATTAGGGCAGAAGTCAGTCCCAGAAAGGAGATCATCAGATAACAAATTTCTGTTACTGCATTAAGGGCCAGAGTTTCCCAGTTCAAAATGGATCATGAAAATTGTGTGTACCATTGTATATGTATTTTGCATATGCAGTTACTCCAGTTACACAGCAAATTCAGTGACTGAGCATGCAGTTATTAGGTTAATTAGGCACACGATATGCAGCTACCCAGTTTACATAGAATCATAGAACTAGAAGGAACCTCTAAAGGTCATCTGATCCAGTCCTCTGCCTCATGGGAGGACTAAGTGTTATCTAGACCATTCCTGACAGGTGTTTGTCTATCTGCTCTTAAAAACCTCCAATGACGGAGATTCCTCAACCTCTTTTGGCAATTTATTCCAGTGCTCAACCACCCTGACAGGCAGTTTTTCCTAATGTCCAACCTAAACCTCCCTTGCTGCAATTTAAGCCCATTGTTTTTCTTAACCTCTGAGGATAGGACAAGAAGCAATTTTTCTTCCTCGTCCTTGTAACAATCTTTTACATACTCGAAAACTGTTTTCATGTCCCCTCTCAGTCTTCTCTTTTCCAGACTAAACAAACCCAATTTTTTCAGTCTTCCTTCATAGGTCATGTTTTCCAGACCTTTGCTCATTTTTGTCACTCTTCTCTTGACTCTCTCCAATTTGTCCATATCCTTCCTGAAATGTAGCACCCAGAACTGGTCACGACACTCCAGTTGAGACCTAATCAGCGTGGAGTAGAATGGAATAATTACTTCTCGTGTCTTGCTTACAACACTCCAAGTGGAGTACTTTGCATTTGTCCTTATTGAATTTCATCCTATTTACTTCAGACCATTTCTCCAGTTTGTCGAGATCATTTTGAATTTTAATCCTGTCCTCCAGAGCACTTGCAACCCCTCCCTGGTTGGTATCATCCACAAACTTTATAAATGTACTCTGTATGTCATTATCTGAATCATTGATGAAGTTATTGAACAGAAATGGACCCAGAACTGATCACTGCGGGACCTTGCTCGTTATGCCTTTCCAGCATGACTGCAAACCACTGATAACTACTCTCCGGGAACGGTTTTCCAACCAGTTTTGCATCCACTTTGTAGTAGCTCCATCTAGGTTGCATTTCCCTAGTTGTTTATGAGAAGGTCACGTGAGACAGAATCAAAAGCTTTACTAAAGTCAAGATACACCACATCTGCCGCTTCCCCCCATCCACAAGACTTGTTACCCTGTCAAAGAAAGCTATCAGGTTGGTTTGACACAATTTGTTTTTGACAAATCCATGCTGACTGTTACTTATCACCTTATTATCTTCTAGGTGTTTGCAAATTGATGGCTTAATTATTTGCTCCATTATCTTTCTGGGTCCAGAAGTTAAGCTGACTGGTCTGTAATTCCCTGGGTTGCCCTTGTTTCCCTTTTTATAGGTAGGCACTATCTTTGCCCTTTTCCAGTCTTCTGGAATCTCTTTTCAAAGATAATCACTAGTGGCTCAGATATCTCCTGAGTCAGCTCCTTGAGTATTCTAGGATGCATTTCATCAGGCCCTGGTGACTTGAAGATATCTAATTTGTCCAAGTAATTTTAAACTTGTTCTTTCCCTATTTTAGCTTCCTCTGATCCTACATCATTTTCACTGGCATTCACTATGTTAGATGTCCAATCAGCGCCAACCTTCTTGATGAAAACCGAAACAAAGAAGTCATTAAGCTCCTCTGCCATTTCCACATTTTTTGTTATTATTTCCCTCCCCTCCATTGAGTAACGGGCCTACCCTGTCCTTGGCTTCCTCTTGCTTCTAATGTAGTTGTAGAATGTTTTCTTGTTACCCTTTATGTCTCTAGCTAGTTCACATATACAGCTGCAGTAGTTACATGCTCAAATTAGACACATAATTGTGTGCACAACTTGTTTGAAAATCTGATTTTTTTTTAATTAGTCAACTTAGATGTATTGCAGTGTCAGATTTTGTTATCACTTTAATGATTTTAAAAAAATCTTTCTGACAGTTAAACTCTCTTGTTTCCATGAAAGTGACGCACAAAAATCATGCTGTCCTGGATTCTAGAAAAGATGAAAATTAAAATTTTAAAAAGTAAAAGTTTGTGAATTGTTATATAAAATTGTAATCTGTAAAAATCAAACACTGTTGCAGGTGAAATTACTTATGGAGGGCGAGTTACAGACACCTGGGATCAGAGATGCCTGCGTACAGTCTTAAAGAGGTTTTTTGCTCCTGAAACATTAGAATATGATTACAAATATTCCGAGTCAGGTAAATACAGTTAGAATTATAGAGGATTTCCATCTAGGTTAATGCAAACTATGTTTGTCTATCACATTTTTTTATGATTTTGTGTGTTAAATTCTGGTCTTTCTGTGATGGATCTTGCATCAGTCAATGGGGTCTGGTTCACTCTGTGTGTCTAAGAACTGGATAACAAGTTTAGTTAATGTCTTCCTAGTTTTTTATTGAGAAAAATGTCTCTTGCCTCACTGAGGACATTATTGGTAGTGTATCTCCTTCAATTCCCACAGACAGAAGTCTCTGACTCAGAAGTACAATTTCCAAAAAGAAGCTTTTGGCCCAAATTTTGCAGTATTTGAGAAGAACCTTGAGCTCTGTCATGGACTTTCTAAGATTTTCAAGGACTCCGTAGAATGCGGTTATTCTCTGAAAAGTCACTATGTAAAATATTACCTTCTTACTTTGATCCTTGCACCTGATTCTCTTCTCACACTATTTTTACACTACAGTAGTCCCTGACTTCCATGGAGTTATTCATGATTTACTCCAGCATAAATGAAAGGAAAATTAGTCCCACAATATGTATAAAGAGTTATATCTGCCAAATTTAGTGACAAAACTATTCTTGCTTGTGTTTTATACTTCCATAGCACTGCTGAGCCAACACAATTAATGGTAATAATTGTCAGTACTTCTGATTTCTAGATCTTAGAACACATTGCAAAAATTAATAAACATTATTATCTCCATTTTACAGATGGGGAAACCGAAGCACAGAGAGGCCAAGGGTGAGATTTTCAAAAGTGCTCAGTCCACTCAGTTCCCACAGTTTTCAAAAGGGCTCATCTTAATCTAAACACTTAATCTAAAACTAATTTGGCACCCCAAATGGGAACTGATAAGTGGCTCATGGTCACATAGTGAGCCAACAGCAGCACTGGAAATAGAACCCAAGTCTACTGACTTTCCTGTCTAGTGCCATATCTAGTGGATGATGCTACCTCTCGTAAGAAAGAGAGACCTGTGGGGAGGGATAGCTCAGTGGTTTGAGCATTGGCCTGCTAAACCCAGGGTTGTGAGTTCAGTCTTTGAGGGGACCATGTAGGGATCTGAGGCAAAAGTCTATCTGGGGATTGGTCCTGCTTTGAGCAGGGAGTTGGACTAGATGACCTCCTGAGGTCCCTTTGAGCTCTGATATTCTATGAACTGGATTGTATCTAATCTTTCTTGTACATCAACAGACTTGTTTACTTCAATCCAATAAATTGCAGTTGAGCAAACCCATTGAAGACAGTAGGGTTGCCCAGGTGTCATCAAGGGCATAATCTAAAGACAGAGGCCTTGTGCATGTGTAATTGAGGGCAGAATTTGCCCTGCAGAATCTTTATCCAAGGTAATGGTGCATGAGAATCTATCTTGACTAGCATATTCCAGGGTGAATGGCAGATTAGGAAAAAAACGTATTTTTGCTTATTTCAGAGTAGCAGCCATGTAAGTCTGTATCCGCAAAAAGAACAGGAGTACTTGTGGCACCTTAGAGACTAACAAATTTATTTGAGCATAAGCTTTCATGGGATACAGCCCACTTCTTCGGATGCATGAAAGCTTATGCTCAAATAAATTTGTTAGTCTCCTATATTTTGGCTTGTGAACTGAGCATATCTGATCTGGAAATGCCAGAGAGATGACAAGCCTAGAACCCCACTGCTATTTTTACAGAGCCATTTCTCTGATTAGAGCTGTACTTTAAGGTCCTTACCAGAACTGGTCCAGTTAAAAAACTTAGGGGTCTGGGCTAAAAGTTTAGCACAACCAGGCAGATTCCAGTATTGCAGCAGGGTTTATAACTCCCAATGAGTCCTTGAATCCTGCTGATGGTGCTAAACCTTTTTACCCTGGCCATCTTCAGGGGGAAGGGGAGCTCTCTTGCTTCCCATTACATATTGAAAAGCTGCACAACACCATGCTCAACAGGTGTTTGAGGTGGATCCCACTGCTTCAAGCACTGCACGTTGTCAGCACTCTCTGCCTGAAATGTGGCCAGAGTGTCAAACGAAGTGTTGATCAGAGGGACATTTCTCACTAATTTGGGAGCATTTTATACCCCCTTTGCGCTGTTGGAAATGACTACATGAGGCCAAGTGCAATGGAGCATCAAGCCCATGGAGTTTAGATCTCTCCCCCTGGTGCTGGGCTACTCCTAAAAGTCCTTTTTTCAGGACTGCTCCGCTCGCCCCCTCCCCAGAAAGGCTCTTTCACCTCCCTTGTTATCAGTGTGAGGCAAAGAACCACCTGTCTCAGTGACTCACCAGAACCCATTTCACCATTTCTCTGCAGGAACAACTGGGAGCAGTTTTTCAGACGTGCTGCCACCCTTTACAAATCTATCTATTTTTGGTACTTTTATGGCACCCATCATTGTAGCCTCTGAGTGCCTGGCATTGTTAACATACCCATCTTCCCAGAATCCCTGGAGGGTAGGCCAGTGCGATGATCCCCATTGTACAGATAGGGAACAGAGGTACACAGAGAGTAAGTGACTTGCCCGAGGTCACATAGCAACTCTGTGGTGGAGCAAGGACTTGGACCCAAATCTTCAAAGTCTGAGGCTAGTGCCCTGACCACTGGACCCTCCTTCTGCTCTATCCTACACACACAACTTCAGTGCCTTTAATGTCATTTATTCATGTCCCTTTATATGTATTTCCCTGGCAGATCAGGGGGAGCGGAGAAGAGAATTTAATTTCAGTTTGATGAATATCCATCACAGGCCAGTGACAGATTGCACTTACTTCAGTCCAGCACTCATCATCTCAGCCACACCAGTCTTTCCTTCTTCCAGACTTGGTAGTTATGCTGTTAACAGATGGCAATTAATTATGAGTAGTTGGCCCTAGTTGTGTAAGTTGCTGAGTAGCTAGAAGTCTCCAAAGAGGAAAAGAACTGTAGTGACCCACCAGAGAGTTGGAAGGCCAGTCAGGAACTAATCTGGGGCTCACTATACCTGTGTGAGTTGCCACTTGTCAGGGTTTTAGCTCAACAGTCAGGCCTGTGAAAACCATTTGATTCTTTTTATTTTAAATAAGGTTGGTCTATCTATGGAATATAACAAGCAACATCCCATATCCTGCTCCTGTTTTTTCATTGTTTTCTCAGGCAACAAATATCCAGTTGTTTTTCTGTTCCAGAATATAACCTATTTGCCTCAGAAGTTCTAGTTCCTCTGAAATGCTAAGACATGCTAATGCAAAAGATGAAAATGTGAGACTTTGGGCTCTACCTTTGTAAAATTCTGCCTCTAGCAATTTTAGAGTGTCAGCATCTGAAATATGCCTGTCACTCATAATGAAAAATGTTACCATCCAAATGTATTTTAAAGCATATTTGTATTGATGTTTTGTTGTTTGTGTGGTGAATTCCTTTACTTCTTTGGATGTGCTTTCAATAATTTACGTTTTTCCCTAATAATATGCAATATATACATTTTGACATTGCCATACATTTTTGCTCATTTATTTCACAATAAAACATTTTAATATGGAGTCTGTATGTGCATTTGTGTAACAGGTATATATTTTGCCCCTATGGCTGATAGTTTGCAAGATTACAAAGACTATATTGAAAATTTTCCTTTGATCGACGACCCAGAAATATTTGGAATGCATGAGAATGCTAATTTGGCTTTCCAGGTTTGTAGGCTTTTCTTAAATACATGTTCTAAATTAATTATATTAAACGAATTATACTTTGTAGCTTAAAGGGACAATTTGATTTAATAATTATAGTTTGTTAAGCAGAAATAACCAGCAATAATTGCTAGGGAATCCACCTCTATTCATTAGATTTATTTTTTCCCATATGTAACTCCCAAGTGTTTTCTTTAACCTGTTTCTGGTCAAGCTGTGTTTTCATGAAGTGCACCATGATTTATGCTGGACAGTTGTTTATTGACATTGATTCTATCCTTAGTTTTACACAAATCAGCCTCTTCTTATGGGGCATTATAATTCTGGATTAGACTGATGAGAGATGTGAAGGAATACTGACAACCTGTTCGGAACACAAACAATCTTCCAGAATCCTTAAATCCACCCTCAGAGTAGTCTAGAAAAACAGCATTACACACATACAAACACTCATTAAAAATAGTTGGATCGTGTGGTTGAGATTTTGAAAGCAGACTAGGGGATTTAGACACAGATGGGTGGGACTCAAGTGATCTGGGTTCAGTTTCTGGCTCCACCAAAGAATTGGTGGCCTTAGGCAAGTCACTTAATCTCTGTGTGTCTTTGTTCCCTATCTGTAAAATGGGGATAGTGATACTTCCTTTCTCCCATCCTTAGAATTCTCTATTTCATTTGAGAGCTCTCCAGGAGAGAAACTGTCTCTTGTGAGGTGCATGTGCTAGGTGCTAACCAATAGGGCTTTGATCTTGATGGGTAACTCCAAGGTGCTTCTATAACATAATGATCTTTCATTAATTTAGTGGCAGTTAAGTGTCTAAGTCCCCTAGACCAGTGGTTCTCAAAGCCAGTCTTCCGCTTGTTCAGGGAAAGGCCCTGGTGGCCCGGGCCAGTTTGTTTATCTGCCGCTTCCGCAGGTTGGGCCGATCGCGGATCCCACGGGCCATGGTTCACTGCTCCAAGCCAATGGGGGCTGTGGGAAGGGCGGCCAGCGCATCCCTCAGCCCGTGCTGCTTCCCGCAGCCCCCATTGGCCTGGAGTGGCAAATCGCGGCCACTGGGAGCTGCGATCGGCCGGATCTGTGGACGCGGCAAGTAAACAAACTGGCCCAGCCCACCAGGGGCTTTCCCTGAACAAGCAGCAGACCAGCTTTGAGAACCATTGCCCTAGATTGCTTTGAAAATCTCAACTACACACGCTCTCTTCCGTATACAATACATCACTGAAAAGCAGTATCTTTTGTCTGTCATAAGCACTGAATTAGAAAACATCCACTTTTGCTTGTAGTATAATATTAATTCTAAACACTAGACGAATGTTGCAATAAGCTTATGGCACAGCACCATAAAAGCAAAAGACTGTCATACCATCTAAAAAACCAGAAGATAAACTACACATTATTTAATAAACTTTGATCCTAGGGATTTGAAGCAGGGATTTTATAACTTCCAATACTAAGATAATTAAAAACATTAAAATTTTAACTCAACTTCCCTTAATTTTATAGTCTCATTCAGTATACACTGCAGTAAGTTTAATGAACTAAGTTAGAAACGTACTGAGAAAAAATGCTCATTTCACACTTCTTTCTGTAGAAAGCAGTAAAAATTATTGTTACTTTTAGATAGGTCAGTGGGGAAAATAAAAACAAATCTTTTTTAATCTAATTTTAAATGTTTATACTGAATTCAAGCAGCATCAAAGGTCTGGAATTCAGTCCATGGAATGGATGCATTTTATAAGAGATAGCGGTTGAGAAAAAATGATGCCCATGTTTTCTGGCTTTTTTTCACACAAAATAACACACTCAGTGATCATGGGGACTTATTTTTTATGGTAACAATAGCTGGTCAAAAAAGCCACCTAAAAACAGAGCAAAGTCCTATTTATAGACTTCAAATAAATTCAAGAATGAAAATATCATGAACAAATTATAAAATTTTCCTTGGAAGTAACTGGTTCTGAATATAAACACCTAAAAAAAAGAGAGCGAGATTAAAATTATTGAAATAATAACATGTGATGGCAGATTTTTAAAGGGTCACTGCTTTTTTGTTTTTCTCTTTGCAGCGTAAAGAGACTAGCACTTTAATCACAACAATACTTGAGATTCAGCCAAGATCAACTGCCCAAGGATCAGGAAAAAGCAATGATGAAATTGTTCAAGAACTTGCTAGCACTATCTTGACAAAACTGTCTGGTAGGATAGTGTTGTTAATGGGTTTTAGCCAACATTACTGCATATATATAATGGTATTTGGGGAAAATATGTTTGTTTATTGATGAAGAACCTTTTGCATAATTCCTTATATAGGAAAACTTATCACTGGAGGTATATGGTAGTATCAGACGTGAATGTATCTCCACACTGAAACAATAAACATACACGTAACCACATGTAGATAGAACTTGTTAAAATGGATCAAAAATATACCGTACTTTAGATGATAAAAGGGGGAAAAAACAATTCATAATGAACCTATAGCACTTGTTTCATACAGGGGGAGATTTTCACAGGGACAAGGCATGGTTGGGCACCTAGCAATCATTTGTGCCTTTGAAAATCATGCCCCAAAATGTTACTGAGACAGAAAAATACTAGAATTCAAAACATGTTATATGGATAATCAAAATATCCAGATTTACACTGGCTAGAATATACATTTATAGAGGATAACAACTTTTATGCTTCAGAATGTAAAACAATCAACAGCTGTGTGGGGTTAAGACTACACCGTTGTCATAGCTATGTTATTGCCCAATGATAATGGTTTATGCCTTCCTTTAAGGCATCTGATTCTGGCCATTATTGGAGACAGGATATTTGATTAGAACAGAGCAGATGAGATAGACCAGTGGTCTGAACCAGTCTGGCATATCCTACTAGTTGTGTGTGGCCTTTAGACACAGTGGGGAAGACATCCCCAGAGAAGGGTGGTGATTCAGGTGCTTAAATCCTGTAAAAGTCAATGGAATTTAAGTACGTGCTTTAAAGTAAAGCACACGCTTATGTGTTTAGTCAAAAAGATCTCTTCCTTAATGTTTATTCATGAGTGTGAGAGGGCAGCCTATAAAATGAGAACAGAAATAGAAAATATTCTCAGCTTAGGGCTAAACCCAGTGCTGTATGGCCTGGCTGTGGGGACCTGCCTTCCCAAAGCCTTCTCCCTTTTCCATGTTCTAAGCAGCCACTCTTAAATATCTTCCCTCCAGCATCTATTAAAGAAGAGGGACAAGCTTAACTGGCGCTAACTCCCTGCTAACAAAGGGGAGCCTCTGCACATTGGGACAGGAAGTTTTAAGATGTGCAACTAAAAGCCCCAGTCCTGCAATCAAACCTGACAGAGAGTCATCATTTACCCTCACCAAAAATCCTGCGCAAGTCAGTGGGATTCCGTGCTGGCAGGCCCTCGTGCACACACACAACCCCATTGACTTCAGTGGGATTCCATGCTGGCAGGCCCTTATGCACACACACAACCCCATAGACTTCAGTGGGATTCCATGCTGGCAGGCCCTTATGCACACACACAACCCCATTGACTTCAGTGGGATTCCAGGCAGGCAGAAGGGTCCATCCATGTGGTTCTGATTGCAGTGTTAGGGCATAAATTATGTTGTGAGATTTAGCTATTGCATATGAATGCAGTGTTAAGAGATCCTTCCGTAAAATAATGCGCCTAACACCTGGGGGAATAAGTCATTAAAGCTGTTCACCAGAAAACAATGAAGATTCCCTTGGGGAACAAAGGATGAATCTTGTTGCTATGATATCCTGTCATACCAATTAGTTTGTCAGAACATAAGATTTTCTAAACAGTTGTGACTGTTCAGTCCTTGCACAATAATTACAGTTTTTTTAAATTATGCACCATTGTGCCATTAATATGCAAACACGTCAGGTGCAATTATCTGCATGTGGTGGTTTTTTCCTAAACTCTTGCCCCAGCTAGCGAAATGTCACTGAAATTCTCTGCTCTGTAATCATTGTGAAGATATTTAATTTGTTCCCATTTTAAGAGTATGCTTTTAATGTCAAATGGTTTAATGGTTTCTCTGTGGAGAGAAGTGGAACGTCTTGGTTTTCAAACATGTATTTTGGAAATCTTTCTCAGTAATATGTACATTTTATTTTCATGGGAAAAAGTTGTTTGTAGACTCTGTATTTGGTGAACTGTTTTCATGCTCGCAGTGCTGCATGTTAAACAGTATCAGAGGGGTAGCCGTGTTAGTCTGGATCTGTAAAAGCAGCAAAGAATCCTGTGGCACCTTATAGACTAACAGAGGTTTTGGAGCATGAGCTTTCGTAGGTGAATACCCACTTCGTCAGATGCATCTGACGAAGTAGGTATTCACCTACGAAAGCTCATGCTCCAAAACCTCTGTTAGTCTATAAGGTGCCACAAGATTCTTTGCTGCATGTTAAACAGCAGCACCATGAATAGAATCAAATTTAATCTAACAACAAGAGGCCAGATCTTCAATTGGGGTAAATTGGCATTGCTCCATTGACTTCAGTTCAGCTGATTTGTACCTGGTGAGTCTCTAGGCTTTCTTGTCCAAACATGTAAATTGTTAGGGACAAATCTTGCCCCTCCTGTGAGGGCACTAGCTCACAAGTGGTCCTGCTGCCTCTGTGCCCCATGGAAGATGTTGGATGCCTGTGGGGCACAGATCCTCGCACTACCCAGGCTTCCCTGAACATCGTTACCCAGCAGGGATTCAGAAGGGGAGTGGGACTGGTGGGTGCATGACTCAGTGATTCATCGCTAAGGCTAAGATTTTGTCATGGATATTTTTTTCTAGTAAAAGTAATGGACAGGTCATGGGCAATAAAGAAAAATTAACGGAAGCCTGTGACTGTGCATGACTTTTATTAAAAATATCTATGATAAAATGGATGAGACTGGGCGGTTGTGGGGTGACTGGGAGCTTTGGGGCCCCCACCACCTGTGGAGGCTCACAGCTCCAGGGTCCCACTTCCCCCTCACCAGCGGCGGGGAGTGCTGTGGGACTCCCCCTGGCATCACCACAGTGGGGAGCTACGGAGGTTCCTCTGCCCCTCATGGCAGCCAGCTGCTGTGGGGATTCCCCTGCCCTCTGTGGTGGCAGGGAGCAGCGGGGGTCCTCCTGTCCCACCGGGATGACTGGGGAGCTGCAGGGGTCCCCCCGCCCTTCCACGTCAGTGGCAGGGAGCTTCCAGGATTCCTCTGCACTGCTGCGGAGGGCAGGGAGCTGCCGGGGTTCCCCTGCACTGCTGTGGAGGGCAGGGAGCTGCCGGGGCCCCCCTGCCATTGGCAGCAGAGGTACCCTGCAGCTCCCTGCTGCTGCAGGCAGAGGGGATACCCTGCTGCTCCCAGCCGCGAGGGCTGAAGTCACAGATTCTGTGTCTTTCGCAACCTCCATAACAAAACTGTGGCCTTATTCATCACTCATTCTCCCTGTGTGAGGGCAGGTGGGCATGGTGGAGGCGACTCCAGACCTGAGGCTGCTGTAGCAAAGCTACTTCAAACAACTGGATGGGAGCAAGCAGGGGGGTTATTTCCCGCCAGTCCCTGAGGAGCTCCCCAGCAGAGGTGAACTTGGAGACAGCTCATCAGGAAGGAAACTGGCCGTTTTCCGATCAAGGGATAACATTGTTCCTCTCCTCCTTCCCTCGCAGTAGTGACACCAGATCTTTCTGAGTGATAAACAAGGGCTTCTATTGCAGGAAAACTGGATATAGACTCTGCTTCAGAAAGCCTTTTTGTCAAGGATGACAAAGGACGGGTGGACTCTTTAACTACTGTACTTGGACAAGAAGTGGATCGGTTCAACAATCTGCTCGACTTGTTAAGAGTACGACACTCAATTGAATAATTTTACATTGGGTGGCAGTGTTACCGGAAGCTCTGTCACTAGCTTATACCCCTGCCCTGTGCTCTGTGGGGGTGTAACGGCTCCCCTTCATGGTGCAGTGCATCTAAGGGTTACCCACAATCACAGCTCCTGCAGGGGCTCTTACTGAGATGTTCCTCCCACGGCAGGTGAGGGAGCTGGCTGCAAGGGGATGAGTATGCTACACCCCTTAAAGAGGAGTAGTAAATTACTCCCGTCCTCCCTAGTGAAAGTGACTGGATGTGGCTGTGTATAGAGTAAGGCCAGAAGGGTCCACTAAGCTCCTCACGGCTGACCTCCTGCATATCACAGGCCACCAACAACTGAAATGAGACCAAAGTATGTCAGCCCACAGGAGACTAGGCTGTTATGTGCCACAGGCAGCAACGAGGCGGGACCAAGGTGTATATAACAAATAATCTAGCCCTAAATAGCTGTTTCTGTTATGGTGTGGGATCACCTGTTTAAATGTTTGCAACCATTGCATACTTGTCCACTTGGTAGTTTTGCTAGGTGGATTTCATCATTAGCATTGAAGAAATTATTTAAACTCCTTACCTAAGAAGGGCCGCACAGATTGTTATGGGTGCAAGGCATTATTCTTACTCTTGCTGTCAAAACGTTGTAGAAGAGAATATTCTTTAAACAGTACTAATGTTGGGTGGAAAAACCTTTTACCAGAGTACAAGGAAAATAAAAGGTTCAGGCTAGTGGTTTGTGACTGTAAATCAAATGAAAATCCACAATCTGATTATGTGGGGAGGGAGGCTTACAGTGCCAAAAGTCACTGTATACATTAATTTGATCAAAATATCCTTTATTTTTGCAGTAAAACCTATCTAAAATTATTTAAACACATTCCATCCAGTTAAAATAACCATCGCTAGTGCCTGTTGCTTCCATTCCTCAGCAGCCAAAGTCCAGGAAGGTGGGTAGAGGAAAGAGATACTGTCTCTTCTTCTGCACTGCTTTCCTGCCTCTGACAGTTCTGTAAACTCAGTGACTTTTTCCCTAAACCCAGAGAAAACACAGAATCTGAGATCCACCCACAGGGGCCTTGTGACAGGCCACTATATCCAGTGAGGAGACTTCTTGTTCTCTCATTGGCCAACTCTGACTGGGACGTGAGAGTGGTCATGGCTCTGCAGGAAGTGGTCATGATCAGGCACTTAGCTTCCCAGATTTTAACTTGGCAGTTCTCAGTGTTCTGTGAAATTAGTTCAAATGTTTGTTAGCGCATATACACATCTGCATTTAAAAGCCATGAGTGTTTATTTTAGGTGAAGTTTATGGGATCCACAATTCCCGTAACAGCCATTGCAAAAATGCAGCTTCAGTAAAGGTATTTATGGTTTAGTGCATTATAACATTTTTATTTTTCAGAGGTCTTTAGAAACCCTCAACAAAGCTATTGCTGGTTTTGTGGTGATGTCGGAAGAGATGGAGAAAGTATACAACAGTTTTCTTAACAACCAAGTTCCCACACTCTGGGCCAATGCAGCATACCCTTCTCTGAAGCCATTAGGAGGATGGGTAAAAGACCTTGTACTAAGGACAACCTTTGTAGATGTAAGTAAATTGCCTTATGATGAGGTGATGTGCTAGGTCCTTGCTCAAGGACTGAATTTGGTCATTCCAGAAGCTTGAAAGAGGAGCTTGGCCCAAAACCACCTTACCCAAACTTCCCACCTAATCCTCTCACCAGAATTTTAAAATGAAACCTGTAAAACATGTAGTGCTCTCAGAAATCCTGGATAAACGGCAAGAGGTAACCCAGATCCAAATACTGATCTTATCTATTTCTGGAGACATGGTTTCATTCTGCCTTCAGTCACAAATGCCATTGTGCTTCATAAGAAAGGCATAATGCCATCGGACCACTGGGCGGAGCGCACTGGAGAGCTACTCTTGCTACTCTCTTAAAAAGGAGCCACTTGCACTCCCCACAACTCAGCTATCTCAGCATTTTCCTGCGTGCCAGGGTGGGTGAGATCATGCCCCATCTGGGACTGGTAGCCATGCTAGTCATGGTAGATTTTCCTTTCTCCTTCCCCTTCAGTAAGACTTGTACTGATATTTATTAACGGTTTCCCGATCTCCACCACAAGCTTGTTGCATGGACTACTGGTACTGCAGGCATTGCAGTGCCTGTAGGCTCCCTCACAGCCCTTAGCTTTCCCTTCCCACAACTCTTTCCACCTTCAAAATCCCATTTTCAAAGTCTCTTCAGAAGTGATCAGTGGGCCATGGGAGGATTACATGATGGATCTTCAAAAGGTCTGGCTAGGAATTGGACAAGTGTTTGAGATTGTGATTGCTTTGCAGACCTAACCTCTGGAGTTTTTCCTTTTGAGATGTGCTCCTCCCTGCCGTTAATGTGGAAATATCACTTTTTCCACTTCAGTTTTCACCATGCTCCTTGTAGCGTGCCTGTGCCAAGTAAGATGTAACATGCCTATTGGCTATGTTCTGTATGGCAGCCTGGCAGCCTGTAATTACTACTTTGGGAGCTTTGAGATCTGGATCCAAATTTCGTGGCTTAGATTTATCTCTGATTCGGCTGCAAAGTCGAGAGGTGTTAGGATCAGGGGACTTAGGGCAACCTGTTATGGAGATACATTGGTCACTGTTAAAACCTTGCCATTTTGCCCTAGATAAACAGACGTGGTTAACTCAGTGTTTCCCTGCATTCCTCTGTGTTTGCCACAGGGACTATCTAAGAAACAGTACAAATACTATGATACATTATTTATTTCTTAAGGCAGTTTAACTACTGTAGGAGCCAGCTGTAGCATGCATACTTTATAAGTGTAAAGTAAAATGGACATGGCTGTTATATAAGATTTTTTTTCCTGTACCATCATGAAGTATAAAATCAACCGTTCATGGTTTGAATATTGTGGAGTGGGGTTCTGATCTTGGGACCAAACTCAGCTCTGCTGTTTGTGGGTGGAGTTGAAGTCAATGAGGTTGTGCCAACTTACAGCAAGTTGAGTTTGGCCCTTAATTTAATGAGAATATGCAGTAAAATAGGACATGTGAAGCTTCATAAATAACATCCACTAAAATGTTCTGGTTTTAGTCGTGGCTCAGAAGGGGTCAACCGAAGTCGTTCTGGATCTCTGGTTTCTTTTTTCCACAAGGATTTCTGACAGGTAAAAAAAGTCAATTAAAAGTAATGTACATGTGTAAAAGCTTGTTTTTCCTATTGCCTGCTCTACAAAACAAAATGTTCTGGGACACAAAGTTGCTGGGTCCATGGGTGCTGTGAAGCCCTGCATATGCTTTCCAGGACTTTCGGGGCTCCTTCTTTGCACATAACTGAAAATGGCCTGGATTTTGAGCAAA
Source organism: Gopherus flavomarginatus (assembly GCF_025201925.1). Lineage (NCBI taxonomy): Eukaryota > Metazoa > Chordata > Testudines > Testudinidae > Gopherus > Gopherus flavomarginatus. Next base: position 130,410,158 of record NC_066619.1, read on the forward strand.
CGCTAGCTCTTTTTGGCTGCCATCTGCTGAGCTCTAATCAGGATTGCCAGTCCTTGTGGTACACCTTCCCTAGTGAGACATTCAGAGTGTCCTGTTTTGCCCCATCCTACCAAAGAAGAAGAGAAATAGAGAGACTTTCCTACAGCCCAGTAACTCTCATTAAAGGCAAGTGGAGCCTTTGTATGAGAAATAGAAGCAGAAGAGTGTGCAGCCCTTTCTGGCTCTGTCCTTTTGCTTTTACACCTATACAGAGAAGCTGGAGGGGAGGGTCTTTCCAAGCCTTAGCCCTGCAAGAAGAGTCCGTATAGGAGGAAAGCCTTTGCTAATTCTCCCTTCACTGAAGCAGAAACCAAAGACTGGAGACAGCATCACTCAACCTGATTCTTCCCCCCACCCCCCGAAAGAGAGTGGTCTCACCGCCCTGTCTCCAGCCAAATCTCAGAAAGCTGAAAAACTAGCATTTCGTCAGAATACAAGTAAATAAGGAAAGTACATGTAAATGAACACAGTTTGATTTGTTTTAGACAGACTGTTTTCAAGTAGGCAGAGAAAGCATCCAGATTGTTGTTACACACTATAAATGGTTATTACTGAAAGCTCTGCTTCCTTGATTGCAGAGCAGAGTTAATAATTGCAATACTTAGATTATAAAACTCCCACTTGTCTGTCACTAAGATACAGGGTTCCATGTGTCTGTGTGCAAGTTTGTATGTTTCCAACATTTTTCATGCACTAGTCATAGCTAAGGGAGTGTTCTGTTAGCTTGCAGTTTTCCAGTTTGGGTGCAGAGTACGGCCGAGTGAAAATTGGAATTTTCATCCCAGGGGAAATTCAGATGTTTCAACATTTGTTTTCATCACAGACCAGGATGAAAAGTTAAAATATCATTGTCACAGAACAAGATGTTCCAAAAAAATTCTATGCAGCTATGGCAAGACATTCCAACACTCCCAAATGCAAATGTTTCATTTTGATTTCTTGCGTGTTCAAAACATTTGGCCTTGGATCAGTTCAACATTAAACTATATCTCCTTATGCTGTCACATTTACTATAGTGCTTAGTATCCTCTTTTTCCCCTGTAGGCTGGGCTTCCTGGCCAGACGACAGCTTCCGTGATGCACTACGGTCATGTGATTCCCATGATGTACCCCACAGTTTAGTTGGAGGAGAGTTCACGTTACCACATTGGAGATGTAGTCTGGCTAAGGAACCTGGCCAATCGGAGAGAATGGGGCGGCATCAGGCACCCAAAACTACAACCTCGTGAGGGGATGTGGCGTGATAGGGAAATGCAGTTTAATCTTGAACTGACTCAAAACATTTCAGGTCAATTCAACAAACCAAAAATATTTAGATTCAGGCTGAATTGACTCAAAATGACATCATTTGTTTAGATTTTCCAAATGGAAATTTGAAAAGTTTCAGCAAAATGAAAATATTCCTATAGAAAATTTCAGTTTTGCAGAAACTGGATTTTCCACCAAACAGTGATTTTGATGGAAAATTCCCAGTCATCTCTAGTGGAGAGCAAGGTGGCAGCTTTCAGCATTTCTGTTCTCAGGGATAAACATGCAGGCAGCTCTGTTGCATGGGTGAAATGTCTTGGTCCCTTTACAGTAGGTCAAGTGAGCTTTCTTGACTGCACACTGCAACTGACCCCCTCCCAATTTTATTTAAAAAATACTTTTTTCTCAATTTGCCAGGCACTCTTCAAAATCATGCTCGGAAATATAACTTACCAATAGATGAGCTTAGTTTCAGCTATAATGTCATCCCTGTTTATCGAGATCAAGCACAAGTTACAGAAGCATTAAAAGTGTGCCAATTTGGACAAGAATTACCTATGGATATGCAGGTATTTTGGAGTTTATTATCAATATTGAAGTAAAAATAAAAATCCTTCATATTGTCTCTTTTGAGCAAAAATTGACATTGACTCTGCATAAACTGAGATTAATACTACTGTTCAATAACATACAAAACTTTGAACGTCAGGACTTTATGTTGTGTTTTCCTTAGAGCAGGTTGAAAAATGTTGAAAATTTGTCTAAAAAAAATTCATCCAAAATTTGAAAATTAGATAATTTTCAGGCAGCTGTAGTGGTAGAGTTTTCTAAGTATGTGTCCTGTCCTCTTCCCCCAGGAATCTGGAACTTCCTGTGGTGATGTGAACGTGTCATTCAACTTTGATCATTCAGTTCATTTTCGTTTGTTCATAAATTTGGGAGATGTTTCTTTCTTATCACCTGCTGTTTATTTCAGTTACCCTCTCCAGAAGATGGTGTATTGGTACATGGGATGTTCATGGATGCCAGTCGTTGGGATGATGAAGAGATGGTTATAGAAGATGCCTTACCTAGACAAATGAATCCAATGTTGCCAGTGGTGCATTTTGAGCCCCATCGAAATTATGAACCAAATCCATCTTTGTATCAATCACCACTTTATAAAACTGGAGCCAGAGCTGGGACACTCTCCACCACAGGTAACTGTTCCTTTAAAATCATAGTTCTTATCAAAATCAGAAGTATATAATGTGGAGATTCTGAATGGAGAGTACTCAGACATTAACTTGGTCTGAACTTTTAAATGAAAGTCATGCCCATAAGTCATTAAAAAAGGAATTTTTCCTAAGTTTGCAATAAGAGCTCAAATTTAGCCTGTGGCCTCTTCGTCAAAGCAATTCCACCTTTCTCCGTATGTTATTTACTTGCTGTGTAATAATCTAAGAGGACTGAGAAGGAAGAGAGACATGGGTCCTGCGGGAATGGCTGAGAGCAATTGAGGCTTTCCTGGCTCCAAGGGAATGCTCTCAGATTAAGCCTTAGAGAAAGACAAGCAAGCATGTGGACTGTTTATTGTCTTCATCTCTGTTTTGTCTGATATGCTTTTGTTCTAAATAAATAATACTTTTTGATAAAGCTGTTGCAAACTGGAATTATAAATGCAATAGTATAACTCTGCAGAAAAAATAACTTTCTCCAAATACAAGTAGATTTTATTAGCTCCACACTGCTAGGTTTCAGCTTCAAATGTGAGATTCAGAAGCTGACTAGTCAGCTAAAATAATTTAGTAATATCAGGAGGTACAGAGGTCATGTGAAATAAGTGTGCCTTCTGGAAACCACAACCACCGACAGCTCCTTTCCCTGCATGTGCAGTTCTTTCATGGTTTCCCCTTAGAAACATTGCCTGATTTTCCTTCGCATTGTTTGTGTCTTCCATGTACAGTCTGATTTTATTACAATGATCACTCTTAAAAACCTGTGAGTTTCTTTAGCTACCTAAATAAAATTGCGTTAGGGATTTTTTTTTTAAATACTAGGTATTCACAATAGCAAATATAGTGATTTCTGTAAATATGCCCAAATAAATTTGTTAGTCTCTAAGGTGCCACAAGTTCTCCTCATAACCATATCTGTTTCTGAAAGACAAAACTCTCACATTTTGAATGGAGACTACTGAAGTTCTGATAAAATTAGTGGAGTAAATTCCTTCAAATGTATGTAGATACTGCAATTAAGATAACAATAATACTTAAAAACCACAGCAATCCATAGGGCCATATTGAGGTTGTTGTGTTTTGATGAAATCAACATTTCTTTATATTTGAGGAAACGAATGGGACAGATTCTGATTTGCTTACATTGAATAGCACTTTACCTGAAATCAGTGGGACCACTTGTGGAGTAGGTGCTACTCGGCATGAGTAAGGATATCAGAATCTGGCCCAGAGTACTTGCTTATTACATAGATAGAGTAAGATTTCTAATGCCCTTGACTATTCATTTATTTGTTTTTAAGTGCTTAGGTTTTGTAAATGATATTATAGGTAAGTAACATGTTGGCATTTAGCAATTTTGAAAGTAATTAGTTTGCTTGTGAAATTATATCATACTTTGCCTGATAGTATGTGACACTGCACACTGATATCTGATGAAAGATGTATTGTAATGCAATAGGCATGGGATGTTGTAGCAACCTTGGTTCTGAATGTGCTGGTTGGGGGCATTAAATTCTCTGCCATAATGTGGCATTGACATACTGATTTGCATTGCTTAAGTAAATGGTAACAGTTTTTCTCTTTGCTTTTTTAACTAGGTCATTCTACCAATTTTGTGGTAACAGTCTTATTACCCTCCAAAAGACCAAGTGACTACTGGATATCGAAAGGATCGGCCTTGCTCTGCCAGCTGAATGAATAAGCAGGGTGCCGTTACAATCCAGCAGGAGTATGTGTAAATCACATTCACGATGTATATCAGCAGAATGGTTTTAGCATTATCACAATCCTAGACTCCTGACAGTATAATAATACTGACTACTAATCTATAATTTAGTTTTTCATTTGTATTAGATTTTATAAAATAAAATGTTGCCTGATATTCATTTTCCATTGTTATTTTTAGGCTAGTTCTTATTCTCTTACTGCCTCTAAGATATATGCACCACTGCTCCAGTTAAAAATACTCTTCCACAGTATCTGCATGTTTCATGTAAAGAAACATGCTTTGCATTGGGATGCTAAGCTACTATGACTGCTGTGCTTTACTTTCAGCTTTTATGCCTTATTTTCTGTCTCTGGAGATAGCTTATGATGACAAAAGGCTTTAAGCAAAAATATTCAGAGTCCTTGAGTGACTGATTCTAAAGGTCATTCACTGTCCTGCCTGCTATATTTTAGCCATAAAAGATGCAGAAAGAAATGGGTATCTAACCATTTTAGAAATACTCCATCTCTATCGCTGAAGCAACTGGGTACCTCACAAGAATTAAAAGAGTCCATTACAATTATCAACTATAAGCCTTTCAACTTAGTCTCAGTAGCAGGGCCCACTGGTCACTAATGCCAAGCCCCGTTCCAGTTTATTTCTGCAAATTAGCCAAAGACTTATACAAGACAAACAGCTCTAGCACTGTGTCCTGCAGTTCACCAAGCTCAGGCTCCAAAGGAGCAGTAGCAAAAGGCACTGAGAACTTCACGCTGCTGGCTTGGGAACGTTCAGAAAATTCAGCTCTGGAGCGTACGATGGAACAGTTGGATCTCTCAGAAAACTGACTCAGAGACTACTTGGAGCTTTATACAGTATAGGTCATGATCAACACCTTGAACTACACCTAGAAGTGCAACTAGTCCAGATCATGGAGCACTGCTGTTATAGCGGATAGATCTTCTTACACAAGTCAAACCACTGTCATCAGCACTAGCGGCAACTTCTGGATGCTTCTCCAGCATAGTCCCAGGTAGAGCACATTACTGTAATGATCTAGCTTTCAGAGTATAAAGGTATGGAGCAGTGTGTATCCTAGGGGAGAGGTAACTTTCCTAGCCAATCACAGATGTTAAAGGCACTACATACTATAGTCACATGTGAATCCAGGGGAACAAAGGATCCCTATCACCAAAAAACTATTGGTGAGATTGGACAGATACCTGCAGCGAAAGGTGCACTAATAACTTCAAGCTGTTCTTTTAGATATTGCAGCTCTATGTCCATTTATCTAGGAGGAATTTAAGCCAGCTTAGTCCCATCCACTTGCCTGCCTCTTTCAATACTAGATCAGACACCATAATATATGGGATAACAATGATACAATGTAGATCTGATTGTCATCCTCACATTTATGCTACTGCAGGGGAAAACTTCTTGTTGCCCTAGCAGCGATATATAGACACATAGGAGGAGAGGTGACAACTTTGTCAGACCTCACATATAAAGGCCTGCACAGAGGACGAGTGAATGCTCTCTGCCACCATTTGGGACCTCTCAAAGAATAAGGAGAGAACCCACAAAAGACCTTCCTGTCAACTCCTGCAAGATTTAGAAGGTACTCAACAAAAGTTTGTGCTCAAATCATCATGGACTCTTTACCCATGTCCATTCTCAAAAGCAAACCATCAGCAATAGTTAGTGTAACATTACACTCCCTAGTCTTTACGAAAATATGCTCCTGATACAGATATGACATGACTGAGATGTACTTTATGCCAGATAGCTCATGTAAGATAGCACTGGAAAGGTTATGAGTTACTGAATGTGCTTGTCCAATGTGTATGCCTGTATCATTTCTATATCTGAAGTTAGGCATATTGACTATGTAGCTGTATTTCAAATGGGTTACTTTGGGTGTCACTCCCAACCAGCCCTTCAGGTACAACAAAGGAAAAGCCAGACAGGGCTAATGGCCCATTAGCAGAGACAATGGTCTGTAAAAGAGCTTAGTGTTCCTGTGGATGCTGGAGACAGCTTACGAGCAATGGCTGCCACAGCCCTGCAGAGACATGGGTCTGAGTCACCTGGTACTGGATACCCCTCCTCCCCTTTTGGAATGCCAGACAAAGGGTTCCCGCCTTACACAAGAGCTATATAAGGCAGGGGAGTCACATCATCGTGGTTCTTCTCTGCCTTCCTGCCCAAAGAGACACTGAAAAACACCCAGAAGCAAAACCTGGGGGAGGGATAGCTCAGTGGTTTGAGCATTGGCCTGCTAAACCTAGGGTTGTGAGTTCAATCCTTGAAAGGGCTGCTTAGGGGTCTGGGGCAAAAATTGGTCCTGCTAGTGAAGGCAGGGGGTTGGACTCCATGACCTTTCAAGGTCCCTTCCAGTTCTAGGAGATAGGTATATCTCCAATTATTATTATAACTGAACTGAGAGGAGAAAGGTTGAGCCCAAACTGGAAGGGCATCTAGCAGCATGTAAGTAATAATAACTGAGGTCTCAAGCTGCAGACCAGTGCAGCTGCCTTTCAAGACTTTCTGTAATCTGCCTGTAACAATACCTAGGGTGAGAAATTACTATTTGTAACCAATTTCTTTAGTGAAACAAGCTTAGCTTGCATGTTTTGTTTTATTTGCTTAGTAATCTGCTTTGCTGTGTTTGCTATCTCTTTAACCAGTTAAAATTCACCCTTTGTAGTTAATAAACTTGTTTATAATATAACCCCATTTGTAGAATTCATAACTGGGGGTGAGGAAGAGGCTGTACATACCTTCCTCCACATTGAGGGCGGAGGCGGAGTTCATAATATACCTTTGGGTCTGCATTCCAAGGGAGGTGGGCACCTGAGTGCTGGGGCAAGTCCCTTAAGCTGTGTCTTCCCAGAGCTGATCTCAGTGTCTGTGTCATTCTACAGTTGGGTGTGGCCCTGCCTGTGTGTGTGCCAGAGGAGGCTTAATAGCCTGGCTCAGCAGGACAGGTAAAAAAGCTGCCCAGGCTGGCGGAACAGGCGGGCTCAGTGGTATCCCAGCACATTAGGTGGCATCTTAAAGGGGGGCAACCCGTGACAGATAGTAATACCTTTCCCTACTAAAACCACGCCCAAAAGCAGCCTGCTAGAGGTCAAGGACGCGGAAATATCCAGAAACCACTGGAACTGCTTCAGCTTTACTTTACCAGTTATCTTCTCCAAAAACAACTGGTTATCTACTGAAGGGGAATAAGTAAAGCTTTAAGGACAAAAGATGGTTCCTTGGGCAAGCAGCCTCACCACTACCTGTTTGAATGGAATTATTGAAGTTCTTCAGTAATGGGCCCAAGATCTCCCTAATGCTCTCCAGCAGCAACGATGGAAAAGGTCAGGCTCACCATTGTGGGAAACGACTCTTGTCAACTCCTCTAAGACCTCTTTGGAGAAAAACAGGATAGAAATCAGCCAGAGAAGGCAATGTGTTATCATTGATCAAATACCCAAGAATGTGCTAGGTTCCTTGCAGACATACAAGGAGTTTGTAACACCAGAGGGTAGACGTTTTACTCATGGTGTGAAGACCACATCTTCTGCTAAACACTTTGGGGATAGGGTCCCCTGTCAGCCCAGATGGCCAGTTGTAATCTGCTGGCAGATTAAAATCACACCAGAAGAGATGGGCAATTATTCTGATGAGGGGTTCATTTTACAGTGGACAAAAGACTCTTATGATAAGGAAGCCTTTTTACCATCATCTTCCAGTTGAGTGACATATAAGTTATTGTTTATTAATATTTAAGCATTACAGTAGTTAACAGCAGCAACATGGTTACAAGTAAAGACAAAAGTCTTCCATGTTAAACTTTAGCTAAACAAAAATAAGTTGTCTTTAATCAACATAATTCCTTTAACAAGACCGCATTGGCCAAGTTTGAAAGTGGACCACACCAACAGAGCCCAGCAAAGAAGACTAGACCGTGACATCTAACGTCGAAATCCTGGCCCCACTGAAGTCACAGGCAAAACTCCCATTGACTTTGATGGGGCCAGGAATCCTCCCTAAAGTTTAGGATTAGCAGGTAGTAGATTGGCAGTTGTGATTCAAGCTGTATTCAAATTAAGCACACGGACGACAGTAGCAACACAACAGTGTCACTGAGAATCTGTCCAGTTTGCTGAATGCCGACGGACATTTCTGTTCCCTCTCAACAATCAACATTTCCTCCATTTAAAAAAAATATTTCTGTAAAGTTTTAGCAAAAATACATTCTGTCAACATCTTGACTGGAAAAATGTTTCAGATAATCACAGCAATAGTACAAGCGAACACCAGTAGTTTGTTTAGCTAAATGCAGTATTAACAGTTCAGAGTGATACACTGTCAAACATGAGAAATGCATGTCACAGCCATACTAATCGAAGATACTGAAACATGAAGATATTAAAAATGACAATATACTAAAGAACATGTTAGAATGACTTATCAATTTAGCTTTTACTTTTTAAACAATAGCTAAATGTTCACTAGTGCTTTCCTAAAAGTACACATACACTGGTGCTTACTTGTAACAAAGATTTGAATTCTTGCCTACTTGTCACAGATCATAACATCATTACAGGCAGACACAATCTAAGAAATAAATTACAGGGTCCAGTATTTATATTATTCAGTCATTACAATCACTATCATTGGAGATAATCAGCTCTCAAAACTAATTTCAGCTCCTTTGTTCTATGTAAGATTTAAATTATGTTATTTAGCAAAGTTAATGGCGACGTTTTTTATTTTGAAATGACATTTTTTGTACTGCGTGTGCCTCTTAGAGAGCCTTATGCAAAATCCTTTGAAACAGCTTCTATAAAATTTGGAGCAGACATCAGTATTGTAAACGTACAGATGATTGCAAAGAGTGAAAATGCAACCAGGCATAATCTGTCTATGACAGCTGCTGCAAACTTCCACTCACTACAAACTTCTTCACCTTCATCTTGTTTTCTGAAGCGCATTGCAATGAACTGAACTTCTTCCAGGATTTTGACAATCACTGGGATAGTATCTTTCAAAGCTTTCTTTTGAACTAGCTCAATATCTTCTGTAGAGGCACAAGTGACCTTTCCACACTTACTACCCGGGTCGCTGTTTTGTGGGCAGCAGGGGTTTTCCATGGCATGGTAGCTATAGATCACGTTCCCGTTGCTAGATTGGTATCCGGGTAACACATTCATCTCAACGCTACTGATGCTTGAACGGTGCTTGGGATAGTTGTATTTGCAAGAGAGGGGCCTTATGTTCTCTCCAGGCTTTTTCATCCTTAAAAACCAAGCACACCAATTCAGCAGGATAACACGGACCTGAAAAACAGGAGGAAGTGATGACAATATTGAAGAGCCCTTTATCTTATTTTCACTGATTGAACGATGCACGTAGAAATCTTTGCAGGATCTGTATTTCATAAAGGGATTTTGCCATCTATGTACATCTCCATTTGGACAGCTATAAACTATTGTAAGGGGAAACTATTTCACTATCACTAATTTATATTGGCTTGTGATGGGGTGTACCAGGCCCTTTGAGGACCTCCGGAAGGCACTGCAGTCCTACCACACCCTGCCCCAGAAAAAAGGCAGTAGAGCTGGGTCTTCCAAGCTGCCTAGAGAAGCTGCAGAGGGAGACAGTCAGTCAGAGCCTAACAGGCTCATATAAAAGAACTGCAGGGCCTGGACACCCCAGTTGTTGGTTGGAGCCAGAGGAAGAAAGATGCTGTTCCTGGGCTGGCTGAGGAAGCTGCAGCAGCTGGACAGAGCAGTTGCTGGTTGCAACCAGAAGGAGTGGAAGGCTGGGAGACGATACAGGGACTAGGGAGAAACCCTGCCTAAGCAGGAGTAGGACTATGAAGCTCCCCAGGAACAGAGGCCTAGGAGAGAAAGAGCTTTGACAAGAATGGCCAGAGACTGTTATAAGCTGTCCAGGTGAAGGGGTCTGTGAGAAAGAACCCTGCGAGAACAGGACAGAGACTGTTACAGACTCTCCAGGCAAAGAGGCCTGGGAGAGACCCTGCTTAAACAGGGAGCAGGTCGAGGACCCCAGAAGCTGGTTGGACAGAGTGGGAAGCAGCCCAGGGAATGCAACAATAGACGCTAGTGATGGAAGCGGCAGTTGGCTGCTAGTCGTAGGGTCCCTGGGTTGTGACCTGGAGCTGTGGGCAGGCCTGAGTCCCTCCACTGGTCACAGACAGAGTGGCCAAGGGTGAAGGAGGCAAAAAGTTTTGTTTGGAAACCAAGAAGGGGGCAAGTGCTTAAACAAGCCCAGAGACAGTCCTGAGAATCTTAGGAAGGGGCCAACTGTTTGTTTGACTGTGTTACCCCAGTAGGGTTGTTTTCTGTCCATTTCACGTAGAGACTGTGTGTGACTCAGCTTCAGGGCTGAGTCACTGAAAACCCATCTGAAAAGAGAAACTACCGGCAGAAAGCACTGCAAAAGCAGCAACTCTCTTGGTAGTAGAGGCAAAGAGACAGCGGAGCAGCATGAGCTATCAGAGAAGTTTGTGATGGGCTGGGCAGAGCTAGGAGGGTAGAAGACTCATGTGGGCCCCTGAGGTAACGAGGGAAGAACCAGCTCAAGAGACTAAACCAGAGAGTCGGAGTGGGGGGGTTGGGAACAATGCAGGGAGCTCTGACGTGAGGGACATGGTGGGTTGTGAACACAGACCAGGGCAGGAATCTGACCTCTAGTGAGAAGCCCTGGGAGGTGTTGCTCATTACAAGAACCCAGGAAAAGGCTAAGGAGAAATACTCCACCTAGCTGCCTCCTTCCTACCACAGTCCATCTTGTAGGAGTGTGTGTGGATCACTAGGCCCAGAGTCAGGAGCCGGAGACCTGACAAGGGCTTGGAATTATTATTTGGATTTTGTTATCCCAAAGGCAGTGGGAATAAATTGTGGCCGGGCTGGAAAGCCAAGTTGTGAGAAGAGGCTGACCACCGTGAGACCAGAATGTCCGTCAGCAAGGGGCTCATGACAGAGCTGCTACGCTGCGCCTGGCCAGGAGGTGAGTGCACCCTTCTCCAGGTTATTTTTCGGTGGCTTGTTACTTTCTCAGACTTCCCCTTTCAAAGTGAAATTTTTCCAAGCTTGGTCTCTTCCCACATGTGACTTTTTTGGGGTAGTTTGAGCAAAACGTTCAGCCAAGTGAAGAAAATGGACTTTTCACATTACAAAGCAATTCTTGCGCCCTTTTGTTTGTAAACATTCCAGTGTCTCTGTGGTTCAGAGGAGAAAGCTGATGGCAGTCGTCCCTTTGCATAGATTTCATGACAGGGTTATACCGGAAAGATTTGAGGTGATCGTTCTGCTGCTGTTGTAGCAGGATTATGAGTCAGAGTGCTCAGAGTTTGTTTTGGAGTACTATGGAGCCATCACTTTCAGGAAGGGAAAGGAACTTGCACAATTGTGAATGTTAGTCACTGGCTCAGGAAGCAGGGAGCTAGTGATGCTACTGCAGCTAATTAAGCCATGTGTCTTTTGTGCTGCCCCTATGCAGGTCCTTAGCCTGCCCCTGGTTCACCAGCTGTCAATTCCTTTGAAGCAGGAGGTGGAAATAATCCCACAATGAGGAATAGAGAGGAATTAAAATGTGCAGAACCCTTGATGCTGTGGGGAGGAAGATGCATGACCAGTAGGGAATCCAATGAGATTCGCCTTGCAGAGAACAACAGTTTCAGGTAAGTAATTTCGTTTTCTCTGCAGATAACCATCTTAATAGATTCACATTCTTACCGAGCAAAAAAGCTGCAGGGCTATCTCTGAAAGAAAAATGTAACACAGACTGCAGCAGGCATGGAGGAAAAACAGGGCCGATGTGCCAGGAATCAAAATGGCCAGAACTTTTGTATATGTATGCAGAGAGTTAAACTCCTTCTCATCCTCCTGGTGATGTCCTCCTCAGTAGAACCGCAGCACTCCTGCCTTTTCGCTCTAGGTCTCGCCCTGTCCCTCCCACCCCATCTCTTTTTACGTGGGTCTCTCTTTCCTGGCCTGGCACGTATCCATTCAAATGATGTTTTCTGCAATATTCACGTGGGCTCTACTGCAATGCAAATAATCATTCTGGGCCTCAGTTTGCTAGGTGCTGTACATAGGCAGAGACAGTGCCTGCCCTAAAGAACTAAATAGATAAAACAGAGAGGTGAAGTGACTTGCTCAAGGGCATACAACAGAATAGTGGCAGGGCTGGGAGCAGAACCCAAACTTGCTGGGTCCCCAGCTAGTGCCCAGTAGCAGGGAGGGATAGTTCAGTGGTTTGAGCTTTGGCTTGCTAAGCCCCTTGTTGTGAGTTCAATCCTTGAGGGGGCCACTGAGGGATCTGGGGCAAAAATTGGTCCTGCTAGTGAAGGCAGGGGGGCTGGACTTGATGACTTTTTAAGGTCCCTTCCAGTTCTAGGAGATAGGTATATTCCCAATTATGATTTTATTTTATTTTAATCTGCAAGCCAGTCTCTCACTTTATCAATAGCCGACCCAGGAACCTCAGTCACTAACACATTCCTAGTACACGGCTGGAAGGAAACACAGATCCTTCCTTTACTTCTCCGGCAGTGGGTGGAGGAGCATTGCCTCCCTAGATGTGGGTGGAGGGGCTTTCTGCAGGTATCCTGAAAGCTCAGACCTTGGCATATTCCCAGGCAGTCTTAAATTCAAAGGAGGTCTTTTAAAACCCTTCTAATAAATTGGGAAAAGGTCAGTCATCTCAGGGGGATGGGAAGAGGTTCAGATGGTTGGTTTGTTTGTTTGTTCCATATCCTTGTAAATAATTTACTTTCCTATAACTAAGTAGGGCCCTCATCACAACCAGCACTGCTATGTCAATGAGTGACTGCACTGAAGTGAGCGATGGACGTGTCAGTGCTGTGAGAACAAGCATAAATGCAGGTTGCCCTGAGATACTGGTGCAAGGTCAGCCCTGTGTCTATTGGAAACTTGGCAGCAGAGTGTGGGTCCCAGCTCTGATCTACCCGAACTTTCATGACGCTGAGTGTTCTGATCAGCTCTGGCTGGGGCTTCATTGCCCCAAGGCCTATGCAGGGATAGGAGATTCCAACACAGCAATCTGCCGGAAGGAGAACCTCATTCAGTGTTGTCCTGCAGCGCCCAAATATTCCCTCTCCGCACTCTGGGTGCAGGACTCTCAGAACTGAGTGACCAGAAGCCACGTCTGATCACTTCCATTGACAGAAGAGTTCTCCATGAGTTGCCTGGTCCCCATAAAGATAATGCCTCAGCTGAGAGGCTGGTTTCACGCACCACTAGTTGAGGCTTATAATAAGGCCTGCTAAGTTACTAAAGCTTCACAGTGTGCCAAACACAGGACATTTCACTGACCAAAATAGGGTCTCCATTCTGGCTCCTCAGTGGCTGAAACTGCTGTAGCTTTGCTGGGTAGCTTCATCTCACACTTAGCAGAACGATCAGAGGGTGTCTTGATGGGACTATGAGTGATTAGAACCCCTGGAGAGTCAGGAGGGTCTGGAGACTGGTGAGCACATTCCACAAGGCAGCCAGCCAAAGTTCTTATTAAGGCCGAATATGCATGAGTCACACCTGGGCCGCTAGGGCCGTGGTGCAACTAGGGCTCTCGGCATATGGATTCATGAGTGGGATGGTTATCTTCAAAGCTCTCCTAGCCCTGGTCTACACTGGGGGCAGGGATTGATCTAAGTTACACAACTTCAGCTACATGAATAACATAACTGAAGTCGACGTACTTAGATCGACGTACCGCGGTGTCTTCACTGTGGTGAGTCGACCGCTGCTGCTTCCTCATCAACTCCGCCTGCGCCTCTCGCGGCGAAGTACAGGAGTCGACGGGAGAGCGCTCGGAGGTCAATTTATCATGTCTAGACTAGACACGATAAATCCATCCCCGCTGGCTCAATCGCTGCCCGCCGATCCGGCGGGTAGTGTAGACATACCCTTAGAGCATTGTAACTGAATGAAGAAGATCATTCAGAATTCATTGGCTGTGCTGTCTGGCAGGTAAGACAATGATTTTAAATGTCATGACAATTCACTAAGAAATCATTACTAGCATGCCCAGCTACTGGATTTTTCATTGTTTGTTTTAAACTTGCGTCAACACCTTGGAGTATTTTAGAGCAGATGAAATCTGTTGTTTATTCTGCCTCTCACACAACGTGACATCAGTGGATTGTGGGACATTCTTCCATTTTGTCAGAGTAATTTCTCACCGTGACAGAGACAATGAACTAAATGTCAGAGGCTGCTGTAGAAATGGTCTTCTTGGAAAACCAGTCTGGATAGATAATTGTGGATATATGTTTTCACTTCTGCTTTCCTCTTTTCCTTTTTAATCAGGCACAATGCGCTCTGTAAAGTCTCCCCATGAGAAACAGTGAGAGAAAAACTGTGTTTTGTTTTGGTTTGGGGGTTTTTACTTGAACATCTGAGTGGATATTGCTCCTGAAAGGCCCCAGCCCATCTCATCAGCTGGAAGTGGTGGGCAGAGCCCAGCGAAGTGAGGGAACACGGCCCCCTCAGAAGACGGAGAGGCCACAGCACCAGGACTTAATCTACTACCAGGGAGGTACAAACAGGAAGTGGAGTGCAGGTCACAGGGTCAAAATGAGAGATCTAGAGGAGACCACTGAGCACAGTGAGAAGAGAGCAGTATGGGTCCTGTGATGCCCTGGGAGTTGGCAAGAGCAAAGGGGGCGCCATTAAGAAGAGCAACATTGGTTTGCCTGATGTCTGACTTTCCCACGTCAGCTAAACAGTAAATGCCACAAACTCCAGTGGGAAGCCTAATAACCAGGGTGTTTTGTAATGGTCACCCAGATCCTGGGGGTTTGGGCTTTTTTTCCAAGTGTGGGGTTTTTTCCAGCATGACGAGATCACACCTGTTTTGTTCAATCACAATTGTTCAGCTGATTACAAGAAGTTGTGGTCCCATCAGTTCAGTATCAAGAAGAGTCATTTATTTCCTTTTACTGAATAGGTCCATGTTGAAGCCACTTACCCAGTGGGGCATTTTCCCCGCTTGTGGATCATGATGATGAAACTGAAGAACCAGGACGGTTACCACCACCGAGAGACCAACAATGACCATGATGCTAGCGAAATATTGAGCTGCAATTAAAAAATAACAAAGACAAGGTGAGTTTGATTAGAAATGACAGGGTGAAATCTGCCGTCCTGATTGTTGTCCTGTGCCGCCGCCATGTGAGAGAGTGAGCTTCCCCTCCAGACTGAAAACACGACTGAGCCCCTGCAAAGAAATGCCAGGCATGGGCTCCATTAGTGACTGATCATCAGAGAAAGGGGCCCTCTGAATGCAGGCTTCCTCCCCAGCCCCCCATCCAATTCAATTGTAATGGCACGTACACAAAGGACAAGGGGTTTACATTTCTAGAATTTATATCAAATTCAGTATAATTGTTGGCATAAGAAAATGATATTAAGGGCGAGATTTGCAAAAAGCCCTGAAAAGAGACAGCAGGTAGTTGCACTGTTCCAGGAGTAGGGGCCAGGTTGTGACTGAGAGGCCATCTGGTCCTTAGTTCCCCATCTTGGTCCTTGGAGGAGGTAATCTGTGCCAATCTCTACCCCACTGGCCCTGCCATGCCAGCACATGTGCACAGGGGTGACAGGTTTGTATAATTTTTGGTGGTGCCCAGAACGGGTCCAAGTCCTGCCCTACCACACCTGCCTTGTTAGCCAATATATATATTTTAAAATAATCTAAAAATGTGGGGGCTCTGGGGTGGGCCTGGTGATGAGGGGTTTGGGGTGTGGGAGGGGCTTAGGCAGAGGGTTGGAGTGTAGGGGTGAGGGTTGTGGGGTGGGGCTGGGGATGAGAGGTTCATGGTGCAGGAGGGGAATCCGGGCTGGGGCAGAGAGTTGGAGTGTGGGGGGATGAGGGCTGGGGATGAGGGGTTTGGGGTGTGAGAGGGGTTCTGGGCTAGGGCAGAGGGTTAGGATGTTGGGGGGATGAGGGCTCTGGCTGGGGATGAGGGGTTTGGGGTGTGGGAGGGGGCTCAGGGCTGGGGCAGAGGGTTGGGGTGCAGGGGGTGAGGGCTGTGGGGTGAGGCTGGGGATGAGGAGTTCATAGTGCAGAAGGGGAATCTGGGCTGGGGAAGAGGGTTGGGGTGTGTGGGGGATGAGGGCTGCGGATGAGGGGTTTGGGGTGTGAGAGGGGCTATGGGCTAGGGCAGAGGGTTAGGATGTTGGGGATGAGGGGTTTGGGGTATGGGAGGGGCTCTGGGCTAGGGCAGAGGGTTGGGGTGCAGGAGGGTGAGGACTGTGGGGTGGGGCCAGGGATGAGGGATTCAGGGTGAAGGAGGGGCTCAGGGCTGAGGCAGAGGGTTGGGGTGGAGGGGGTGAGGGCTCTGACTGGGGATGCAGGCTCTGGGGTGGGGCGGGGCTGGGGATGAGGAGTTTGGGGTGCAGACAGGCTGCCCTGGGATTGGGGCCAGAGAAGAGGACTCCCCCCAGCCCTCTCCCCGCTGGCAGTAGCGAGCTCCAGGGGAAGGGCCCCCTTTCCCTTCTCTCCCCACCCCCTGCCAGCACACTCACCCCGCACCACTGTCACTGCACCTGCTCCTCTCAGGTCCAAGAAAGCCCCCTCGCCTTCCCTGTGCTGGGGTGAGGCTGCCATCACATGTGCGCCTCCTTCCCTGCTGCTGCCCCTCACTGTAGCCTCACTGGGGGTGGGGCTGCCCCTTGCCCTGCCTGGGGCAGGAGAGGTGACTATGGGTGTGGGGGGGGGGCTGTGCTAGTGGAGGGTCCTGCCGGAAAAAGGAAGGGTCCAACGCAGAAGGGCAGGGTCGGGGTCAGCCTGCCCTGGCATTAATGGATGGGGCTGCTAGGACCCTGTGGTGGCAGTTGATGCCAGGAGCCAGCAGAGCACAGAGCAGCTCTGAGTCAGGGACACTCTGGGACCCGGGAGAGGCATGTGGGGGCAGCAGGTGTGGGCCAGGGGACACTCAAGGGAGGCGTGGGGGGGGAAGCAGGTGGGGCCCATGGAGAGATGCAGCCCCGAACATTGGTGGAGCCAGGCCCCCAGGCCCTGAATATTGCTGGAACCTAAGCCCCATGGACCCATATAACTCGGCGCCCCTGTGTGTGCATTGCCCAGAGCTCTAGGGGAGGAGCCAAGGTTCTGCCCAGCTGTGCAGGAGGGGGGCGGCCGCACCATGGTACAGGAAGTCCATGCAGGGGAATAACAGAGGCAACTTGTGCTCACTCATTCCTCTACACTGGTCACTAAGCAGTCACAGTCAAGCCCTAAAATAAGCAAAGTACCTGAGAAACTCACAGGAGGAGTTTCAGCTTTGAGGCTCTCTGTCCACTGCTGTGTGTGTCCGGGTATTGCAAACCAGCTCAGCGATGTACGAATGCTTTGATATCCCAGGATAGATGGGAGCTGGGGAGTTTATGGATGAGTGAAACTTGCCCCAGTCAGGGACTTCAGAGAGTTAATGTTGTTTCATACACTGGGCTGGAAAGTGAGCAATATGATTGTGCATAAAGCAGTTTAGTTGGCTGGTAAAAGGTGACATATGCACTCGAATGCATAGCTTTTGTCTTTGTATATGGTCAAAGGAACACAGACCAACAGCCTTCTCAGCAGTGTACTCATTGCCAATGCACGATCACACCCAGTAGGGATGCCTGATTTGACAGCCTTCAGTAGCGGATGAAGTCTGACTGATTCTGTCATGTCGAGCATAGTGCTGAAAGCAGAAACTGCAGGCCAACCCTGCTGCACACCATGATTATTTCTGTGCAGCTTCCACCTCAGGATCAAGCCCCCGTGCCCACTGATTAAAGGCGGTCTCTAGTGTCTCAACACTAGCCAAATAGGAAACCTACAACAAAGAAGCAACATGACAAGAGAGGAAGGATGATCCAGTAGTTAGGGCATCAGAGTAGGACTAGAGACTCTGGTTCAGTTCTCTGCTCCACCCCAGATCCCTGTGTGAAATTGGGTCTCAGTTCCCCATCTGTATAATGGGGATAATAGCACTGTCCTGCCTGACTGATATATGGTTAGGATAAATAGAGTAAAGATTGTGTAGCATTCAGATCCAACAGTAATGGAGGCCTTATTAAAGGTGGAAGAACTCGATGGAATATTTGATGATATTTGACTTTTGAAAGGAGATCCAGTACAACTAAGCTGAAGAGACAACACTGAGGCTAACCAAGGAAAAATGCATTTTCTGCATACCCCAAATCAAGTTTTAGGGAAGACAATAAAGAGAGATGGAATCGGTCCAAGCCTCTGCAGCTTGAGGTCTTCAAACCACAATTTGAGGACTTCAATAACTCAGACATAGGTTAGGGGTTTGTTATAGAAGTGGATGGCTGAGATTGTGTGGCCTGCATTGTGCAGGAGGTCAGACTAGATGATCATAATGGTCCCTTCTGACCTTAAAGTCTATAAGACCTGGACCAAGTACCACTAAGATGCCAATGTCTATTGCTAAGGTTAATGTGATTTAAGCCAATTGCTAAATATGTTCCTGAGAAAAATCTGGTAGTAGCAAACACTCTGTCATTGTGGCAGCATTGCAGTCACGTACCCATGAACTCAAAATTACATAAAGGGGCACGTGGATGCTGTGGATACATACAGATACGTGTCAGAAAAGAGACTACTCCAGCTACCGAAACAATCTTGACAGATACCTAACTTCAGGAAGTTCTAAATGACATTAGGAGTGGATGGTCCATGTATCTAAGGACACTAAAGAAGTGACAAGAGACAACTTTGTGTGTGCAATTAAGCAAGTCTAATGGACTCATGATTAAAGGCAGTTGCATCATAATTCCAAATGAAATGAGTAGCGATATCTAAACCTCTTCCTTGGAGGACATCAGGGATTAACTAAATGCTGTGCCAGTATCTGGCTGGAAAGGTGAAGCAGAATGAAGGGACTGAAATTTCTCAGCGTTGGGAATGCTTCCTTCAATGGAAAGGTGCATCTAGGCTCTACGACTACAGGAAGTCTTTGAGTCAAATCACTGGACAGAGATTCATGAGCGCCTGATTCAGTTCTTGATTTGCCACAGGCTGGACCCTGGACAAGGTACCTAAAGAAGAGAAGCATTCAACTTCTATGAAGTTTAAGGGCAAGGAAGATGCCCAACTTCCTCAAACACCAGCCTTCAACTCTTTGGGCCTCAGTCCCTCGTGTTAAACGGGGATCAAAACACACCCTGTCTGTCGAGTGTAAGCTCTTGAGTCAGCTCTGCCTCTGTGTGCTGCCATGTACGGGCGGAGCAGAGAGGGTAGGAGGCACAACAGGATCGTGCCATGGACTATTAACTGTAACAAAGACTAGCCTGCACACCAGCAATCTCTGGTACTTCAGCGCTTGCTAGAGGGCAGATAAAGCAGATCTAGCAGTGACAAAGAATGTGGGAGTCTAGGCCTGTGTCCAGTAGTGCCAAATGCCAAGGAGCATTATAACCAAAGGACCCACAGAGGGATGGGACAGCATGTGCTGAAGCCAGAAATCCTTTTTCCCCAACCGCACCCATGTGCACCCAGCCCCTCTCCCAAGCAGGAGCTTGGAGCAATAGTTAAAGTTTTAATAGTGTCTCAGGTGTTATGTCACATACTCTCCTAACGCAACTTCCCATCGCTGCAGAGAAGAGCATAACGCGGATAAGGAGCCGCTAAGGTCTGCATTAAATCTCTGGTATAGGTCTATGAGGCAGTCCCAATGTCCCAGGACAAAATGAATTATGCAGATAGGCTAACAGAATAATCTTGACAGGTAGAGGAATAGAAAAACCTCTCTATTACATACACACAAGGAAAGAGCAAAGAGCTAAGGGAGATTTTACTCAGTGTGAGGGGAACAGGCAGGATTAACCAATGGAAGGAACTACTCAGCGAAGTAGTGCATTTTCCAGGTCTCCGTGTGTTCACATCAAGACTGGTTTCTGGGAGGATAGGCTAGCTGGAATGCACCTCTCTGATTGCAGCCCTTGTGCCTTCACTGCTCTCGGGATGGAATCCCACCACTTCCCCACTCTCAGGACAGGCCCGGCTGCAGGACCCTGGGTACCAACTCTGCTAACACTGTAGACAGAGCTGGCTCCAGCATGCTCAGTGAATTAGAAACACAATAGACATATCACAAGAACAACCACTGTCCTGAAATACTATGCACTTTGGTGAATGATGCACATTTAAAGGGGCACTGTAGGGTTACTAAGTCACACAGGAAATGACTTTTAAATGGTTTCAGCCTGGGATGCAAAGGAACCCTAAGGGTCTGCTAGCCCCGGCTGCCACAGCTTCACTGCCCTTGTTATTAAAGCAAAGCGCGATCAAAGCTAGCTGTGTGTGTGTGCTGCAGTGGCAGAGCAGGCAGGCCCTAGGACAGGTACACTCACTGAAAGAAAACAAGAAAATGCCAACAACAGATACCCATATAGGAATTAAAGCCACTCCTCTTCCATTTACTGCACATGGAGACCCCCAGCCCACAGGACCTGCCTACTATGCCCCCTCATCAACATGGCACATCCCACTGGCAAATGGAGCTGAACGGAATGACATGCCCTTTGCATCTGACCTCTAGGACCTGCTGCTCTGACTTTTCCTGGGGCCCAATTCTGCGCCCATGGACACCATTGGTAGTAGGCTCAGGCTAAGGAACCCAGTGATCTGTGTCACTGAACAAAGCTTGCATGACCAGGCATGGGTAATGGGGTAGCACATGTTAGCAAGAGGCACAGGGATTTGCCTCTGTAACTCCACATGCAGCCTGTGTTCTCATTGGCCTGGAGATGTTCAGGGCATGAGTGATGTTGAAGGCAATGTTGTTTGCAGTGGCAGTGACTGTTCCTCTGTCCCTGGGGCCCAGCTAGCCGGGGTGGTGCTAACGTCTCCAGGTCATGGGGCTGAGCTCCATACTGACCAGCAGCAGATGGAGCCCCCTTCAGGCAGCCTCAGTGGCACAAGTGCTTAATGAAACATGAAGTGAACTTGATTTGTGAAAGAAATTACATTCTTTTCACTGCCCTCCCCTGCATGGCTGCCGTGGGACAGGAAAGGGAACGATGTCAGACCTTGCTTCAACCCCTACTTCTATTGCTGACTTGCTCTCTGGCCTTTTGACTTCCCTGTGACTCATTTTGCACCTAGGTGTGGAGGGGGGAAATGCTTTGAAATCTCTAAAACATGAAGAGATTGATGGGATATTGGTGACTATTAGCCAGTCTTATTATAGTCTCAAAACACATGCTGTTTCCTTAGCATCTTTGTAACACTCCAATAGCTGCTTCCAAGGCACAGAAGTGCAGGCAATCTCTTTCCAGAGTGAGGTACTGGCTTTCCTAGGGCTGATTTATTTTTTTGTCTTTTTATTGCTAGAAGAGGCATAATGTGTAGCGTAGTACCTAGGCAGCTGCTTCAGCATCTGGGGGTTGTAGGCATGAGTCCCTGGGCTTTAGATATGCATAACATACTGAATTACCAGCAGACACCTAGCAAATATAGTGGCTGATGCTATCCAATGGGGGGCTGTAAATAATCAGCAATAACAGCTATTCATTCTTGCAGTGGTGCTTAACTTTGCCGATGACATTGCTTTCCCGAGGATCATGTGGAATGGAATGACTGCCCTTACATCAGAGAGAGAACAGAAAGCAGCAAAAATTGGATTGAAAGCAAATGCAGAGAAGACCAATATTATGAAGGGAGGAAACTGGACAACAGATACAAAGGTGCATGTGGATGGAAAAAAAACCAAACAGGTAGAGTTCTGCCACTTGGGGAGAGTGATGACATTTGAAGATGGCTGTGAGCGAGAGATTCATCCGAGATTAGGAAAAACAAACACTGCTTTTGGAAGGATGAACAACCTGTAGTCACATAGAGGTCATCTACCAAACTACAGGTCACGTTATACCATGCGATTGTACTGAGCACACTACTGTACAGAGAAGAGACTTGGCCAATGACAGTGGCTAACCAAAGGAGATTGGAGGCTGCCCATCACAGATGGCTAAAGAAGATACTACACATTTCGTAGAAAGACAAAATAACTAAAGCGAGAGCCAGGAAGCCGACAGAGCAGGAGTTTAGAAAAGGCCAACAAAGAGAGAAGTCTCAGGTGGTTGGGATGTATGCCCTGTTTGGAAGATGCTAAGCAAGCAGTGAATGGGGTAGTCAGGGGAGGAAAGAGAAAGTATGGAAGGCCAAGGAAGAACAGGCAGAAGACAGTGACAGAGGATTGAATGCGCTGTCATCACTGAGGAAGAGGTCCCATAACTAGCGAATGACCACAATCAATAGAGGATGTGTCAGCGGCCCAGGAGAAACTAAAGTCTAAGGCAGGGGTAGGCAACCTATGGCACGCGTGCCAAAGGCAGCATGCGAACTGATTTTCAGTGGCACTCACATTGCTGGGTCCTGGCCACCAGTCCAGGGGGCTCTGCATTTTAATTTAATTTTAAATGAAACTTCTTAAACCTTTTAAAAACCTTATTTACTTTACATACAACAATAGTTTAGTTATATGTTACAGACTTATAGTAAGAGACCTTCTAAAAACATTAAAATGTATTACTGGCATGCGAAACCTTAAATTAGAGTGAATAAATGAAGACTCGGCACAGCACTTCTGAAAGATTGCCGATCCCTGGTCTAAAGTAAGGTGATCGTCCTCCTAGAATGTGGGAAATTCTACAAAAGAGATGGAAATAGTTTGCAAATTAGAATGCTGATGTGGGATGGGGATGGTAGTCTAGTATGACATCGTGCATCACTGAACGGGTTTGTTGCAGGACTACAGCAAAATGCCAAGGTTTGTTTGGAGATGTCAGGGCATGTCCTCAGCTTCAGTGCAACTATGCCAGTGTATAGCAACTGAGGACCTGCCCCATCATGTGTATTTAGGGCAGTGTAAGAAAAACTAAAACCTGAACAAGCTTGGAGTGGGTAAAAGCAGAACAAACTTGAAGTGAGTAGCCAGCTCCAGCCCTGGGACAGAAGCTGCCACTGCCAGGTGAATGCAGGGTAGGCTCACTCTCCAGCCCACCACCAATGACCCATCACCCTTCCTGGTGTAGCTCCATCACTGAGCAGCATAAAACTGGTGCAGCAGGGTAGAAGATCAAACCCAGGGTCTGAATTACCCTACCATGCAGAAGGGTACATACAGTCCAGTCTGTGACCAATAGTTTAAAAACCAAGGGCCTAAAGGTAGCCTGTGTCATGTCCATATTTAGGGACTAAAATATTACCCTGATTTTCAAAAGTGCTGGCACTCAGCATTCATGACTTCAGCAGGAGTTGCTGGGTGATTCGCAGTTCTGAAAATAAAGTCCTATATTAATTGCCTAAATACAGATTTAGGAGCCTGGCTTTTAAGGCATTCACTTTTTAAAGTCTCTGTGTGGTTTGTGTGTGTCTGTAATATGCAGTGTTTATGAAATTATAATTGTTATTCTATGTCCACTTGGGAGGCTGAATCCTATGGAGAAAATCCCACTGACATCAGTGTGCCTCTAGGTACTACTGTAATCCAAATGATAAGCAATGTGTATAATTATGTAGGGCTTTGTTTGCTTACCATGTTTTAATCATGCAGTAGTTATTCATTTAAATCCTTTGTGCTTCACTAAATACACAATGTAGGAACATTTTCAGTTCTGAACCTATTTTTAAAGGAATAATATACCTTGTTCTTTGATTAGCTGTTTGATGACACAAGAGCTTGGATGGAAGTACAACCTCCTGATTTAAAGGTATTTGTTTTTTCTTTATGCATTGTGTGTGTGTGTTCGCATTCCATAAGCAAAATCTTTGTTTAAAAGAGTCTGACATACCCCTGCCCCCAGTGCAAACTCTTATAAACAAGGAAATAGCAAGTTAGAGGACACCTCTGAACTGTATAAAGCTAACATAGCACAGTTCAACTGATGGTGATAGATTCCACATCATCACAAAAAAGCCTTCCTTCTCCTTCTGAAAGATCTGCTGCACAAAACATTAAGTGCCCTTCTAATACAATGCAAAACCTCAGTTACATCCTCAGCAAATATTCAGGACTGATCTGTGTGCCCGTGTTAGGTGTACCGTGTGTGATGTGTTTGGTGGGGGAAGTGTGAAGTCACCTTTACGTTTTTGCATTCTCTAGTGAGGAAGATTTAGTATGTGCAAAAACTCATACTCATCTAGTCTAGTCTCTTGTAGAGCATGGGCCATAGGATGTCACCCAATGATTATCCATCAAACCCAACAATTTGTGTAATGGATTTGGAGTTTCATGGCTTAATACGTGCTCCCTACTCCCATGCACTGTTCTATCCAGCTGTATAGATGGCACCATAAAAAAAAGGAAATTAAAAATAGGCCAAGTCACAAGTGCAGCCAGGCAGGCTGCCCTAGGGAGGAATCAACTGTTCTAGGGATGGATAAGTTCAGGCCTCAGTGGTTGCTGTATAATCATGCTCTGAAGGTCTTGACAAAGGTTGCACTCCACAGCTTTCAGGGCTCGCAGGGACTCCCAGGGCTCAGCAATATGGCCTTGCTCTTATAGTTCACTGAGTTTGGTTCTAGCTCAGCCATTGTCTTTTATACACCACAGCGTTCAAATGCTTTTCATCCACGTCCCTGAGTTTGTTGGATCGGTTAAGATTTTAAATATAAATCAGTGCAATTAGTCTCAGTGGTTCCCTGACTTCTCTGTTCCTTAGCTCAGTGCCCCACGTGAGTCCTCAGAAACTCAGCCATCATTTTTGTCAGTGAGCTTCAGGGCAGGCTTTGAATACACCACACTCCTCAAACTCAGACCCTCCGAGGACTGCAGAGGTCTCTTGTGCTAACAGCAGGGCAGGACTCCTCCATAGCATACAGAAGCGTGCTGCAAGGCACACAGGGAACAGCTAGCACGGTGACCTGTATGCTGTTTCCCTGGTGGGGTACAGGCAAGGGCAGTCATCTGTGGTACCAAGCAGTACACTCACCAGCAGAGGGAGGGTGCGGTCATTGCTTCTGCTTGGAGAAAAAACTGAAGTGCAGCACCCCAGAAGTGTTCTGGGGACAGTGTCATGTTTCTCTGTACCAGATATGGACTGGCTACAGAGCTTGTGTTCCTCATAAGATCCTTTAATTCTCTGTCATGTATGGCTGAAGTTCATTTAAATAAGGTATTTGAGACACAGTACCAGCTAGTGGCTGAACACTAGAATACAGTTTAGTATTCCATCACATCTCCCCCATTACGTTCTTCATTCCTGCCATTTACAGTATTTACATTATCACACTGTCTTTGAAGCTCTGAACATATCAGTCTATCTCTAAATTGTACTGGTTTTCTAATTACACAACAGGAACACATAACGACTTGCTCATCAGGCTGTCCGCCACTTGCAACATCTGACTGTGGTCGATTTGGAATCCTTGAGTCATCATCTTGTTCTGCATCTGCCACCTGTAGGGTTTGCTCTGTTGATCACTCTTTCTGAGGAATAAACTGTAGATGTTGATGGTTTCTGCTGAACTCTCTACTGTCAGTCTCAATCACATATGATTTGGGCACTGAATACATTTTCTTTATGACAGCTGAAGTTGTCCATCCTTCTCCATCCAATCTGACATGAACACAGTTACCAGATTTTAGACCCAGCAGTTCTCTGAGTGTCTGTTGTAAAAGTGTAAAAGTTCCTTTAGCCTTTTTAGCAAATTTTGCCATTCTCTTCATCTCTGGCCACCTTGCAAACAGTAGTTCTGAGTTGTGCTGGACTAAATCCAAAAGAATCATAGAAGACTAGGGTTGGGAGACACCTCTGGAGGTCATCTAGTCCAACCCCCTGCTCAAAGGACCAATACTAACTAAATCAATTTGAGACCATTGCTCCTTGTTCTGTCATCTGCCACCACTGAGAACAGCCTAGCTCCATCCTCTTTGGAACCCTCCTTCATGTAGTTGTAGGCTGCTATCGAATCCTCCCTCACTCTTCTCTTCTACCGACTAAATAAACCCAGTTCCCGCAGCCTCTACTCGTAAGTCATGTGCCCCAGCCCCCTAATCATTTTTATTGTCCTCCGTTGGACTCTCTCCAATTTGTCCACATTCTTTCTGTAGTGGGGGGCCCAAAACTGGACACAATACTCTGGATGTGGCCTCACCAGCACCAAATAGAGGGGAATAATCACTTCCCTCAATCTGCTGGCAATGCTCCTACTAATGCAGTCCCATATGTCATTAGCCTTCTTGGCAACAAAGGCGCACTGCTGACTCATATCCAGCTTCTTGTCTGCTGTTATCCCCAGGTCCTTTTCTGCAGAACCGCCGATATTCAGTCAATCCCCGGCCTGTAGCAGTGCATGGGATTCTTCCGTCCTAAGTGCAGGACTCTGCACTTGTCCCTGTTGAACCTCATCAGATTTCTTTTAGCCCAATCGTCCAAATTGTCTAGGTCACTCTGGACCCTATCCCTACCCTCCAGCATACTTACCTCTCCCTCCAGCTTAGTGTCATCTGTGAAGTTGTTGAGGGTGTACCCATCCCATCCCATCACCCAGATCATTAATGAAGATGTTGAACAAAACCGGCCCCAGGGCCGGCCTGTGGGGCACTCTGCTTGATACCGACTGCCAACTAGACATCAAGCTGTTGATCGCTACCCATTGAGCGCGACGCGCTAAGCAGTTTTCTAGCCACCTTACAGTCCATTCATCCAGTCCATACTTTTTCACTTGCTGGCAAGAATACTGTGGGAAACCATATCAAAAGCTTTGCTAAAGTAAAGATAGATCATGTCCACCACTTTCCCCATATCCACAGAGCCAGTTATCTCATCATAGAAGGCAATCGGGTTGGTCAGGCATGACTTGCCCTTGTTGAATCCATGTTGACTGTTCCTGATCACCTTCCTCTCCTTCAATAGCTGCTTCAAAATAGCGGCTATTGGTGGTGATCTGTAACTCAGAAGAGCAAAGAATGGATCTTCCTGCTGTAGGATTTTCTTGGCAGTCTGTACAGCTCTCTCAGCCTCTTCATTTGCTTGTGGGTAATGTGGGCTACTAGGAATATGATCGAAATCATATTTCTCTTGGGATGACTTAAGTTCTGCTGCAGTGAATTTTGGTCCGTTGTCCATCACTGGTTGTTCTGGAATACCAAAATGAGCAAAAGTGCACTTCAGTTTCTTGATAACACTGTAACATGTTATGTCTTGCAAATACATTATTTCTATATACCTGGAAAAATAATCCATGACAACCAGGTAATGATGTCCTCTGAATCTGCATAGATCTGCAGCTCGTCTCTTCCAAGGTCCATTGGGTCGGGCTGTTGTATGCAGTGTAGTTGTAGCCATGGCAGTCTCAAGTTATTAGAGAAATAAAGCAGAGGCAACACATAGTAACGCGAGGTTATGTCCCTTTCCCCTCCCCCAGATATTTGCCACGGAGGGAGTCGGGCTCAGCACGGCTGAGGGAAACACGCCTGGGAAAGGTGCCAACACCTAGCACACCTGCTGAGCCCACTAGGAGGCACCTGGAGCAGGGAAGAAAGATGAGGCTGGCAATGCACCTCCACCAGAGGTGGCACAGGGAAGCCCTCTGAGTCCCGTCCCTTCCTTGCCTGCAGCCACAGTTAAATGCTCAGGAGTAGGTGTCTGGAGCCTGCTCCAGCCCACGCTGCACGTGCAGCGGGGAGGCAATGGAAGAAGTAAGTGGGGAAGGAGCTATGAAGAGAGTAGGGGCAAGATGGTGCCAGCTTTGAGTGGGTGTGGGAGGTACAGGAGGAATGGGGTGGTCACATGGCCTCCCGAACCTTTACATTGTACACCCCCACACCATCAAGAGACAGGGGTCGTCTCTGGTACGTGAGGTAATATCCCACCCACAGATCTCCACACCTACCTGCCTAGATCTAGTAACCACCCCAAACACACCAAGAAATCTGTTATCTACAGCCAGGCACTCAGATACCACAGAATATGCTCTGAGAAGAAGGTCCGGGATATACACCTTCAAACACTTAAAACCACCTTCACCAAACAAAGACACTCCACCAGAGAAATAGATCTCATTATCAAATGGGAATCCAAATACCTCAAGCAAACCTGCTTCAATATAGAAATAAAACCTCCTCTGACCTCATACCCCTAGTTGTTACCTACCACTCCACACCAGAAACCATATGGGGTATCATCAAACAACTGCAACTCATACTCAATGGGAACCCCATCCTGAAAGAAATCTTTTCTGAACCCCACGTTCTGGCCTACAGAACACCTCCCCACCTCCTCATCACCAGCTCAAAGCAGCACCAGACCCTGCCAAAAAAACAGATGCAAACTTGCTGACATATCTCCATTGGTATCATGATCAGCACTCCACGCAGCGCAACACACCTTTCAGGATCCATGGATCCTACACATGCCTATCACAACATGTGCGTACCTCCTCCAGTGCACTAAGCGCCCCCAATAACAACTATGTGGGTGAAACCAACCAATCACTAGGCTCTCGAATGAACTCACACAGGAAAATGATAAAAGACAAAAACACCACATCGGCTGTGGGTGAACACTTTTCACAAAGTGATCACTCTATATCTGACCTCTCAGTCCTCATCCTCAAAGGAAACCTGCACAACCCTTTCAAAAGATGAGCCTGGGAGTTAAATTCATTACTCTACTAAATCTAAATATCAAGGACTGAACAGAGACAGTGGATTTATGGCTTATTATAACAATCTGTAACCCACTAATCCCCTCTTTTCATCCTGTGACTACCGAGGTATTAATGGACCGCTCTACCTTGAATGGCCCCTTGAAATATGTGCTAACTACTTATGCTAAACAATCTGTTCCACTTTGTCTTTAGCTGTGACATTCTGAGTATCTTTCCCAGCCCTGAAGAAGAGCTCTGTGTGGCTTGAAAGCTTGGCTCTCCCATCAACAGAAGTTAGTCCAATAAATGATATTACCTCACCCATCTTGTCTCTTTGATAGGGATGTTGTTGTTAAAGGTTCTTTGTGTTATGTTGGTCTGTTAGTTCTGCAATGTTCACACACAGATATTTTTATTCTTTATACATCTTTGCTGATGCCCTGCCACCACATTGACTGGTTAGCCCATTCACAGAATTTAGTTAGACCCTGATGCCCATCATGGATGAGGTTTAGGATTCCTTATCTCATTTCATTTGGAATTACAATGCAGTTGCCTTAAATCATAAGTCCATTTGACACACTTAATTGTCCAGGCATGGCAAAGTAGTATCTTGTCACTTCCTTCGTGTCCTTTAGATACTTGGGCCAGCCACCCCAAATGTAATTTAGAACTTCCAGAAGTTCGGTGTCCCTCAAGATTTCTTTTTGTAGCTTGAGTAGTTTCTTTTCTGGCACTGGTCTGTATGTGTCCACAGTATCCACATCCACCTTATGTCATCTTCAAGGTCAAGGGTAGTGAGTGTGATGCTGGGCTCTGTGACAGAGTGTTTGCTGCTACCAGATTTTTCTCAGGAATGTATTTAGCAATTGGGTTAAATCACATCAACGTTGGCCATAGACATTGGCATCTCAGCGGTACTTCATCCAGGTCTTTGCCCATCGATGAGGGTTACAGGAGGTGTATGGTCTGTCATCAGTGTAAATTAATTCAGTCCACAGAGATATCTGTAAAAGTTCTCATATGTCCATATATTTGCCAGGCACGCCTTTTTAATCTATGCAGAGTGTTTTTCAGCTTCTGTAAGGGTGCAAGAGCAAAATGCAACTGGCTTCCATTCTGAGCCATGTTGTTGCAACAGTGCACCACTTAAGTCATAGGTGCTTCTATCCACACTGACCTTTCGTGGTTTGTTCATGTTGTAGTACTAGAGAACTAGAGCTGTTGAGATAATTTCTTTTACCTTTTTGAAAGCTATTTCTTGATTTGGCCCCCATACTCAAGAGGGGTTGGACTTTCATTCAGTAGTTCTGTCACTGTAGAAAGATCTTGTTGGTATCAACCAAGGTTATTTGCCATCATAAAATATCAGGGCTGGAAGGGACCTCAGGAGGTCACCTAGTCCAACCCCCTGCTCAAAGCAGGACCAGTTCCCAACTAAATCATCCCAGCCAGGGCTTTGTCAAGCCTGACCTTAAAAACCTCTAAGGAAGCAGATTCCACCACTTTCCTAGGGAACCCATTCCAGTGCTTCACCACCCGCGTAGTGAAAAAGTTTTTCCTAATATCCAACCTAAACCTCCCCCACTGCAACTTGAGACCATTACTTCTTGTTCTGTCATCAGGTACCACTGAGAACAGTTTAGATCCATCCTCTTTGGAACCCCCTTTCAGGTAGTTGAAAGCAACTATCAAATCCCCCCTCATTCTTCTCTTCTGCAGACTAAACAATCCCAGTTCCCTCAGCCTCTCCTCATAAGTCATGTGCTCCAGCCCCCTAATCATTTTTGTTCCCCTCTGCTGGACTCTTTCCAATTTTTCCACATCCTTCTTGTAGTGTGGGGCCCAAAACTGGACACAGTACTTCAGATGAGGCCTCACCAATGTCGAATAGAGGGGAATGATCACGTCCCTCGATCTGCTGGCAATACCCCTACTTATACAGCCCAAAATGCCGTTAGCCTTCTTGGCAACAAGGGCACACTGTTGACTCATATCCAGCTTCTTGTCCACTGTAACCCCTAGGTCCTTTTCTGCAGAACTGCTTCCTATCCATTCAGTCCCTAGTCTGTAACAGTGACTGGGATTCTTCCATCCTAAGTGCAGGACTCTGCACTTGTCCTTGTTGAACCTCATCAGGTTTCTTTTGGCCCAGTCCTCTAATTTGTCTAGGTCCCTCTGTATCCTATCCCTATCCTCCAGCGTATCTACCACTCCTCCCAGTTTAGTGTCATCTGCAAACTTGCTGAGAGTGCTGTGCACGCCATCCTCCAGATCATTAATGAAGATATTGAATAAAACCGGCCGCAGGACCAACCCTTGGGGCACTCCACTTGAAACTGGCTGCTAACTAGACATGGTGCCGTTGATCACTACCTGTTGAGCCCAATGATCTAGCTAGCTTTCTATCCACCTTATAGTCCATTCATCCAGCAGGACCAGAAAATTGTTCCCTACGCTTTCCAAAAACATCCTGGATTGTCTGGATTGTCAGTACAATCCAGTTCTGGAACATTAGTTGGTGCACTCAATTCTTGAATTGCCTTTACTTTCCATGTCTGTTATCTGTCCCAAAACTTGATTGGAGTAGGCAGAACATACATTTTTCCTTATTTAGTCTCAGTCCAGACTGACTGATTAGGCTTAGGACTTGGCTGAGGGTTCTATTATGTTCCTCCACTTAATACATCAGAATATTGTCCATGAAAATTACAACTCCATTTATGTTCATTAACAGTTCTGCCATCTGTCTTTGAAAAATTTCAGGTGCAAAGTTAACTTTTTAATTTTCCAGAATCATAGAATATCAGGGTTGGAAGGGACCTCAGGAGAGCATGTAGTCCATGTCATAAACAGTTAAGGGTTAATGTCTCTTTCACCTGTAAAGGGTTAACAAACAGTGAACCTGGAACACCTGACCAGAGGACCAATCAGGAGACAAAATACTTTCAAATCTCGGTGGAGGGAAGCCTTTGGGTTTTTTGGGGGTTTTGCTTTGTTCTCTCTGAGTTCTGAGAGTGACCAGACGTGCAACCAGGTTTCTTTCCAATCTCTCTGATACAGTCTCTTATATGTTCAGAATAGTAAGTACTAGGTAGATAAGGCGGTTTTAGTCTTTTGATTGTTTTCTTTGTTTGCAAATGTGTATTTGGTTGGAAGGATTTTAACTTGTATTTTGCTGGGAGGATTGTATCTCTGTTACAACTTGTATTTGTACTGCGGGGAGGACTCTCCCTGGTGTCTATAAGCTGAAAGACCCTATAACATTTTTCCATCTTGATTTTACAGAGACAATTTTTACTTTTTTCTTTCTTTTATTAAAAGCTTTTCTTTTTTAAAAGACCTGATTGATTTTTCCCCTTGTTAAGGCTTAAGGGAATTGAGTCTGTACTCACCAGGGAACTGGTGGAAGAAAGGAGGGAAGGTGGAATTCCTCTGTGTTTTAGATTCATGAAGCTTGAATCTGTATTACCTCTTGGTGAGGGGAAAAGGTGACATTTCTCTCTATTTTTAGATTCAAGGAGTTTGAATCACAGTGATCTCTTAGTGTACCCAGGGAGGGGGAATGGTTTATTTCCCTTTGTTGTGAGACCCAAGGAGTTTGGGGTCCCCTCCAAGAGTTTGGAGGTGGGAGAAAACTTGTTCACCTTAGCCTCCAATGATAGAACAAGAAGCAATGGGCTTAAACTGCAGCAAGGGAGATTTAGGTTGGACATTAGGAAAATTTTCCTAACTGTCAGGGTAGTTAAACACTGGAATAAATTGCCTAGGGAAGTTGTGGAATCTCCATCTCTGGAGATATTTAAGAGTAGGTTAGATAAATGTCTATTAGGGATGGTCTAGACAGTATTTGGTCCTGCCATGAGGGCAGGGGACTGGACTCAATGACCTCTTGAGGTCCCTTCCAGTCCTAGAATCTATGAGTCCCCAGAGAAGGTTTTGTGGGGACAAGAGTGTACCAGGCCCTGCAAGTTCTGGTTGGTGGAAGCACTACAAGATCTAAGCTGGTAATTAAGCTTAGAGGAATTCATGCTGGTACCCCATCTTTTGGATGCTAAGGTTCAGAGTGGGGGTTATACCATGACAGTCCAACTCCCTGCTCAAAGCAGGACCAATCCCCATACAGATTTTTACCTCAGTTCCCTAAATGGCCCCTTTAAGGATTGAACTCACAAACCCTGCCTTTAGCAGGCCAATGCTCAAACCACTGAGCTATCCCTCCCCCCAGCTACTTATGGCAGCTAGCTTAGAGAATACTGTAGAATACTTAAAGCATACTTTCATTTTGGGGAGGAAGTCATCCAGTGTTGGGAAGGCATATTTTTTCCCTCCCAACTGTTTCATTATTTCAAGATTACATAGCTTCATATTTTTCTAGTTTTCTGTATAACCAGTACCAACCTGCCCCATTCTTTTTAAGTCTGTGAACTGTATGTACAGTGCAAGATTCAACATTGTCTCTTAAGGTTAGTTGTAGTGGATCTCCTTTCAAAAGTCCAGAATCACCAAATATTTCATCAAGTTCGTCCACCTTTCTCATTAGGGTCATCATGGCTACAACGCTGCTGCTGAGAAGGCTGTTGGTCTGTGGTCCTTTGATTGCATAGCTTTTGTCTTTATAAGGTGTTTCCATGGTGAATTGGCCCATGCAGTTCAGAATAACTCCAGGGCTAGTCACAGCTGTGTCACTTAATTTCAGCTCTGGAAGAAGTTGAAGGTGATTGTAAGTCCCTTCTGAGATGACTGTGACATCAGCTCCTGAGTCAATTTTAAAGTCAGTATTCTTGTCATGAATATTCAGTTTTGCCCTCCAGTCAGGTTCTGTCATCACAAGTCACAGATCCCAGAAACAGTAGCTCTTCTTCGAGTGATTGCTCACATCCATTCCAGTTAGGTGTGCGCGCCGCGCGTGCACGTTCGTCGGAAACTTTTTACCCTAGCAACTCCAGTGGGCCGGCAGGTCGCCCCCTAGAGTGGCGCCGCCATGGCACTTGATATATACCCCTGCCGGCCCACCCGCTCCTCAGTTCCTTCTTACCGCCGTGTCGGTCGTTGGAACTGTGGAGCGCGGCATAGCTGTCCTCCACGTCCCTAGCTCTCCTTGTTCTACGGTTGATAGTTAGTAGTTAAGTGTAGTTAGTTATATAGTTAATAGTGTAAATAATATTGTAGATAGTCGTTAGCCGGTTTGGGCCGTAGCCCTTCCCGGCACCCGGCACCGGGCTCATGCCTGGTTCGCCGGGCTTCAAGCAATGTGCGGCCTGTAAGAAGCCGATGCCGACCAGCGACCCTCACGACGCGTGTCTAAAGTGCCTGGGGGAATCGCACAGGTCGGACAAGTGCTGCATTTGCAAGGCTTTTAAGCCTAGAACAAAGAAGGAGAGAGACCAGAGACTTAGGACTCTCCTCATGGAAGCGGCACTCGACCCGGCAGCTTCACAGGCCGTCATCTCGACACCGGCACCGGATCGCGCCGGCACCGGAAAGACTCCCCGGCACCGACCTTCCCCGGCACCGGGTGCAGAAGCAAGACCCTCGAAGTCTGCAACTCCATCCAGGCAGACTCGAGTGGAGCGCCCGGCATCGACATCTGCCGCAGCGCTACCGGCACCGTCGACTCCGGGCCCTGTGGGTCCTTCGAGTCCGGTCCTGCCGAGCTCCCCCATAAGATCTGGGGTTGAGCTATTGGTCCCATCGACTCCAGAGACCTTCGCCTTGGCACGGGACCTCATTGCCCTGACTGAGTCAACTCAGCCTCCACCCCCGGTACCTCCGGTGCGGGTAGCGTCCAGGGGCAAACCTATGATGACAGCGCCGTCTCGGGACTCACGCTCGCGGTTGAGGTCCTGACACCATGGTCGCTCAAGATCCCGCCGCCGCTCGCAGTCCCGGCACCGCTCCCCTCGGCGGTACCGGTCGTACTCGCGGCACCGATCGGCCTCCAGACGGTCACGGTCTGGTTCCAGCCGCCGATACCGGCACCGGGACTCTAGGAGCCAGTCCCGCCGTCGATCAGCGCACCGGTCGACCTCCCTGCACCGAGCTGGTGGCAGGTCCCGGTCCCGGTCGACCTCCCGACACCACGTCGGTGGCAGGTCCCGGTCCCGATCCCGGCACCGAGGCAGCGGTCGGTACCGGTCCCGATCCCGGCACCGAGTCCAAGACAGAACCCGGTCCCGATCCCGGCACCGGTATGACTCCCGGTACCGGTCCCCGGCACCGAGAACATCTTTGGCGCCAGAACGCGGAGACTCTTACCAGCCGCGGTCGGCCCCTCCATGGCCTTCCAGACAGCTGTCGGTGTCATCGCAGGCGGACAGCGTATACGCGCTGGGCACTGACAGACAAGCGGCTCTTTTTCAAGACCCTCCGCAACAGGACCAGGGTCCGCAGCAGTGGGGGTTCTGGACACCCTGGGCGTACCATCAAGCCCAGGGCCCCCAACAGCTTCCTCCTAGGCCTGCAACGGCAGAGCACAGGGCGCCGGAGGCGTCGTTGTCTCGCCCCCCTCCCTCCCCGGACGGGGAGGACAGGTCAAAGCAACAGGACCCTGATCTCCCTCCTGAGCCAGAGGCGAGGGCTGAGGCGGACCCCCCGCTGAACACTCTCTTGCCAGGGGTCTCCTCATCCTCTTCTCCTGATGAGGCGGTGACTGGCACTTCCTCTAATAGCCCTCCTCCGCTAGATCTCAGGGCACATCAGGACCTCCTCAGGCGCGTAGCACAGAATCTGAGCCTGCAAGCTGAGGAGGTCTCTGAGATCGAGGACCCCGTCGTCAGCATCCTCTCCTCCGATGCTCCCACCAGGGTCGCCCTACCCTTCATTCGGACGATCCAAGCCAACGCCAATACGATCTGGCAATCGCCGGCCTCCATCCCCCCTACTGCAAGGGGCGTCGAAAGGAAGTACATGGCCCCCTCCAAGGGCTATGAGTACCTCCATATTCACCCGACACCATGTTCCCTGGTGGTACAGTCGGTGAACGAGAGGGAGCGTCACGAACAGGAAGCCCCAGCCCCCAAATCCAAGGAGGCCAGGCGTATGGACCTCCTCGGCCGCAAGGTTTATTCGGCTGGGGCCCTTCAGCTCAGGGTTTCCAATCAGCAAGCCCTTCTAGCCGCTACGCATTTAACTCTTGGGTGGCAGCGGACAAGTTCAAAGAGCTGCTGCCACAAGAGACGCGTCAAGAATTTGCGGCGATTCTTGACGAGGGCAAGAAGGTTGCACGAACCTCGTTGCAGGCCTCCTTGGACGCTGCAGACTCGGCTGCCCGTACCCTCGCCTCGGGGGTGACGATGCGCCGCATCTCCTGGCTTCAGGTTTCTGGCCTTCCACCGGAGCTCCAATACACCATCCAGGACCTCCCGTTCGAAGGCCAGGGCCTGTTCTCAGAGAAGACAGACTCCAGACTGAAAAGTCTTAAGGACAATCGGGTCATTATGCACTCCCTTGGTATGCACACGCCTGGGATGCAACGCAGACCCTTCCGGCCGCAGCAACAGCAGCAGCGTCGGCCATACCCCCAGTTCCGCCAGCGGCAGGACCTTAATAGGCGCCGCGGCAGAAATGGCAGGCGCAGGCCGTCGGGCAATCAAGGGGGGCAAAACCAAGGCTCCTCTAAAGCCCCACCTGGACCCAAATCTTCATTTTGAAGGTGCGCCCGAGGGCGTAATACCAGTATCCCACATGGATCCTTCCCCCCCGTTTTCCAACCGCCTTTCGTTTTTCCTCCAGGCGTGGTCCCGGATAACATCCAACCGCTGGGTCTTACGCACGGTGCAGACGGGATACCGTCTGCAGTTTGTATCATTTCCTCCCTCCCGCCCCCCATCCTCGTCCCTCTTCAGGGACCCCTCTCACGAGCAATTCCTTCGGCAGGAGGTACAGACGCTCCTCAACAAAGGAGCTATAGAGGCGGTTCCGGAAAACGAGAAAGGCAAGGGGTTTTATTCCCACTACTTTCTGATCCCCAAGGCCAAGGGAGGCCTCAGGCCTATCCTCGACCTGCGAGAGCTCAACAAATATCTAGTGAAGTTGAAGTTCCGCATGGTATCCCTGGGGACCATTATCCCATCCCTGGATCCTGGAGACTGGTATGCCGCCCTCGACATGCAGGACGCTTATTTTCATATTGCCATATGGCCACACCACAGACGTTTCCTTCGATTTGTGGTTGGCCGCCTTCACTACCAATTTGCAGTCCTCCCATTTGGCCTTTCTACGGCTCCGAGGGTATTCACAAAATGCATGGCCGTCGTTGTGGCACATCTTCGGCGCAGTCGCATTCACGTGTTCCCTTACCTCGACGATTGGTTAATTCGGGGCACGTCGGAGCTGCAGGTCTGCAGCCACGTCCGCAGGATCACCGGCCTGTTTGCTACCTTGGGCCTCATGATCAACGTGGACAAGTCCACCCTGCTCCCCTCGCAGAGGGTGGAGTTCATTGGGGCCGTTCTGGACTCCACCGTGGCCAGGGCCCTTCTGCAGTTGCCAAGGTTCCAGTCGTTCTCGGCGATCGTTCAGCGCTTGCTGGCAGCCCCCCTGACATCGATACGGACATGTCTAACCCTGTTAGGCCATATGGCAGCCTGCACATTTGTGACCGGGTATGCACGGCTCCGCATGAGGCCCCTCCAGTCTTGGCTCATCGCACATTACCGGCCGGCAAAGCAATCACTAGACATGCTGATCACAATCCCCCAGGGGGTGTTGGATTCTCTCAGTTGGTGGCTAGACCAGTCCGTTGTGTGTGCGGGGCTCCCATTCCACCCACCCCAGCTCTCGGTGTCCCTAACGACGGATGCCTCAGATCTCGGCTGGGGGGCCCACCTGGGAACCCTGAGGACACAGGGCCTGTGGTCCCCACAGGAGGTGGAGCTACACATCAACATGCGGGAGTTAAGAGCGGTCCGCCTTGCTTGTCAAACGTTCTGTCACCAGCTTCGGGGTCGTTGTGTCGCGGTATTTACTGACAACACGACGACCATGTACTATATCAACAAGCAGGGCGGCACCAGATCCTCTCCCCTATGTCACGAGGCGATGCGACTCTGGGACTTTTGTATAGCCCACTCCATTCACCTCACGGCTTCCTTCCTCCCCGGAGTACGGAACACGCTGGCGGACCGCCTGAGCAGATCCTTCCTCTCGCATGAGTGGTCCCTTCGCCCGGACGTCGCCCTCTCGATCTTCCAGAGGTGGGGTTGTCCCCGCGTGGACCTCTTCGCGTCCAGGGGGAACAGGAAATGCCAGGCGTTCTGCTCCTTTCAGGGCCGGGAACCCGGGTCTCTAGCGGACGCCTTCCTTATTCCGTGGACGACCCACTTGTTCTACGCGTTCCCCCCGTTCCCGCTGGTCCACAGGGTCCTTCTGAAGGTGCGCAGGGACAGGGCCCGCGTGATCATGGTAGCCCCGGCATGGCCCAGGCAACATTGGTACCCCATGTTGCTGGACCTGGCCATAGCCGACCCAGTTCCCCTGCCCCTTCACCCGGACCTGATCACCCAGGACCACGGAACTCTCTGTCACCCGGACCTCCAGTCGCTGCACCTAGCAGCGTGGCTCCTGCGTGGCTGACCAGTTCAGAGTTGCGCTGCTCCACCCCGGTACGTGAGGTACTCTTGGGCAGCAGGAAACCTTCCACTAGAGCGACGTACTCGGCCAAGTGGAAGCGTTTCTCCTGTTGGTGCGTGGAGAAGGGTCTCCTCCCGATGGAAGTTTCGGTGGCCAATATTTTGGACTATATTTGGTCCCTCAAACAACAGGGCCTGGCGATATCGTCCCTGCGGGTCCACCTGGCGGCTATCTCCACCTTTCACCCGGGTGGGGATGGCCGCTCCGTTTTTTCTCACCCGACGGTGACTAGATTCCTGAAGGGGCTGGAACGTCTATACCCTAACGTCCGACTCCCTGCCCCGACCTGGGATCTTAACCTGGTGTTGTCTCGGCTCATGGGGCCCCCCTTCGAGCCGTTAGCTACTTGCTCCCTACTCTATCTTTCTTGGAAGACTGCCTTTCTAGTAGCTATTACCTCAGCTAGACGGGTATCGGAACTCCGGGCTCTCACGGTAGACCCCCCGTATACAGTCTTCCATAAAGATAAGGTGCAGCTGAGGCCACACCCTGCCTTTCTCCCCAAGGTGGTCTCAGCCTTCCACGTCAACCAAGAGATATTCCTCCCGGTTTTTTTCCCGAAACCTCATTCTTCAGGCAGGGAGCAACAACTCCACTCGCTTGATGTCCGTAGGGCTCTCGCGTTCTATGTGGAGAGGACCAAACCATTCCGCAAATCCCCCCAGCTTTTCGTGGCAGTAGCGGACCGCATGAAGGGGCTTCCCATTTCCTCGCAGAGGTTATCCTCATGGGTAACATACTGTATCAGGACCTGCTATGAGCTGGCCCACGTTCCTACGGGCCGTGTGACTGCGCATTCTACCAGGGTGCAGGCATCGTCGCTGGCTTTCCTCGCCCGTGTGCCCATCCAGGAAATCTGTCGGGCAGCGACCTGGTCATCGGTCCACACCTTTGCTTCCCACTACGCCCTGGTCCAGCAGTCAAGAGAGGACGCGGCCTTCGGATCTGCAGTGCTCCATGCCGCGACTTCTCACTCCGACCCCACCGCCTAGGTATGGCTTGGGATTCACCTAACTGGAATGGATGTGAGCAATCACTCGAAGAAGAAAAGACGGTTACTCACCTTTGTAACTGTTGTTCTTCGAGATGTGTTGCTCACATCCATTCCACACCCGCCCTCCTTCCCCACTGTCGGAGTAGCCGGCAAGAAGGAACTGAGGAGCGGGTGGGCCGGCAGGGGTATATATCGGGTGCCATGGCGGCGCCACTCTAGGGGGCGAACTGCCGGCCCACTGGAGTTGCTAGGGTAAAAAATTTCCGACGAGCGTGCACGAGCGGCGCGCACACCTAACTGGAATGGATGTGAGCAACACATCTCGAAGAACAACAGTTACAAAGGTGAGTAACCGTCTTTTGCCTGTGCAGGCTTGATTCAGCCCCTTTGTGTGTATGAATTATGATACTGTCTTTAATTACACAATCAAATACTATGTTTTCAAGAAGTCAGTGTACAGGCTGGACAGTATTTTGTTTTCTCCTGGTGGTTCAATGTATGGCCCCAGGCTTTGTTCTCTGCGCGCTATTCAAACCCTGCTCCAAAGACAGAGTGATTAATTGTCTCAGAGGCTTCTGTGCGGTGCTCATCACTACGGTACCGGAGTGCTTCACAAACAGGACTAAAGTTATCTTCACAACACCCCTGTGAAGTCCAGGGATGGTGGTATCACCCTTGTACAGACGGGAACAATGGCACAGAGATATAGGTCGAAAATATCCACTAATTTTTGGTACCTAATTTGAGACACCTGGGATCTGATTGTTCTGAGTACGTAGCAGTCTATATAGCAGTTCACACGTTCAAAGCACGGCTCCCTTTAACTTCAGTTGCAGATGTGAGCCCTCAGCTCTTCTGCCATTCAGACCCCTGCGTAACCCAGAAAATGAGGATCGTTTTGGTTTAAGTGACATGCCCAGAATCACACAGTAATCTTGTGGCAGAGACAGGGATAGACTCCAGTTCACCAGGGTCACATTAAACTGCCCTAACCATGAGACCGTCATTTCTCTTCCTGCTGTCCCCTGCCTCATTCACTACATACCTTCCAACTTCTGCAACACACGAGGCAGGGGTCCTACAGACAATAGCCTCCTCAACTGCGCAATTGTTGGGGAGCACATGCTGAGAGTCCTTAAGATTGTCATCCAATTCTTTTGTTAACTCTGGCCTGCACAAATCGCACATACCTCATAGCTGGGGTTTATGAAACAGCTGTCTCTCAGTGGGACCTATGATACCCTGACACCTCTTGTCTTTACGCAATGCAGTCTGATCAGCAGCTGATCTCGTGTTCATCCCTGAGTTTCTCCTATAGACTATTTTAAATTCCTCTGAAACAAATGGAGGGCCATGATCTGAAACAAACTCTTCAGGGAGCATACTCTCTAATGCTTCCATAGTATTTCCAACAGGAGTGATCATCATGTGTGCTACCTCAAGCCACCTGGAATGAGTGCAGCTGAATTTGCATACTATGGAGTCTTTGCAAGGCCTTCGTTGTTCGCTGGTACATGTGACATAGAGCAAGTGTCTGGCATGTTTGTGATCGCCTGCTTTCTCTCCCTCAGGATGAACATGGGCGTCATCAACATGCCTAGCTCAGTGGGGCCACAATCTTAATTGGAGCCTGCAGGCATGACTTCAATATCATTAATACATAATTCACAGTGGCTACTTAACTTTTCTGTAGCCTGCTGTGCATCTGACTTCCAAAGTAACTTTGGGTATGTCTACACTGCGATTAGTCACCCACGGCTGGCCTGTGCCCGCTGGCTTGGGCTAAGAGGTTAATTGTGGTGTAGATGTTTGCAGGGTCCTAGGGCCCAGACTCGAG
This sequence comes from Gopherus flavomarginatus, assembly GCF_025201925.1. Classification (NCBI taxonomy): domain Eukaryota; kingdom Metazoa; phylum Chordata; order Testudines; family Testudinidae; genus Gopherus; species Gopherus flavomarginatus. The sequence goes on from NC_066619.1 coordinate 130,451,479, forward strand.
CCTGAGCCTTGGGAGCCTGAGTCAGCTGGCATGGGCCAGGCTCAGGTGTTTAATGCAGTGAAGATGTACCCTACAAGTTGAGCTTTTCCCTTTCACTGGGCCTTGGTGAGGTTGAAGAAATTCAACCGGCATCCTAACCTGCAAGCTTATTGGTATTACTACCGATGTGCCCAAGAGCAAGCAGTCAATTTCTCCTGACAACTCAATTTCTCTAGAGGAATAAGAATGACTCCCTCATCTTCTGTGTCATTTGACTCTCCCAAAAGAATATATTAGAAAGGAAGGTGATGAAAGCACTGGGTTGAGATTTAGGTTTTCTGGGTTCAGTTCTTGGCTCTGCTGCAGACTTCCTGTGTGGCCTTGGGCAAATCACTTAGCCCTCCTGTGCCTCAGTTCTCTTGGGTTAAAATAGCAGGGAAAACATCAGCTCAGGTTAGCCGCTCAAGGTAATGCCTATAGGGCTGCCTGAAGCAGAACTTGACCTGCTAACCCACATTAAAAGCGGAGCTGCAGTGTGTTCACTACCACCTTAACCTGAGGTAAGAACACACCTTCCCCCCCACCCAGTGTAGACATACACTTATGCACAGTACCTTGTGTTGTGCATGAATGAGGAGAAATGCAAAGTATTGCACTTAGGAAGGAATAATCAATTGCCCAAATACAAAATGGGCAATGACTGCCTAGGAAGGAGCACTGCACAAAAGGATCTGGGGGTTATAGTGGATCACAAATTAAATAAGAGTCAACAATGTAACACTGTTGCAGATTGAACATCATTCTGGGATGCATTAGCAGGAGTGTTGTACGCAAGACACGAGAAGTAATTCTTCTACTCTACTCTGTGCTGATAAGGCCTCAGCTGGAGTACTGTGCCCAGTTCAGGGCACTCCGTTTCAGGAAAGATGTGGATAAATTGGAGAAAGTCCAGAGGAGAGCAACAAGCTGCAGTGGCGGCAACCGAGGTGCTAATTTGGCCCATTCACTCAGCGTGTTGAAAATGCGTCAGTAATGCAGTTGGGTTTTCCCAGTATTCCTTTTAATTGTGATTGGCATCTTTAGGAGAAGGGCAAAGGAGAGCAGAGGGGGAAGGTGGGTAGGGAGGGGCTAGTGCAGGGTGCTGAGTGAAGGCTGGAGGGCCACTCACAGGGAAGAGGAGAGGGAATTGCCGCTCAGACAGTGACATTTCGAGGTAGATGGCTAGGGATGGGATTTTCAGAAGTGCTCAGCGCTGGCCAACTCTGTTCCCATTGAAGGCAATGAGGATTTTCCCCCTGGGTTCACTAGCACTGAGTTAGGCCTAGGCTGAATGCATCTGAAAATCCCACCCTATACCTGTATCTTGGGGTTCTAGGAACATCATAAAGCCCTTGTGCTTCACCTCCCAAACCCCATATTGAGTGTTAACCCCCAGGTCAGTTACCTGCTGATTCAGTATTTTCCAGGCCCTTCTGTTCCCCTCACACAAACCTTTACACGTGAAGCTGGTTTTCCACGTGTGCATTGCTTGTATGGCCTGAACAAGTGCCTTGCCCCATGCACTACTGACCAGGGAGTCTCCAGCCGCGACATGGAGCCATTCCAAAACAGCCTGGGAAGCAAGCTCACAGCCCTGGGTGCAGGTAACATGGAAAACGCACGTACCTATTAGAGGGACGGAATCCGAGGTGGCAGGCATGATCTCCGCCACAAGCAGCATGAACACTGTCAGGGACAGCAGGACAGTGATGCCTGGGATGGAAAAGAAAGGATGAGTATAACCGTTGCTGAACTGGTGTGGCCATTCCACTAACATCTTGGGTATGAAATAAAACCCCGGCCTGGTCACTAGCTAAGCAAGTCCGTCTCCAGTTCATCTCCACTTCTGTGTCTCCAAGAGAAGAGCCTCTGCTGGGCAAGATGCATCCTCCAGTGCATCTTCATCTCTCTGTGCCCCTTCTATCCAGTTTTCCTATTTGCCTTGGCTGCCAATAACCCTTGAGCCAGAGCTCTCTCCCTCCTGCATTGCAAAGCTGCTGAACACAATCACTGCCACCTTGCCCATGCACCTTGTTGCCTTGACTCTTCCACTCTGAACTCCACCATTTCCTCTTGCTCTGCCTACTCTAGCTCTCTTTATTCTAGACTCCTCGAATCCCAGCTCTCCACTGTGCAGGTAACCATGCTTCTTAGCTTCTCACCAGTACACCCAAGGGAGACAAATTCAGACTCCTTCCTCCAACAAACCGCAGGTCTCAAAGTGGTCTCAGAGTTCCACCCGGTCTGTCATTGCCCCAGAATTTATCATGTTTCATAGATGAGACTGGATTTTAAGACCAGAAGAATCCATTAGGAGCACCTAGTGTGAGCTCCTGCAGAACGCAGGCCAGAGAAGGTCCATCTACTAACTACAGCTGGGATTCTGAACAGCACTCCACGGTGGCCCATCTCTGCTCCCATTAATGTCCATGGGTTTTGACCATGGATGTCAATTGTGGCAGAGAATGCTGAGCACTTTTGAAACTCCCACCCTAATCTGGATTCTGACCCCTTATTCCTATTGTCATATGTTCCTCCATGAGTAGCCCCCCAGGACCAGTGGGTCTCCTTGTAGAGTGAGGCACTATTCTCCATGAGCAAAGTATCACGGTTGGGTCCTTAGAGCTCTGGAGCTTTGTTCAAATACTCTTTTAACATCCCCTAGACAGACCCAGATGTCACAACCTTTGTTTCCTAGCTTGGTGGCTCAGTCCCTTTTAGCCATGTGTAATCACCGTTCATCTCAGGAAGCTTTTGTTGCTTTCAACCTCTCCATGCATGTGCCCTGGCCTACCCCCAAGACCTGCTTTCTCTGGCCTTGTGACTTGGCTATGAACGCCAGGCTTCAGAAGAAAGAGACAGTTGCCGTAACCCACTGTTCCACCTAGTCCAGTGGAGATGTCTAACTCTATCCTGCAGCCCTAGTAAATCGCATTCATTTGTCAAAGCACGGAGCCAGAGAATAATCCAAATCAAGGCCAGCCACTTATTAATACCTAATATCAGCAGGAAGTTGTATCACCACCTTGCTCAGCTCAGTACAAATGGCTGAACTTACATAGTGCCGAATCAATAGGGCTACCTGCGGTCAGTGCTCACTAATGTGAGTGACAGTTCCTCAAGAAAGCTGTCTTGCTACAGTGTCTGCAGCTTTGAGTGGGCTCCCCACTAGAATCATAGAATCTCAGCTTTGGAAGGGACCTCAGGAAGTCATCTAGTCCTACCCCCTGCTCACAGGACCAATCCCCAGACAGATTTTTACCCCAGTTCCCTAAATGATCCCCTCAAGGGTTGAGCTCACCACCCTGGGTTTAGCAGGCCAATGCTCAAACCACTGAGCTATCTCTCCCCACCTAGCCAAGGTCTATAGTAGGCTGAGCTTTTTTACCCTCCCTTTTATGCCACATCTTTAGGAAGAGCTGAGGAATTAATTTTCCTTACCCAAAGAGATCTTCTCTCCCGAGTCAGCAGGCAACAGGAACACAAGCAATGCCAAGCCAGATATAAGCACACAGGGAATCAGTAAGTTCAGGCCGTAGTAGAGGGTGCGCCGGCGCATGGTTACAGTGTACGTCACATCTGGATATGGTTCTTTACAGCACTCGTAGTACAGCTCGTTCCTCTTCCCTGGGACAGCTGTGCAGGAGGAAACCACAGGTGGAGAGAACTGCGGTTGGCCTGATATCTGGAGCTGTGTAGCTCTCAACTCTGAGTCAACACTTCATGCCTCTGAGCATCGGACCCAATGTTCAAAGGCATTCTGCTTAGATCATTGTTAGTACATGAATTCCTGTAGCACCTAGGGGCCTCAGAGAGAGGGCCCTATGGTGCTAGAAGCTGTACATATGGTAAGAGACAGCCCCTTCCCCAAAGAGCTTACAGTCTAAATAGACAAAGGGATGGGGAAAGAGAGGTGAAGTGACTTGTGTGAAGGGTCACACAAAAGGTCAGTGGCAGAGTCAAGAATAGAACCTGGACGCCCATCACCAGGCCACACTGCCTCTCAAGTTGCTGCTTTCCTATCACTAGAACTAGTTCAGTGATGTAAACCTCTAGCTTACCAACTGCCAAAATGCTCAAACTGTAGGTTCAAATCCCAACAGGCACCTTTATGTTTTTAAGGTAAAGCAAGTTATTAGAATGAAGTATGTGCATGAGACATTAAAAACATAGGTATGTTCTGTGCTGTGGAGCTATTAAGGATCCCACGACTCTTTTTGGTTTGCTCCAAAGTTCTTGGTCAAAACTTCCCTTCTTCCACTACTGTGCAGTACGACTTCTGCAGGCTGGCTCCCTCCACTCCTACTGTATGCAGTAGAGCAATGATTCTTATGTCCTAAAGCGCTTTGAGATAAAGGAGCTCTAGAAATATAAAAAGATTGTTTCCCTGTCACTTTGCTCACTGTGTCCATGTAGTGACTACAGGATTTGCAAATATAATCATTATTCTGAGCTGACTTATTGGTTTTCAATTTTTATTTTTGGAAACAATATAACTGGAACAGGGCATAGCAGGGCCCCCCTTGGTCCAGCCTCTGCTCTGCTCCAAAAATCACTCCGAGATCTTCTGGCTCAGCAGTCACCGGTGCAGTTTATTTACAAGGTGTAATCCCACCACCCTCCCGCCATATACGGCACGGGGGCTTCACTCTGAAGGACTTCCCAGCCTCTACAGGTAGGAGAGATACATATCCACCGTCTGGCTTCCCCCTTTTCCATCTGCCCCCTGGCTTCCTTCCTCTGAGGCTTTTGTGCAGCCCCGGGCTAATTAGGCTGGCTGCTGTTTCCCCTTTGTCAATCAGGTACAGATGTTTCTAGCCAGCTCCAATTCACCTCCCTTAACTGGAGCTGGAGTGACAGAGGGCTGGCTTAGCAGTCCCTGCCACACTAACTCATTAATGGAAAACATATTGCAGTTGAATTACAGCAGACTCGTCCTTCGTACATTCAGCCAGTTTTTCACAGCTGAGTTCTCTTCAGCAGGAAAAACCCAGTGTTAGACAGATGGTAGTTTTTGCAGTTAAGGTCGTAACTCACTGTCTTTTATAAGTTCCTTCCCCCCAGTGCTGGCAAAACTCAACAGATCCAGCTGAAATTTCTTCTGCGCCACCCTGACTGATGGGGGACGGGGGGCAGATATTTTAGGAAGGTTTGGTAGCCCTCGGACAGGCATTCAGCTATGGCGATGTGGAAGATCAGAGCTGGAAAACTGCACATTTTCTGAAATTCATCTGGAAAACAGTTTGCCTTAGGAACCCCATGAGAATTGGTGTCTTTGTTTTTTGGAAAGGTGGCCTGGTTAATTTTAATGTAACCTGATCTGGTTTGTGTGAAATGGAGAGCACCATGAGATTTCACGCACACCCTGTACCATCTCTGAAGTCTGATCCACTTATTAGCATGCCAGTACACCCCCACAAGTGCTCTCAGTGCGGTTTGTGGAGGACCATTCAGCCCACTTCTTAGAATGATAAGGGCCAGAATTTCAGAAGGGTGTGGGGGGATTCTCCTTTGTTCCCATTGGGACCTGCTGGCCCCCTTCTGTAAACAGGACCTATAATATGCATTGAAATGTCACAGTGACTTTTGTAAGAGAGAACTGAAAATTCCAAGATGATTCTGAGACGCACCCATTCTGTGACACGACAGCTAAGAATGTAAAGACAGGTAAGTTGAAGGGAAGATGGAGAGAGCCTTAGCTGATGTTTCTATGTTTTGTTTTTAGAAAACAGACTCTCAAAGTCAGGAAATTCAGTGGCTTTGTTTTTAATTAAGGAAAACTGGAAAAGTCAAAGGACAAAAATGCAGAGTTAAGGTAGCCCAGGCCACATCAGCAGCACCTCCATGGCTGTGTTTTCAGTACCTTGGAGATGGGAATGTAAAGTTCCTGCTACTCCCAACCCCACAGTGGCCTTCTCTCTCTTTCTCTCTCTCTCTCTCTTTTTGATCGCTCTTCTTACCTTCTATTTAACAAGAAGCCTGCTTAGCCAGCCAGGGAAATCTAACTTTGCAACAATTTGCTGTGACAAGCTACAAGCAGTTCTGAGCATCCCAGCCTTGGTAAGAGGAGATTTACCCTCTGACTGGCTGCAGGATGATTAGAGTCACCTAGTCACTAACTGGGTTAGGCTGTAGACTGTGCCTCTAATTTTCTAGCAGCTGAACTGCAAATGTGACAGATGCTGCCATGTCCTAGCATTTGCTGTTCTTTCGCTCTTTCCCCTGTTTTGTGTTTGTCTGGTTTGCTCACAAGAGGAACCCAGGTCAGACTTTGACTGAACCGGAAAGATGCCTGCTTGAACATGGTGGCTTGCCCATGGGCTGGAGCGCCTGGGGCTATGCCAATTCTGATTATGAGCTGAGCCCCATCTGAGAGGAATTAGGTGATTTCCAGTCTGAAAGGCAGCAGGAAGCCACAGGCGAGGGGCAGGGCCATTTTTAGGATTTATGGTGCCCTAGACGGGATTATTAAACTGTTGCCCCTGTGCCTGTCTTGCTCTTAGCAACACAAACAAGCTTACATTATTGGAAAACTTGCCACATGCATGTTATTAAAACCAGTTTAAAGTAGTTAAGCATACTGTAATGCTGATGGACTAGCACTAACGAAGTAGCACAATTTAGAAAAAATTCTGATTTGACAGAATGATGCAAATAATGTAATTTTTTTAATTTGTTAACATTTTATTGGAAATTTCTATGAAGAGGTATTGAAACAAGTTTTTGTTTTTAATTAAAAGCAATCTTTCTGGCTTTTTTGGCTGCAAAATCAGTAATAATGTCATTGCATGACAAAGACAAAATGATGTCTTGTTCGACTGCAAGAACAGCAAGACCAGTCAAGTGTTCCTGACTCCTTGTAGAGTGGAGATAGTTTTTAATGAGCTTTAGTTTTGAGAAACTCTGTTCTCCTGATGATACTGTGACAGGAATTGTCAGTAGAATATGAGTGGCAACATACACATTAGGATATATGTCAACAAGTTTGCTGGTATGAATAAACTGCACAGTGTCCATCATCGATTTTGTATGTGGCAGCATTGATGACAGTGTACTCAATTCTTCATACAGTTCAAGTCCATTTAAATCAAAATGATCGCCATGCTTCAGGAGGCTCTCTAGGTCAGGAGTCCCCAACGCGGTGCCCGAGGGTGCCATGGTGCCCACAGGGGCCTCCGGTGCACCTGTGTACTGGCCGGTGGACAAGCATCCACCGAAATGCCACCAAAATTCGGCAGCATTTCAGCAGCAATGCCACTTGCCGCCCACAAGCAGCAGCATCCAGAGACGTCACCACTGAAATGCCGCCGAATTTCGGCGGCATTTCGGCGGATGCTCATCCATTGCCATGGTCCTTCGTCTGGCACCCGCCAGACAAAAAAGGTTGGGGACCACTGCTCTAGGTTCTTGCACTTTGTCATTAGTTGCTCTTGTTTTCCTGTTTCATTGAATTTAGTCCAGCTGAGCCCACCTACCAGCTAAATGAATGGAAACCCAGGCTGACAGCGGGTTGAGTGGCTCAGTCAGGGTATCAGCCGCCGACCTGCTCAGCCCGCTGCCAGCCTGGGGTTCCTTGGGGGTCCCCAGGACAGCAGTGGCTGCTGAGTGAGGCCAGCAGCCGGGACACCAGGTGGCAATGGGGCAGCAGGTGGAACCCCAGAGCACCGGCGGGCTGAGCTGCTCAGCCCACCACTGCCTGCCATCAAAAATCAGCTTGCGTGCCACTTTTGGCACGTGTGCCGTAGGTTGCCAACCCCTGCTCTATACACTAGTAAGGAGATGAGCATATTACAGTTGTTGGAGGTTCTATTTAGCAGTAACAGGGATATAGGAAAGTCAGTCAACATTTTTTGTTTCTCTGATGAAAACTGGCCCACTCCCTTCTCCATACCAAACTTGTCACAAATAATTGTCAACAACTTAATTTTCTGTTTTTGGCTAAGATATTGATTTAAAAAGAATATTGAAATTGAATTCAGGATTGTTAGCAAGCATTTTTGGCGAACAAATTTGTTAAATGACAATCTAAATGGCAACACAGTTCTGCTTTCATGCTTGACTCACCCCCCAGCCTGCTGGTCTAACAGCTGCAGTGGAGGGGGAGATAGATGGAAAATTGCAGGACCCCAAAATCCACCTCTTGGGGTGCAGAGTGGCAACAGGTCTGATCACACACCAATGAGCACCACCACCAGCACCCCGGACCATGGTGAAGTTAGCACAGCATCTGATCCCAGGGACGGGGCACCCATGGAGCCACAGCAGTTCATCCTGCCCTGCGCAGCTCCCCTCGGGTGAGATGGATCACTGCCAGCCCGGGGGAGAGACGCGCTCCCCAGCTAGAGTGACCAGATCCAGATGTCCTGATTTTATAGGGCCAGTCCCAATATTTGGGCCTTTGTCTTATATAGGCACCAATTACCCCCACCTAGGGTGACCAGACAGCAAATGTGAAAAATCAGGATGGAGGTGGGCGGGAATAGGAGCCTATATAAGAAAAAGACCCCAAAATCGGGACTATCCCTATAAAATCAGGACATCTGGTCACTCTACAGGTGAGTTCCTTCCCCCACCCCTTCCCAGAGACCCCAGCAGCCAATCCCCTCCCTCAGACTGTGCTACATTCAGCTCTCTCTAGGACCCAGCAGCCCTGCTCTTACATGGTCCACTGCTTCCCGTCTGTCCGGGCTCCCAGCAGAGCGGTGCCCCCAGACCTAGTGGTGCTCTAGGCAGCTGCCTGTTCTGCCTATGGCTAAGGACGGCCCTGGCGAGGGGTGTTTTGGAGACAGTAGCTGAGACTATTAGAGACAGGAAACGGAGGGAAGAGGAGACTGTGGCGCTGGGGCTGGGGCTCTTGGAAGGGGCAGCTCTCAGGAGCACGTTTGATTCCTGTAGCACCTTAGCCAGGGAAAGCCTATGAGGGGGAGTTAAAGAGAGGAGTTCTTAAAGGGACCTGGATGAAGGAGAAACAGGTGTGGTGGCCACAGAGACAACTCTATCTCCAAGGGAGTGCTTGGGGGGCAGGGAACGGAAATGGGTATCTGCAGTTTGTCTTCCCCACCCTTAGTGACTGTGATGTCTGGAGACAGTACGCCAGGCTGGCTTTCAATAGTTGTCCGTTACACCCAGTGTGCAGTAGACTGTTGACAATGTCTACAGCGGCAGCACAGACTCAGTGCCCATCACCTTTTTCTCCTCTGGTTGTATTTTCTGGATCTTCTCTTCCTTCACTGTTCACTTTTTTGCTTTGGTGCTTAATGGTCAACAGGTCTGATCCACCGTAATGTGTGCAATGTGTAGCACCAGTGTGTCAGGTTGACACAGAGAAGGGGCTTTCTTTAGAAGAGAAGGCCCTGGTCGTGTTAGGCAGGCTGCTTATCTAACCCCATTATTGCATTGGCCACCGTCAGAGTGATGCGAGAGCTGACACAATTCCATCCAGGCCTGCAGGAACAAGTGCAGGCAACTCAAAGACCAAATGTGTTCCTCAGCGATGCTTGTTGAAGGCAGGATTTCAAGCCAGAAATAACCAAACGGGGCACTCCCGTGAGCTCAAAAACCTGTAGAGGAGTATTTGAAAACCAGTGCAGCACTGAGTGGGATGAACCTTTGGGGTTTTCCCCTCCCAGTGGAGTCCTGAAAATAGAATCCTGCTGGTTCCCATTAGTTTCTCTCCTCTGAGATACCCTGCCTTCAGACTTCACATTGCAGCTGCCAGCCTCCAGCTATGGGAAGGGCCACATGTAACCAAGCTCATGCTGCAGCAAGCTAATCAAGTTCTATATGGGGCCCACTCCACCCCTAGATGCAGACAGAGCAACACAGAATGGGTGTGGGTTATATACGCACATTTTCTGTGCTGCTTCCTGAAATGGCTGGTAGAAACTCTGTAAAGAAACTCAGGACTTTCCTCCTCTGGGGCTGAACTTGACATCTCTACTGGGCATAAAGCTAACACACCTTAGAGATGAAAGAGCTTGATTCTGCTCTCGCTTAGTCTGTTTTTATACTGGCATTACTCTGACCTCAGTGGCTTTGCTCCCCATTTACACCTGAATAAGTGAGATTGAATCAGGTCTGAAGAAGCCAGGTCTAAGAACGGAGTTTGTGAGAAGCATCAGCTTTTTAAAAGTACAGTTTTCTTCTGGAGCAGTAGAAAGAATGTTTGGAATGTATTGACCTGATGTAGCGGAGGGGAGACTACTGACTTTACTGAATAGAGACTTTGCTGTCCTGGGACATGTCTACACTCATGGCGCTACAGCAGTATAGCTACTACAGCACCACAGCTGTGTGTCTCTAACCCCATAGTGTAGACGCAGACTACAATGACAGAAGGGTTTTTTCTGTTGATATAGGAACTCCACCTCCCCAAGTGTGCATAGCTAGGTCAACAGAAACAGACTTCTGTTGACATAGCTGCATCTACACTGGGGGTTAGGTTGGTGTAGCCAGGGCACGCAGAGCTGTGGAATTTTCAGACCCATGTTGCTGTAGGGATGTCAACCCAAGTTTGACGTGTAGACCAGGCTCTGGGTATATGGGTTGGGGGTTTGCAACAGTTCCTGCTGAGATCAGACTTTCTAACCTAATCCCCTTTAGGCTAAATAGGTTGCAGAAATGTGATTGGATGTTCACTATGCACGTAGACGTCCCAGAGATCCAAGTTCTGTGCTGAGCCCCTGCACGTATTGACGTCAGTAGAATTTCATAAGTTATCAGAGCCCACAGCAGCATACCCACAGGCTCCCTAATGTAGCTTTAGTTAACTCGCTGGACAAGAAAGAAAACACTTGAAACATAGTCTGCAGTCCAATTGTGAAATTTCTATTGCTTTTCAAAGAGGAGCTTTCAATACCTGTACTTCAAATGTCCAGATAAGAGCCGTCATTCTTATGTATTCATTTTGCCTTAAAGTTTCAACTCATTTAGTTTTCTAAGCGAGCCAACTTACCCACTAAATCCCATTCTCCATTTGATATGTAATTGGAAATATCAGCTTCAAGCATCTGCAGATCAAGCAGCCAGCCATTGTGGGTCCATGAACCAAATTTCAAATTGCATTTTTGCACATCGAAGGGGAACCAGCGGACGTCAATGTAACATGTGCTCTTCAAAATGCCTGAGAATAGACGTTAGAGGGAGAAACAGACATCTGAGGTCTGAAGGGCAAATGCAAAATGAAATGACATTGTGCTGAGATCCTGTGGAACTGTCAGGCCTCTCTCTACAATTAGATTCAATCCAGCTGAGCAGACTCTGATTAGAATTTCTAATCGAACTGTTCCACTAACAGCACTTACGATTTCCTGAGCCAAATGACTTTCCTTTTTCAGTTACATTCTTGAGAGACCCCTCTGATGCAGTGTTTCCAAAGAGATAGGGGCCAAATTCTCTCCAGGTGTAAATGGGTGCACACCGTGTTGAGTTCAGTCTTGCTGCACTGACATACACCAGCAGAGAAAACAGCTCAGGAGATATCAACAAACATACAAATTCCTGACTTTTTACCCCTTTGTTTTCTTTGCCATGCTTATTCTCCTTGGGCCATATCACCAGTCTTCCCTCATGTATGTTCTCTAGGGGTATGTCTACACTGTGTCTGGTGCAAGCCTCCCACCCTAGATCATCCTAGTGCACTTAAAAATAGCTGGGGCTGAGGCTGGGGCTCTCAAGCCTGGGATGTGGTTGGATGTGAGGATTGGACTGACAGCCCAAGTTGCAATGTCAAAGCACTGTCTGCACAGCTATTTTTAGTGCACTCATGCGAGCCCCATGTGCACTAATTTGTGAACTTAGGCTGGGGGACTCACTCCCAGATGCAGTGTGGAGATGCCCTGGGAAGCTTGCTGGGTGATCCTACCCCATTATACCAATCTGTGCCTGTCTACACAATGGCCTTGCAGTTAAGCTAACAGAATCCCACGTATCCCTGCTCTGGGACTGAGAATCATTAAATTTCAGTTGGCTGCAGTGAATTTCCTCTTCCCAGTGGTCAGGGCACCAGCCTGGGACGCCACCGATCAGGGCTCACATCTTTGCTCTACCACAGTCTTCCTGTAGGACGCTGGCAAGTCGCTTAGTCTCTTTGTGCTCCAGTTCCTCGTCTCTAAAACAGGGATGACAGCAGTGCCCTGCCTCACGGGGGCTGTGAGAGTAAGCCCACTAAAGGCTATGAGGTGCTCAGATACCACAGGAGTGGTGCCACTGAAGTGACATAAGCAGATAGGCTGAGACTCACAAAGAGACTTAGATGCTTGACGGCCTCTTTAAGCACCTAAATCCCAGAACTGGACCCTTGTGAAATTAATACAATCCTGCTCAGCTGCTGCAGAACCCAATAGTCTTGTAAACTCATTGCCATCTAAGTTTTTGCAGTAAAAATTCCTTAGGTGCCTGTGTTTCTGCCGGATCATCAAAAGGTTCAGCATTGAATGGTGCTAAATCTTTTTGTCACAGTGGGAGCCACCGGATGCTGAACACTTTTCAATATCTGGCCTGTATTTAGGGGCCTAAAATAGAAACTGAATTCTTTCAGAAGTCTGTCCCACAGCATAGAGTGCACAGAGCTTCTCATCCAGATCTGCTTTTAAACTGATACAATTAATTCTCTAAATAGGAAAATTGATTTATGCTATTAAAGTAAATTGATTTAAACCAACAAACAAGATCAGTCTCCTACCTGGAGGAATGTATTGACAAGCTCCAGAATAATTCACCAACACATTCGTGTGAAACGTGGCATCGAATCGTTCATCTGCACTAAAACACAACATAAAACCCCCCACAGGCCCTTGAATTCAAAATGTGGTGAACAGTGAGGTAAGGATCATTAATTTCTGAATAGTGGATTAGGGACAGGTGAGTAAACATTGTAAAATAGCATTAGTTGGAATCTCTAGCTCACTCCAAACTGAGCTTGGATCTTCTGTCAAGATTTGGGTCCGTTGGACAAAGGATCCATCGCTCAGCTAGCTGGCTGGCTGGACCCCCAGACGGCCCCAGTCACGAGGGAGAGATGCTGCAAGGAGCTCAGCTCCCATTTAGGCAACTCACTGAAATGGCCTGATTTTCAGAAGAGTGCAGCGCCTTTGATACCAAGGCTGTGACAATAGGAGACAATCATGGGGCCCTGGGCCCTTCATAGCCTCTGGCCCAGTGGCACCTTACTCAGGGTGGAGGTAGTAGGTGCTAGCATAGCAGGAGCTTGGGCCAGCGATGAACGGCCAGGGCTCAGATGACATAGTGGCAGGTCTTTGTGGGTGCCCAGGGATCTGGACTGTAAGCTTATAGGGGCTTTTTGTTCTGTGTTTGTAGAGCACCTAGAGCAGTGGGGCCCTGGTTAATGGCTGGGCTCCGAGGTGCTACAGAGATACCAATAGTAATAATAGGCACAATGTTGTGTGCAGACCTTGCGGGTTGGAGCTCTATAATTTCAGGAGTTAGCTGAGGTTTGTGAAAGCTTCCAGATTGCTGGATACTTATCCAAACTGAATAAAACAATCCAACCCTTCAGATCTTGATATTTTATACAACATGTCTTCAAAATGGCTCTCTCAGACTTTCCCATGCTGGCACTGTCCTGCACTCCCTCTGAACTGAAGGTCACTTCATAATTATCTTACTATCTTAGGGCCTGATTCAACTCCCAGTGAAGCTAGTAGGACTATTTCTATCGAGTTTCCTGGGGTTTGTTGGTCCCCATGTGTAGTCTTTTAGCTATATGTAATTGTGATATTTTTAAATGCTAACATCATCTAATTTTCCACAAGACTGTACCAGAAGACTACAAAAGCACAAACATCAAATGAAACCAGCATAATTATTTACATTAGCACAAGATAAGTAATTGTAACTTAATCTTTCATTATTCAGACCATGGCCAACGGCCTCAAGCCATTTCTATTTTACAAGCATTGTTAAGATAACTCTGTGCTTCCATCTAGACTCTTCACTGTACTGCAGCACTTATCTGGATTTGTTTCCATTGTTTGGAGGCCATAAACCTGATCCTCAGCTGAAGTCAATGGAGCTATGCTGATTTACACTAGGGGATAAACTGACTCAGTGTTTGTCTGAGTACTTATAAACCTTCTGTACCTGTTATACAGAAGAATGTCTGGCACCCATATCTGGTCAGCGGGAAATCGTAAGTTCTGGACGCCTGGGTATGCAGACTGATCCCAAGACAAGTAAACGTCAGTCCAGGACTATAGGAAAATATAGACACAAATGTTATTTATCATTTCTACAACATAGGATCACAGGGCAAAGGACTGTTTCCCTGTATGTTTGGAAGGTGCCTGGCACATTTGGGTGCCATGGGAAGATAATGAATATTAGCAAGAGCAACGATAACATAATCATGACTGTTCTGGGGTTAATAACAAGTGATGACAATGACAAAGACAGGTGTGTGCACTGAGGGGCTCGCAGTGTAATGACAACATTTGGACTATTATATTTTAACATATTTGTTGTTTAGAAAAATCTATACGGAAATATTTATTTCCTATTCCATTGGTGGATGCTGACTTACACCAACTGAGGACCTGGCCTGGCAAGCGTACAATTGCAATCCGTACTCCAAAATGATTGTTTATGAGATTTTCCCCTTCCCCCAAAAAATACCAGATTTGGATTTTTGCTGAACTTTGGGATCAGTACAAATTCTTGACTGAAGACTACAGAGTATCTAGGTTCTCCTGTCCAAAGTATAAGCACACAAGAGGGTATGAAAATGATAGCATGGCAGTAGTGTAAAAGTATAGGTTGGAATAGTTTAGGTTATTCTTTTTTTTATAACCAAGATCGCTCAGACCATAAACTACAATGTAGCTGGGGGACAAGCAGAAGGATCATTTGCTCCATTCCGATAATGTATTTGGTTTCTAAGGTAATGTTAGAGTTAGTTCAATCATTCGTCTCTCCTGTGATCTTTTAGCGTTGACGAGCCAGCTCCAGTGACCACAAATAAAGCAGAAGCTCAGGTTTGTATTGCATAAGAATAAATGATACCTCCTCCCACACAGCAATGTTAATCCTACACTGGAACATTAATTCAGGAGTTGTTGTCATCCCTGGGCATTGTTATCTGACCTTTCCTTGTATGCATTTAATTGCAGACTGACTCACTTATCCTATGCTATCTGCGAAGACCACAACCTGGGCGCCATGGCTTGTTATATAGGGCAGATAATAAGGGAAATTAAAAAAAAAAGGGAGGGAAGGAGATTTCCAAAAGTGCCTAAGTGGTTTAGGAGTCTGTCCCATTGATTTGCAATGGGACATATGCTTCTAAGTTCCTTAGGCACTCTTGGAAATTTCCCCTGGATCCTACAGTTAGGCCTTTAAGTCCATATTTAGACACTCTCTGGGATGATCAAAGGAGTTTAAGAAAGCAAGATGTGCAGCTTCATTAGGATTTGAGGCACCTTTGGAAATCCCAGTCATTGATGTCAGTGGAATCTGCAGCCTCTGAAAACCAGCCCTCCAATTTCAATGCCGAAAACATGTTTAGAGCCTCATTTATTAACATCTGTGCCTTAAGGCTCATTGAACCAACTTCACTGAGATCATCAGAGTTACAACAGGACTTAATATGACCAATCACTTCATTTTTGGATCTGAAAGGAAGTGAGAACTGGGATTTTCAGAGGGCCAACTCCCATTGAAAGCTGGTCAGGGTTGGGCACCTCCCTCCTGTATGCTGCTTTGGAAATCCTGCCCCATTCCATCTTCACCATATTTCCAAGAGCTCAGTTTGCTTGTGTCCCAGTATAGAAGATGACAGACAGTGCTTCTGCCAAGGGATCATATTCAGTAACTTCCTTTTACAACAAGGTGTGTTCAGTGCTGATGCAAAGTTACTCACCATCTGTAGCCAAGCGTTCGTTATCAGCACCTGGTTCTTCTCATCCTTCAAAAAAAAAAAAAAGAAGAAAACCTAATGAGTCCAAGAAAATATTATGGGTTCTTTCCCCACACAATCAAACCCAAACCCAACTCTCAGGATAAATGAATGCAAATATTGCAGTCACAGATTATGGACTCGATGCTGGAGTTACTGGGTGAAATCTCTGACCCATGTGATGCAGAAGATCAGACTAAATGATTATAATAGTTCCTTCTGGCCTTAAAAACAAATCTATGAAAATTCAGCACTCATTATAATTCATCAACATCAGCAATGAAAATAATTTACTGTGGCCATTATTTTATTTTAAGACATTTATTCTCTACAAAAGCTATCAGAGATTTTCATTTTAATTAGATGGCTGTGGTAAAATAAACTACAGACTCTGTGACATGCAGTAACTGGAGAGGATTAACGCTGTCATTATTGTAGCTACAGACGAATCGTGAATAGATTCCCAAGACCCATCTTAAAGTTACATCATTGACATTTATATAGAAAATACTGGTCTTGAGCAGAAGTTAGGGCATGTCAGCAAACTGTGAAAATGGTGTTTATCAAGAGGACGCTATGGAGAACACATGTGGAGCTCTGTGTGTCTAAACACAACTCTAAGCAGGCTACCGATCACCCTGGAATCCAATTTTCTATCCATAATGACAATACCTAGTGCATTTCAGCTACAGATCTCAACGTGCTTTGCAAAAGAGAGAAGTGCCATGACCCCATTTTACAGATGGGGTGACTAAGGCACAGAGAGGTCAAGTGGATTGCTCGAGCTCATCCAGCAGGCCAAGAACATGGCTGCACAACTACCAATTTGTGGGCTCATATCACAGAGAGGAACATACAGCTAAGCACCTCATTCGCATGGGCAGGACACACAAGCCCATACCCCCTCCGACACATCCATACTTTTCTCCGTTTGCATATAGGAGGCAAGGGTACCATTGATTTCACACTTAATACTCCCAGTGCTTAAGCAAATCTGTGGCCACCCACAGCCTCTGCTGGCACTTATGCAGGCATGCGGTATCTTTTCAAACTCCGCTGTGAACTGCACAGTTTGCAAGAACAAGGAGTGGCTGCTAAGGGCTCCATTGTCACTTAGTACCTCTTTCTATGCAAGGGGTAGCTGGGATGCACCAAAAGCAGTGCAAGGAAAGACTGGGAGAAATTGGGACTCATCCCTGTGCTCTCCTTGCTCCCCACTCTGAACTAGCTCTGCTGGCCATGCATCGAGGGAGGGTGTGGCAGATCCAAGGCCCCTCCCATTTCGCATCATTCTTAGCCAACCAGCACAGGATGGAGACCAGCAGCCTGTAGAACCTGCTTTTCTCCCTGCCACCTGCACAGGGACTGGCCATGTGGGCAGCATGCTTTCTATTCTCTTGTGCTGATAGGCTGGGCAAATGATCATTTTGACCTAAAACCTCCCCTTCTTTTGTACTAGGAATGAATCGTTTTTGTTGTGTGCCCTTTGCTCTCGTTCTTTGCTAGCAAAGGAGAAGCAGTAAGCACAAAGCTAGCTGAGAGAACAGATGGATTCACTACAATGCAAAGGAGACGGAGAAAGTAATGGGCCTGAGATGCCTGCGGTTCAGTAAGTGGCGTTGAATAAAGCTACTGTGGAATATCCTGGTAAATCTTGTGAGCTATAGCACATTGGACTTGGACTGCAATGATCAAAGAGCCCCGGGACCCCGCACAAAATCCATCAGGCTGGTAAGTGCTGGGGGTGAACAGGCCATAATAGCTAACACTTTGAATTGAAATATATGAATAATTCCCAGATGCAACTTCATTAAGACAAAGGGTGACATTTTGGCTCCATTGAATTTAGTGGGGCCAGGATTTCATTCCAAGTCGATTAAGTTCCTTTGCAGACATTAATGACTAAGATAAGATGCCAGGTTTTCAAAAGAATTCAGCTCCCACTTAGGTGCCTCAATGAAATGTCCAATTTTTAAAAATTCTCAACACCCAGCAGCTCCCAGCTAGGCAGATGCTTCAGCTGCCCTCTGCTCGTGTGGAGATATAAACACTCTGCAGGTGCTGTGGCTTCTCTGTGATCTCAGCCAGGGGTGGCCATCAAGATGAGGATCCACAAGCCCATTGGGTCTGGGAGTCTGTGGAGCAAACTGAAGAGATTGTTAGCCCTGGTGGCTCTTTCTGGTCCTGTGTAGGCCACAGATATGCTTAAGCACTGGGAGTATTAAATCTGAAACCAATGGTATCCTTGCCCCCTATTTTCTCTGTAGGATAACTGATCCCAGTGGGTATCTCTCCTCTTGTAACTTCATCCCATGAACACAAGTCGGGAAGCATAAAAAGGAGGTGCGGTCTGTACCCTGTGGTCTTTTATACAAAGTCCTCATGGCTTCCAAATACTTAGTGAACCAACCCGCTATGAACTCTCTGGTTTTCCCCAAACTAGTTGAAAGCCTCAGCCCTCCCAGGGGCCAAAGGAACTAGTCAGCTGTGTTGTTTCTAGTCCAAGCTATTTGTTCCCCAACAAGTTCAGAAACTTTTTCAAAAGCCCAAACCTCTGGTTTGATTCAAACTGTCACAGGGTAAAGGCTTGTCTACACTACAAAATTAAATTGACCTGCAGCCACTGCAGTAACAAAAGTAGTGGTTCACATCCACACTGTGCTCCTTCTGTCTGTGGTGCACGTCCTCACTATGAGAGTTTTCACTGACTGAACTGTGTGGGGCATTGTGAGGCATTGTGATAGCTGGAGCCCAGCAGCCTGGGATCTGACAGCCTAAGTTGTCAGCCGGCCACCGGCTCACAGCTGCTGGTCCCCACGCCCAGAGCTGACAGCCCGAGTTGTCAGCAGGGCGAAGGTGAGCCCTGTGCATGGGGGCAGCTGTGAACCCTGCTGACAGCTCAGGTTACCAGCATCAGGGTGTGGGGGGCAGGGCTCCAGCCAGAGGTGAAAGTAAGCCGGTCTGGTCCAGTCTGATATGGTGTACCGGCAAGAGCCAGTACGCCATGCTGGACCGCACGAGCTTCCATGGTGGCAATTGAAAGGGCTCTGGGCTGCCCGCAGCTGCAGGCAGCCCAGAGCCCTTTAAATCCCGGCCGCAGCTCTGGCGGCCGGGCTGGGGCCAGGATTTAAAGGGCTCAGAGCTCCCCAGGGCTGTGGGCAGCCCAGAGCCCTTTGAATCCCGGCCACGGCTCTGGCGGCCAGGCTGGGGCCAGGATTTAAAGGGCTCGGGGCTCCCCTCAGCGGCAGGTGCAAAGCTCGGGGTTCCCGCTGGCCACCAGAGCCATGGGCCCTTTAATTTGTCCCTGAGCCCTGGGGGCCTCCAGCCACCCATTCAGCTGGGAGCCGCTGTTTGATTTAAAGGCCCTGGGTCTCCCAGCCACAGCTGGTGCCCCAGGGCCTTTAAATCTTGAGAAGACCCGCCTCTTCTGGGAGAGGTCACACCCTCATGAGGACTCCGGCAGTACCGGTAAGTCCTGTAAGTTACTTTCACCCCTGGCTCCAGCTGTCAGCCCCAGTGGGAGCTGACAGCCAACAGGCGACACAAGTAATGCAGTGTCTATGTAGGTAAGCCCTGTGCCTCTTGTGAGGGTGGAGTTATTGTGTTGGCTGTGACAAAGTTCCTCCTTTACCTTGGTGGGTCCCGCACTTATTGGCAGATTTGCTCACCTCAGTGATCTTCCCCCCTGGTGGAACCCACAGTCTGGGTCAACTCCTCCTGTGTCTGATCAGGAGTTGGGAGGTTTGGGAGGGAACCCGGGCCCGCCCCCTACTCCGGGTTCCAGCCCGGGGCCCTGTGGATTGCAGCTGCCTATAGTGCTTCCTGTAACAGCTGCATGACAGCTACAACTCCTTTGGCTACTTCCCCATGGCCTCCTCCAAACACCTTCCTCATCCTCACCACAGGACCTTCCTCCTGATGTCTGATAATGCTTGATTGTCTGATAATTCCTCAATCCTCCAGTAGCACACCCTGTCAGTCTCAGCTCCTTGAGCCTCTTGCTCCCAGCTCCTCACATGCACTTCCTCTCCTCTGGTTTCTCCCTGTCTGACTGGAGTGAGCTCCTTTTTAAACCCAGGTGTCCTGATTAGCCTGCCTTGATTGGCTGCAGGAGTTCTAATCAATGTAGCTGTCTCCACTGCCTTCTAGAAAGATCTTAATTGGCCCCAGGTGCCTTGATTAACCTGGAGCAACTGCCATTTGGTTACCATAGTCCTAGGGATTTGTTTAGCCTGGGGCTAACATACCTGTTCCTCAGTATTTTACTGTAGCCATCTGCCTTGCCCCATCACACGGCATACAGGGAGACTCACTCTGACGGAAGCACCATTCAAGCATAGATACTGACATAATTAAGTCAATGTATGCTGCCTTGCATTGACCTAGCCTTGTAGTGTGGACCAGTCCTAAGTGACGGACACCTTGTCCAACTGCCCACAGATTTTCAGGCAAACAATCCCATCTCCAACCATTCTCCCCAGCAGGCAGCCTACACATTAGAAATTCCTGGTCCATTGATTTATGTTTGGCCAACTTGGAAGCAGCTTTGGAAGCTGAGGTTATAATGGGCAGCTGGCCCCCACCAAGCTTGTGAATACCCGTCTGCTGTGATGGGCAGCACTGCAATCTGCGCCCCTGCGTCGCTAATGCCATCTGCGTGCACTACCCCAGCCTATTCTTGTTTTACTGCTACCAATGTCTTTTTTGCTACTAATGCTTTCTCTGGGTCTTCCACTGAGAGTAAATGGAGCAGTCCTTTCCCGTCCATGACTGTGCCTAACATCGCTGCCAATGATGCTGCTGTGTGCAGATAACAAGAGAGCCTCTGAATCCAAGTCCCCAAAGGAGCTGAGGATAAAAAGAATACGTGTCTGCCAGCGTCCTTAAAGCCAAGCTACTTGTCGCATCCCCAGCTCTCCTGCTTCCCCACATGAAAATGAATCCACTGTCTTTTCCTGCCCGTAGCTCCACTATGTCCAAACCCCACTAGCACCGAAGGCACAAGCGAACTGGAAGTGGCATGGGCATGTTGCAACGTTTTGTGGCTCACAAAGAGAATGAGTCGCATTCCTGCAATGCAAATATTAGCTCTGAGAAATGACCAGTTGTGCTATCCCAAGCTGCAGTCTCTCTGCAGAGTCACCTTCACAGTAGACATGCAAATTTGCTACCTATGAAGAGTCAGCAAAAATATGAGCAGCTTAAGCTCTGTGCATCTGTCATGCTGCCTGGAGTGGCCATGAGTGCCGATGTCGGGGCAGACACCCCAAACGGGCGGTATGTTCTATAATTAGATTGCACCAAGTCAGTAACAAATGTGACCTCCTGGATCACTGTACCAGTTTTACCAGGGAGTCACAGACAACCCCCTTGGGCATTCCAGTTTATCTTGCCATCCAGGCAAGCTGGACTAGGTGATAAATGGTCACTTACACCAAAGATCACAAAATATCCAGGTTGCTGCCAGTCCCAAGAGATCAGTCACCTCCCCCACGTCAGTTTGTACCTTAGATCTCACACCAAAGTCAACGCTTACAACCAATCCTATAATAAACTAACTGAGGATTTATTAACTAGGAAAAATAAATGAGAACATTATTTACAGGTTAAAGCAGGCAACATACAGACACAAATTAGTGACAGTCTATGGTTCCAAAATGTGACAGAGTTGTAGCAATCTGTCAGCACTGAATGGCTTGTAGGGCTAACCCAACCTGGACCTCGGGATCTCGTCTCCCATTTACCAGCTCTAGTCCTGTGAGAGTCCAAACAGCAGAGAGAGAGAGATGAAAAATATTCTTGTCATATAGTTTTATTTCCTTCTTCCGGAATTCAAGCGGATGGAAGGAGCCCTTTTGCACATAGGCTCTTTATGGTGTGATGGGGCAACTGACAAAGCCTTTGTGTTGGGATGTCCCACAATGGCCTGTGTGGCTTCAGTAGTCCTTCCTGAGGGGCAGTGTCACAGGGGCGGTGCAGACTCTCCCACTTTTGCGCCTGCACCCTGTGTTTGGGCTGGCATAATAAAGAGTCTCCCATGCCTTCTTTTGCTGGCTCATCCGTGTCTTTACTGACAGCGTTCACGTGGTTCCCCGCTCTCCCAACCGCTAGCGCCTCACAGACCCTCCCCAGGGTCTCCTGCCTTGGAGGCTTCCCACTTTGGTAAGGAGACAGTGATACAACCCCTATGTCTCCTCCCAGCCTGGCCTCCTCACTGAGGTTTGTTCATGGTTTTTATAGCCCTCCGGTGCCTCACCCCAGCTGTCAGCACCCAGCTCAGCAGGTTCCTCTGAGCCAGCCCTGAGGAGGGCTTATGGCTCAGCTCCCTGCTGAATACCTGTGTCTCTACCCTGGCCTGACCAGTGAACAGATTGCAGCCAGCACCTTGGCAGGGCTTTAAAGGGGGTTTTACCCCTGCCCTGCCACAGGCAGGAGATAACACCTTTTGTAAGAAGTCAGCATTTTGCATTAGGTGAAGTTTTGCCCTGTTTGGTGAGTCACATCATTCAGAACAAACCTTTTATGGTTTGGGGATTTGGGCCAGGGGCTTGGGCATGTTCCCTCTTCCTGTGGGCCTCCTGAGGTGTACAGGAGGGAAACTTTGCCACCTCACCCCGCACCAAGTTTGTTGGCATCAGCAAGCCCTTGGAGCAGGGTGAGGGCAGGGAGCTTTAGGGGAGGAGATCCGGCGGCATCTGTCCCTTCCTGTGAGCCTCTTGAGGTCTGCAAGAGCAGAGAATCCCAGAGAGATTTAGGTGGCTCACGAGCACCTAGTGCAAGACAAGGCACTTTCCGTGTGCAGGAGGAGTCTCTGCCCAGGGAGCTCATGTGCTGTAAATTCACACCCTAGCTTGCTGTGCAATAACTTCCCCGTGGAGACAAGCTCTTAGGCAGCACAGGCTGGGGCATTGCCTCTCATGAACATTTTCGGCAGGAAATGTTTTTCCCACTGGTGAGTCTCCAAAGTGATTGATTTACACCGTGGACTTCAGTCATGGCCCCCTGGGTCTGAAGTCTCCATCACAATGGCCTCTGAAATTAGGCTTTAAACAACTCAGGTTTCGTCCTGGACTCTAGGTCTCTGGTAGGGGAGTCCTGTGAACTGAGTGTTCTTTCTCTCTTGCTTTTTGGTAAAAGCGATTAGCAAGACTTTTGACCAACACCCAGCTGCTTGGGTCTCTGGCAGCCTTGGAAAAACATTTCCCTGTAGGCCCCCCTGGTGGCCAGCCACAGTCTGTTGCCTCCGGGCCTGTTTCAGCTCACAGAGTGAGTTCTGCTTTGTGGAGGGCAAGACAGGGAAGTGCTGTTTGTGAGATTTATAACCATTCACTGCTGGGAATAATGCCTGGAAGCGACTCAGTAGCCCCTTCCATTTGTCAAATGGAGATGTGAGGGTTTCCTGGATTGGCAGGATGTGATTTTCCAAAGTCTTTTAAACTTTTTCTGATTTGTCCAAACTGCCCAGTTTGCAACTGTAAATGGAATAATTTCAGCTGCAAGTTAGGACTGCGGCTATATGCCTGCGTTTGTGGAAAACCAGGCCCATGCTTAAATGTATGTTCACAGCACACAGAGACATTAGATGACAACATAGGATGACCAGATGTCCCAATTTTATAGGGAAAGTCCCGATTAGGGGGTCTTTTTCTTATATAGGCTTCTGTTACTCCCCAGCCCCATCCCAATTTTTCACACTTGCTGTCTGGTCACCCTATAACAACATGAATACTCTTGCTGGAAGGTTGCAAAGTAACACAACTTTCATTCTTAGGATTCAGAATGAATAATTCCCAAGAAACTGAAAACCAGAAAGAGAGAAAACAGGCTGCTAAAAGGGAGAGGCACAACTCCCCCCAACTTGAGATAGGGTGGCTGCAGACTGACTGCTGCTTGACCCAGGTCACACGCTTCCCTACAGAGCCTCAAGTTTGCAAGCAGGATCAGGAAACCCCTTACAAATGAAAGAGAGAGGTGCTAATTTTAATACAGTTTTCAATACACCCTAGTATATATCTAGCTCTCTTGCCAAGTTCTTTCTGGAGAAGGGCCCTGAGACAGCAGGCTGGGGAAAAGGCCAAACCTTTGAATTGTCTGAAGATGAAGGCATCTCCCTCTTCCAAGAGGGGAACTGTCGCATTGCTACATGAAGGTTTTACGAGACTGATGCAAAACTTTACGAGACTGATTCAGCTTCTCAATCATAAAGTAATCTTTCCATTCTTTTTGTAGCAAGATAATGGGGTAGACCATCTGCCCTTAAAGCAATGCCAGTAGGGGACGGTTTGGGGGCATGGCCAGCAATCCAAAAAAAAATGGGTGTGGAGAGGAATTAAGGCTAACTGAAGAAATCAGAGGGAGGTAGGAATTCCTATTTCCTCCTCAGGAGACAACCCCCGGTCAAATGGGAATCCAGCCTGTTGGTGGATGGGATTTGGGGGCTCAGAATGTGGGTGGGAAAAGTGGTGGTCTTTTCAGACACGCAGCCAAGTTCCTTTATCTCCGTATACCTTCCTACCTTTCAGAAGTAGAGTTTGATCTAGAAGTGAGAACACACAAAGCCTGACCTTTCAGAGCTGCTGAGTAATTTGCAGTACCCATTGGCTGCAGCGGGAGATATCAGCTCTCAGCACCTCTGAAAACTGGAGCTTTAGCATCTTGAACTATCCCAGGATGCCTGAACGCCTACAGGCAATCATGAAAGAGCATCTGCACTCCTCTGTTCCAAAGAGGCTTAATATGAAATTGATACTGAGCTGCTTAATTAAAGATTTGCCTTCTGCTATAGAAGCTTCCCTAGTGTTGGGTCCCTGGATCATAAGAAGGATTAATGGTCAGTTATCAGGTTTTCTTTTCTCCTACCTCAATACTCCTATGATCTCCTTTATTTGTGTGTCAGACCTCTTCCTCATTCTGTATTTGTCAGGGAGTGACTTCATTATTGGCAACTGCCCTGCTGTAAAAAGCCATGGAACAAATAGATTCGTCGCTCCAATGCCATACAAAGGCCAGGAGTTTAAATAGTGATGGTAGGTACCTCCATTTTTGGGTGACCAGTTTGAGACCTCTGAAAGAGCTGACTTTCTGAGGGCGGGTGCTCAGCATTTTCTGAAAATCAGGAATCTCAAAATGGGCATCTGAAATCTCCACTTACTTCTGAAAATGTCAGCCTTCAGCCCCACGCTGGTGACCTGCAAACTCCAGTGATGGATTTGCTAAGTTGATCTGCCCCGGGGAAGGCAAGTCCCCCTTTTGGGTGGCATCCATGAGAATCTGTCCAGCCAGCAATTCCACTTCTCTGTTCATGGAGGTTTTTAGGGGGTCCTAACTCCTTCCCACACACTCTGGCTAAATCGAAGCACATGGCCTCTCAGATGATGCTATTCTCCAACTGATTGGTCAATTGAGTTCCATACAGATGTATTTAACCTGCCGCCTTAGCTTCTAGAAGAAGCTGTTATGTCAGCCACCAGCGTCACCAAGTCCATGATTAAAATCACATTGCATTTTATACATGGTGTTTGGCTGATTTATATATCCTCTAGCCTGAGTGTGTCATCTTGAAATAGCCTGTTGTATATTTTACATATAGTTAGCAGATACTGCAATAAACAGGACTAAACATGAATCATTGTTCCTAGCTATGCATTATTCATCAGTTCTTCTCAGCATTCTGCTAAACCTCTGGCAAATGCTAGCCAAATATAAATAAAAAATTCACATCTACATTCAATATGTATCAAAGATTCATCTCACATGCCCAGTTGCAAGGCATGTCTCCATTCCCTTTTCCTGGTTTTGGGCATTACAGCATCAATTCAACAAAGCACTTACACACGTGCTTAAAGATAAGCATGTTTTAAGGGCTGTGGTCAATGGAATTAAGCATGTGTAATGTAGAATAGCCTAGATTCCAAACAGGTAGTGGATATAATGTTCTTGCAAAGTCTCTTTCTGGGCTCCCCATTCAACACTTCTGATCCTTTTTCATGTAATAGTTCTTTGCCTGGGTCTACCTGAACTGATACTAATGCTGAATTTTTTTAATCTATTCTACTAGCATGGGCTTGATCCTACGTTCTTGGGGCATCCAGAACTACTCCTGGCATCCCTGGGAATACTTGGCTGTGTGCTACAAACTAGGAGCTGTGATTGCTTTTTTCCACTGGAACAATGGTACTGCCCACCAACAAGGAGAAGGCCAGTGTGTGCCAGAGACAGTACAGTCATGAGAGCTGGCTAAGAATATGGACCCCACTGCCAGAACAACAGCTCACCTGGCTGCATTCCGAGGTGAATGCAGAGCCCATGTCTCTGCCATGGCTTTCCCATAATAGTACCCTCATTCTCACAGTCATTAAGAAAACCCATGAAAGAGCTCTGAAGCCTGTTTCTGGGTGGCTGGGAAAGGAGAAAAGGAGAGCATGACCATTTTCTTTTAAACATTCAGATACTACAGTGGTGAGGGATGTACAAGTGTCTCGATGGACAGAGGGGTCTATATGACGATAGATTGATTATACGCAGGGCTGGAAGCACTGCCTGTTAAGGTTGCTCAACGTGTTTAATCATAAAACCCAGTTTTCAGTTGCTTCTAACTTTGCCAAACTTTAACAGTTTGGGCTGAAACTTTCCATGCCAGGTGTTTTCTTGGAAAATTTCAGCCCAAACAGATGAGCCATTACTGAAAACAAGGCTAGGAAATAGGTTTTGCCCATGTTTTTTTTTTTTTTTAAAATCTGGTGACTTTTTTTCTTTGAGAAGGTTTAACACCCCCATGCGTGGGAGCAGGCACTTGAAATTTGACAGGGCAGTAACCTTTTATCAGCAATGTGTCTTTTTCTGTCCCCAGGAAAATCCACATAAATTTGGCTACGTGATAAGCCTTTGCAAGAGGGTAGTTGGCACATGCTCAGTAGAGACTTGCTAGGGCTTCTCCGCTTCGTTCCCTGAAGATTCTGTCCCCACTGAGCATGCTATGGGCTGAGGCTGAAGGGGGCTGAGCAGGGCTTTGGCTGCAATTGTAGTAACAGTGCTGGGTCTGGACACCAAACTGAGAGCAAGGAGCCTGTCTCTCCTGAGCTCTCAAAACCCCCGTTGTTGAGCTAAGAGTGGAGGAGGAAACTGCGTAATTCAAATGCAGAGAGGCCAAGAGCTGGGCCTTGGGGTGAGGAAAAGTGGGACAAGGAGCCTGAGAGGGTGGAGGCTAGAAGAGGAGGGAAAAAGAGACTGCAAGTGCTTTGGGAATGAATCTGAATTGTGTAGTGAAAGAGGCTGTTGTCAGTAGGACCTTGGGTGGACACCCCATCTCCACACTGGCATATGAGGGTTAATAGAGCCCTACAGAGGCTGTGTAGGAGATGCAGCCAATAAGAGAGAAGCTGCAAGGAATAGCCAATCCAGGCCCATATAAGAAGAGTTGCAGGGAGGAGCAGGGTTAGTCACTGCCTGGAGCTCAAGGAGAGAGGACTGGGTGCCTAGCAGGTAGGTAGAATCTAGCATCCTGGACAGAGCAGTGCTGAAGGGGACCATGGGAATGAGGCAGCTCCCGGCTGGCTGTAGGACTAATATGCTGAGGCCCTGAGGTAAGGGCGAAGAAGGTGCTGGGGCCATGGGCAGGTGGCCCAGGGAAATGTACTGAGAAGTTGGAGGGGATGCAGCATGTGGCTGCCATATACAAGGTCCCTGGGTGAGGACCTGGAGCAGTGGTGGGCCCGGGTGGGGAAGTGGCTGGACTGCAGTACAAACCCTAGAAGGGCGGAAACACAGATGATGGAAAATGTGTCTCAGAAGAGGCAGGACTCTAAAGGAAGAACCAGGGGGTGTCTCATGGTGATGGCAGTTACGTGCTGCTCTGAGGAACTGGATTCTGTCCCTGCCCTGCCACTAATTTCCTGAGTGCTGTTGGGCAAGTCACTCACACCAAACTCTTCATAGTGGTCACTAACTGGGTGTTCCTCATTTTCTGGGGGCTGACTCGAGACGCAAGGGTCTGATGTGCAGAAGTGCTGAGCACTCAAGGCTGTCTCTGCGTTCTCTGGGAGCTGTGCCATGAACATACTGAATGCTGTATGTTGCTAAGCACTGCGAAAAATCAGGTTCTAGGGGTCTCAAATTGAGCACCCCAAATTAGTGGATACTCTTGACTTTAATCTCTGTGTGCCTCAGCTCCTCATTTGTAAAAGAAGGATAATAATATTCTCTCAGCTCACAGGGGAGTTCTGCAAATACGTTCGGTCCTGTTTGTGAAGCATTCAAATAATACAGTGATGAGCACCATGGAAAAGCCCCTGAGGAAATTCTTAATTCTGCCTTCAGAGCAGGGTGGGACTAGTGTTCGTAAACAAGGCCTGGAGCCACACATTGAACAATGAGTAGAAAACGATACTTTGAATAGCTGCTTATTAAGTGAGCACCATCCATCCTGTGCACTGATTGAGGCAGGGTCCTGAGGAAAAAATACTCTGTGATAATGTAGTTAAAGAGGGAGTATAATGTATATGGACCAAGGGGGCCGAATTAAAATTGTACAGGCAACCTTATTTCTGGCATTTCCTAATTTTGGAGTTGTCTCACATTTAAATCATGATGCAGTTAGTTGGCTTATGTAAAACGGGCATTTTGATAATGCCTGACACTCAGAATTTAGTTGAAACAATAATTCGTGGCCGTTTGTTTGACACTAGCATCACCAGTTCTCAAACAGTTTCCACTTTGATGTAGGAACCAATTGTTCGGTTTTTTTCCAGAGTTCAAAACTGGTCAGAGTAGATTGGCTTCACAAGAGAGTGTATTGGGTTTAATTTTAGTGAATATACTGGTCTGGCAGCCATATGCATTATTTATTCTGCGTTGGCATTTTAATGACTACTCTTCATGATTATTAATTACAGATTTTTCAGCATTTATAGTGATATGGGGCCTGATTCTCATCTCACTCACACTAGTTTTATATCCATGTAATGACACCTACTTCAGTGAAGTTACTCTTGATTTACAGTAGTGTCAGAAGAGAAATTGGGCCCCTGGTAATAAATGGCATGAATGAAAAGAGATGCACAGTTTGCTGGGGATTTTTCTACAAATAAAGAGTAAATATCACACGGGTTACTCAGTAAAGTCACAAGTAAATGCAGAAGATATTAATGAAAAATGATTCTCTTAGTCTGTAAGGGCTGAAAGTCATTTTTTCATTAATACTTTATAAATTAGAAATACCTCCTGAATAATCCTTTCATTATTACAGCTTTGTTTCATGTTCTCTGTCTGTTTCAGTCTTGACTGATCAAGCTTACACAGTGGAAGCTATCTGGCTGGAAAAGATTGGTACAGGATGTACTATAAGGATTATGGTTTAATCTAGTGAATCCAGATGCTATACTAGGAATAATGTCAACGGGTGCCTATTACTGGCATATTTATATTTGTCCATATCCCTCACATTTTTATTTTCATTTATCACTGTCATAAACAGATAGCTAAGGGTTAATGTCTCTTTCACCTGAAGCACCTGACCAGAGGACCAATCAGGAAACCGGATTTTTTCAACTTTGGGTGGAGGGAATTGAGTGTCTAAGGTCTTTTGTTTTCTGCCTGCCTGCTTTCTCTGAGCTTTGGAGAAGTAGTTCTACTTTCTAGTCTTCTGTTTCCAAGTGTAAGGACAAAGAGATCAGATAGTAAGTTATATGGTTTCTTTTCTTTGGTATTTGCATGAATATAAGTGCTGGAGTGCTTTGATTTGTATTCTTTTTGAATAAGGCTGTTTATTCAATATTCTTTTAAGCAATTGACCCTGTGTTGTATCATCTAATACAGAGAGAACATTTGTACTTATTTTTCTTTCTTTTTATATAAAGCTTTCTTTTAAGACCTGTTGGAGTTTTTCTTTACTTCAGGGAAATTGAGTCTGTACTCACCAGGGAATTGGTGGGAGGAAGAAATCAAGGGGAGATTTGTGTGTTGGATTGCTAGCCTGACTTTGCATTCCCTCTGGGGGAATAGGAAAGTACTTTTTGTTTCCAGGATTGGGAACAGAGAGGGAGATTCACTCTGTTTGGATTCACAGAGCTGGTGTCTGTGTATCTCTCCAGGAGCACCTGGAGGGGGGAAGGGAAAAAGGATTATTTCCCTTTGTTGTGAGACTCAAGGGATTTGGGTCTTGGGGTCCCCAGGGAAGGTTTTTCAGAGGGACCAGAGTGCCCCAAAACACTCTAATTTTTTGGGTGGTGGCAGCAGGTACCAGGTCCAAGCTGGTAACTAAGCTTGGAGGTTTTCATGCTAACCCCCATATTTTGGACGCTAAGGTCCAAATCTGGGACTAAGGTTATTACATGAGTGGCAGCTGGTGGGAGATAGACAGAACCCAGAAGCCAGTAGAAATATTATATTTTTCTTTTCTCTGCTAAGGGCTTTTTAGCAGAGAGAAGCAGTTGGTTTTAAAAGGGAACCAGAGAGAATTTTTTTTTCTGCTCTCTCTCGCAGTTTGTGGCTTGCATGTTAAGGGTCTTTTGTCATGCAATAGCCCTCCCATTAGGAGGCAAGTACCGGCACTTATATGCATGCAAATAAAGTGGTTTTTCTGGTTTCCCTTCATTGAACATTAGCTAGAGAGAGAAAAGGAAAATTAACTAAAGGCACTGTTGCTAGGCAGACTTCAGGAGGCAACAGAGAACCTGCAGTTCAGAAGATAAACACCGGAGGGCACCCCAACACAAGAAAACAGGAACCATGACTTCTAAGGCAAAAATTGACGCCGAAGAACAAATCAAAGAAGCTGAACACAGGCGACAACTGGAAATAAAACAAAAAGAGATGGAGATGAAAGAAAGAGAAGAACAGATCAAAGAGGCAGCACACAAAAGAAAACTAGAAGAAGAAGAGATGGCCTACCGAAGGAAACAAGCAGAAGATGAGTTGGCCCACAGAAGGAAGCAAGAAGAAGAGGAGGCGGCCCACCACCGAGAAATGGAAAAACAACAAAAAGAGAATGAAGAGAAGGAAAAACAGAGAAAACATGAACTGGAGTTGGCAAAAGCTGGGCTGCCTGTGCCAGCCAACCCTAACAACCCGGCACCAAATATTGCTCCACAGCACAGAAAATTTCCCACCTACAAGGCAGGTGATGACACCGAGGCCTTCTTGGAAAATTTTGAAAGAGCCTGTCTTGGGTACAGCATTCCCGAAGACCAGTACATGGTAGAATTGAGGTCACAGCTCAGTGGACCTTTAGCAGAGGTGGCAGCTGAAATGCCTAAGCACCAAATGAATGACTATAAACTTTTCCTAACCAAGGCCAGATACAGGATGGGGATAACCCCAGATCATGCCCGTCGGCGCTTCAGAACCCAAAAGTGGAAACCAGAGGTGTCATTTCCCAAACACGCCTACTACATTGCAAAAAAACTATGAGGCCTGGCTAACAGGAAACAACATTCAAACCTTGGAAGAACTGAACCTCCTCATACAAATGGAGCAGTTCTTGGATGGTGTTCCTGAAGACATCACACGGTACATACAAGATGGAAACCCCAAGAATATCGCTGAGGCGGGGGAGATTGGAGCCAAATGGATGGAACTGGCAGAAAGCAAGAAAGCTACTGTCAAGGGGAACGATTACCCCAGGGGGCACACAGACCATAAACCCTACAACCGAGGACAGCCAAAGACCCCACATACCACCCAAGTAAAGCCACAGATACCCTACCCTTCAACCTCACCAGTCTCCAGTAACTCACCTCGGCCCAGTGACCCATCAGATGGAAGATGCTTTAAGTGTAATGAACTGGGACATATCAAGGCCAACTGTCCCAAGAACACCATGCGAGTGCAATTCATTACACCACCATCACCCCAAAGATCCCCAGGCCCGGATGCCTCTCAAATACCCTTGGAGCGAAGGGAAAATTTGAGAGTGGGCGGAAAGAAGGTTACTGCGTGGAGAGACACGGGGGCACAAGTGTCAGCTATCCACCAATCCTTCGTTGACCCCAAATTCATCAACCCAAAGGCCAAAGTTACAATTTACCCCTTCATGTCACAAGCTGTAGACTTGCCTACAGCTGAACTGCCTGTCCAGTACAAAGGCTGGTCAGGAATGTGGACTTTTGCAGTCTATGACAATTATCCTATCCCCATGCTACTGGGGGAAGACTTGGCCAACCAGGTGAGGCGGGCCAAGAGAGTGGGAATGGTTACACGTAGCCAAACCAGGCAAGCTTCCAGACCCATTCCTGTTCCTGAGCCGTCCACAGAGGCCCCATCTGTGTTACCAGAGACCCAGACAGAGGTAGTGGACCCGGATTCCATGCCAACCACTGAAACAGCCACAGCACCTCCAGTCCCAGGCCCGGAACTGGAACAGCAACCAGCACCAGCAAGTGCAACCACATCTTCAAACTCAAAGCCAGAGGGCGCCAGCGAGCCAAAACTGGCAGAAGCAACAGACAGCCATACCCAAAAGGCTCAGCCAGAGCCTGAAATACCCTCAGGTGCACCAGCGGAGAGCGGTTCACCAGCAACGGAAACAACCCCATCACCTACATCGCTTCCAGAGGGACCAAGCCCAAGTCCACAGTCTGAGGAAGAACTGGTGACCCCAGCCTCAAGGGAACAGTTCCAGACTGAGCAGGAAGCAGATGACAGCCTTCAGAAAGCTTGGGCGGTGGCCCGGAGCACCCCACCGCCTCTCAGCTCTTCTAATCGATCCCGGTTTGTTATAGACCAAGGACTTTTATACAAGGAAATTCTTTCTGGTGGACACCAGGAAGAATGGCAGCCGCAAAAACAGTTGGTGGTTCCAACTAAGTACCGGGGGAAGCTCTTAAGCTTAGCCCATGATCATCCCAGTGGCCATGCTGGGGTGAACAGAACCAAGGACCGGTTGGGGAAGTCCTTCCACTGGGAGGGGATGGGCAAGGATGTTGCCAAGTATGTCCGGTCTTGTGAGGTATGCCAAAGAGTGGGAAAGCCTCAAGACCAGGTCAAGGCCCCTCTCCAGCCACTCCCCATAATTGAGGTCCCATTTCAGCGAGTAGCTGTGGATATTCTGGGCCCTTTCCCAAAAAAGACGCCCAGAGGAAAGCAGTACGTACTGACTTTAGTGGACTTTGCTACCCGATGGCCGGAAGCAGTAGCTCTAGGCAACACCAGGGCTAACACTGTGTGCCTGGCCCTAACAGACATCTTTGCCAGGGTAGGTTGGCCCTGCGACATCCTTACAGATTCAGGGTCTAATTTCCTGGCAGGGACCATGGAAAAACTGTGGGAAACTCATGGGGTGAATCACTTGGTTGCCACCCCATACCACCATCAAACCAATGGCCTGGTGGAAAGGTTCAATGGAACTTTGGGGGCCATGATACGAAAATTCATCAACGAATTCTCCAATAATTGGGACCTAGTGTTGCAGCAGTTGCTGTTTGCCTACAGGGCTGTACCACATCCCAGTTTAGGGTTTTCACCATTTGAACTTGTGTATGGTCACGAGGTTAAGGGGCCATTACAGTTGGTGAAGCAGCAATGGGAGGGGTTTACGCCTTCTCCAGGAACTAACATGCTGGACTTTGTAAGCAACCTACAAAGCACCCTCCGACACTCTTTAGCCCTTGCTAGAGAGAACCTACAGGATGCTCAAGAAGAGCAAAAGGCCTGGTATGACAGACATGCCAGAGATCGGTCCTTCAAGGTAGGAGACCAGGTTATGGTCTTGAAGGCGCAACAGGCCCATAAGATGGAAGCCTCATGGGAAGGGCCATTCACGGTCCAAGAGCGCCTGGGAGCTGTAAACTACCTCATAGCATTTCCCAATTCCTCACTAAAGCCTAAAGTGTACCATGTTAATTCTCTCAAGCCTTTCTATTCCAGAGACTTACAGGTTTGTCAGTTTACAGTCCAGGGAGAGGATGCTGAGTGGCCTGACGGTGTCTACTACGACGGGAAAAAAGACGGTGGCGTGGAAGAGGTGAACCTCTCAACCACTCTGGAACGTCTGCAGCGGCAGCAAATCAAGGAGCTGTGCACTAGCTTCGCCCCATTGTTCTCAGCCACCCCAGGACGGACTGAACGGGCATACCACTCCATTGATACAGGTAATGCTCACCCAATCAGAACCCCACCCTACCGAGTGTCTCCTCATGCCCAAGCTGCTATAGAACGGGAGATCCAAAACATGCTACAGATGGGTATAATCCGCTCATCTACCAGTGCATGGGCATCTCCAGTGGTTCTGGTACCCAAACCAGATGGGGAAATACGCTTTTGCGTGGACTACCGTAAGCTAAATGCTGTAACTCGTCCGGACAACTATCCAATGCCACGTACCGATGAGCTATTGGAAAAGTTGGGACGTGCCCAGTTCATCTCTACAATAGACTTAACCAAGGGGTACTGGCAAGTACCACTAGATGAACCTGCCAAGGAGAGGTCAGCATTTGTCACCCATGCGGGGGTGTATGAATTCAATGTCCTTCCTTTCGGCCTTCGAAATGCACCCGCCACCTTCCAGAGGCTGGTAGATGGTCTACTAGCTGGACTGGGAGAATTTGCAGTTGCCTACCTCGATGATGTGGCCATTTTTTCAGACTCCTGGCCCGAACACCTACTACACCTGGAAAAGGTCTTTGAGCACATCAGGCAGGCAGGACTAACTGTTAAGGCCAAAAAGTGTCAAATAGGCCAAAACAGAGTGACTTACCTGGGGCACCAGGTGGGTCGAGGAACCATAAACCCCCTACAGGCCAAGGTGGATGCTATCCAAAAGTGGCCTGTCCCAAGGTCAAAGAAACAGGTCCAATCCTTCTTAGGCTTGGCCGGATACTACAGGCGATTTGTACCACACTACAGCCAAATCGCTGCCCCACTGACCGACCTGACCAAAAAGACCCAGCCAAATGCAGTTAAGTGGACTGATGAGTGTCAAAAGGCCTTTACCCAACTTAAGGCAACGCTCATGTCTGACCCTGTGCTCAGGGCCCCGGATTTTGACAAGCCATTCCTAGTAACCACAGATGCATCTGAGCGTGGTATAGGAGCAGTGCTCATGCAGGAAGCAACAGATCACAACTTCCATCCTGTCGTGTTTCTCAGCAAGAAACTGTCTGAGAGGGAAAGTCACTGGTCAGTCAGTGAAAAGGAATGCTATGCCATTGTGTACGCCCTGGTAAAGCTACGCCCATATGTTTGGGGACGGCGGTTCCAACTACAAACTGACCATGCTGCACTAAAGTGGCTTCATACTGCCAAGGGGAACAACAAGAAACTTCTTCGTTGGAGTTTAGCTCTCCAAGATTTTGATTTTGAAATTCAACACATCACAGGAGCTTCTAATAAAGTTGCTGATGCACTCTCCCGTGAGAGTTTCCCAGAATTCAGTAGTTAAAAAGTGTTCTTAAAATGTAGAAGTCTGTTAGTTATATACTTAGGAGTATATGTAAAGGTGTATGTGTTGTATTAATCTGTTTATTTTCAAGTTCTAGAAGGAAATCGCCGCCAGTGAGCTTCCCCACTGTCTGCAATTTGGGGGGCGTGTCATAAACAGATAGCTAAGGGTTAATGTCTCTTTCACCTGAAGCACCTGACCAGAGGACCAATCAGGAAACCGGATTTTTTTCAACTTTGGGTGGAGGGAATTGAGTGTCTAAGGTCTTTTGTTTTCTGCCTGCCTGCTTTCTCTGAGCTTTGGAGAAGTAGTTCTACTTTCTAGTCTTCTGTTTCAAAGTGTAAGGACAAAGAGATCAGATAGTAAGTTATATGGTTTCTTTTCTTTGGTATTTGCATGAATATAAGTGCTGGAGTGCTTTGATTTGTATTCTTTTTGAATAAGGCTGTTTATTCAATATTCTTTTAAGCAATTGACCCTGTGTTGTATCATCTAATACAGAGAGAACATTTGTACTTATTTTTCTTTCTTTTTATATAAAGCTTTCTTTTAAGACCTGTTGGAGTTTTTCTTTACTTCAGGGAAATTGAGTCTGTACTCACCAGGGAATTGGTGGGAGGAAGAAATCAAGGGGAGATTTGTGTGTTGGATTGCTAGCCTGACTTTGCATTCCCTCTGGGGGAATAGGAAAGTACTTTTTGTTTCCAGGATTGGGAACAGAGAGGGAGATTCACTCTGTTTGGATTCACAGAGCTGGTGTCTGTGTATCTCTCCAGGAGCACCTGGAGGGGGGAAGGGAAAAAGGATTATTTCCCTTTGTTGTGAGACTCAAGGGATTTGGGTCTTGGGGTCCCCAGGGAAGGTTTTTCAGAGGGACCAGAGTGCCCCAAAACACTCTAATTTTTTGGGTGGTGGCAGCAGGTACCAGGTCCAAGCTGGTAACTAAGCTTGGAGGTTTTCATGCTAACCCCCATATTTTGGACGCTAAGGTCCAAATCTGGGACTAAGGTTATTACAATCACATGTTGCAAAATGCAGAGATCAGTGGGCCAGCATTTCCACTGGTATAAATAGGTGTAACCGGTACACCTAGGCTGAGTCATGCCTGCTGAAATGCAAAATAGAGAAGTGCAGTAATTTAACCCCTTCCAGCTGCAGTCTCTCCTACCACATTCAAAACAGTACATGGCCCCTAAAGTGCATCTGTCCTAGAGAACTGGATCATTTCAAAGCTAAATGTTACAGTTCACACAGCTTGAGCTTCAAGCAATTAATGTGTCTGCGCTCAGCAATCTGGTTTCTGCAGCTCAGTTGTACATAGAAGGCGGCCCGCTTTGCCTCCAGCATTTATAATGGTGTTAAATATATAAAGTGTTTTTAATTTATGGGTGTGGGGGTGCACTCAGAGGCTTGCTATGTAAAAGCGGTCACCAGTACAAAAGTTTGAGAACCACTGATTTAAGCTGCCAGGCTCATCTTTTGCAGTGATCGCTTGGTGAGAAGTGTTCACCCACAGGCGACAGGAGACTTTTGTCTCATCATTTTTCTGTGTGAAATCATTTGAGAGTGTGGTGATTCTCTAGTTTCACCCACATAGTAGTTGTTGGGGCATTTGATGCACTGGTTGAGTTACACCACGTGTTGTGATAAGCATATGTCAGCTCCATGCACATTGAAAGGTGTGTTGTGAGGAATATTGACCATGATAGCAGTGACGGTAGGGCTGCAGATTTTGCATCTGTTATAGCAGGCTCTGGTGCCACTTTGAGTTGGTGTGTCGTGGTCTGTGGGGAACTTGTTTCTGATGATGATCTGGGTGAGGTTGATGGATTATTTGAAGGCTAGAAGAGAGGGAGGTTGGGAATATCTTTCAGGATGGGTCCCCACCAAGTATGGGTTGAAATTGTTTGATATCCTGTAGGGGTTCCAGTGTGGGGTTTTAAGCAACAACTAATGGTGTGCAGTTAGTGGGTTTTTTCCTGTATTAAAACAGATTCTCTTGCGGAATTAGGGTGGTCCATTACATGATGTGATCTACTTCTCTGGTACAGTGTCCTTGTTTGGTGAAGGCTTGTTTGGTGCAGGCTGTTTTAAGTGTCTTAAGGTGAACATCCCAGACCTTCTCCTGAAAGCTTATTCTGTGTTATCTGAGGCCATGGCTGTAGATAATAGGTTTCTTGGTGTTTGGCATGGTTGCTGGATCTATGAAGGTAGGTGTGGTGATCTGTGGGTTTCTTGTATATAAGTTGTCTGTAGGGCCATTGTTGAAGCTGATTGTGGTGTCCGGGAAGTTGATGCTGGTGGTTGAATTTGTAGTGGAAATCTGAGGAAGTTTGGGTCATCTGTCCAGAGGTTGAACATATCATTAATGTATCTCAGATACATCATCTGTTTCTGGTTGCATTCTTCCAGAAATTCTTCTTGAGGTAGACAGCCAGTTCTCTGGGGCAGGGGTGGTCTCTCACTGTGTGTATGTGCAGCATCTAGCACAGATGGGGCCTCAGTCTCAGTTGTGGCCAGTAGTAGGGACTCCAAAAGAAATAATAGCCTATCTTTGTGCACAACAAATACACATCTCTGCGGCTGACAGTGCAGGAAAGTGCCTAGAATGTATTGGTTTTCTGGGTAGGACTGGAAGGGCTAATCACTTCTGCAGTGCACCCACTCCCATGCAAACATGGGCTGCATCAGCTTTAGCTGTGATTTAGGACTGTGTCTGGAAACCTTAGCTCTAGTGATAGTGCCGTGCACTGGCATCCATGTGCCATATCTCTGATATATGGAAAATACATTCTCAAGGTCTTTAGTTTGCTACAACTGGCTTCTAAATTAACCCCACAGAGACAAACTGCTGGTGCCAGCAGCACCACATCTAATCAAAGCAAGTCATGCTTTTAAATTTTTCTTTGTGTAACCCCCACACCTCCTGCGTGTGGTGTTCTTTCCCACCTAGTGGCACCGAGACCACTTAGAGAGAGATTGAGTCTGCTCAACAGCCTGAGCTAACAGCCAGTTGGCTTGAGGCTCATGCAGTAGAGGCTCATACACTAAGCTTCAAAAGTCCCAGGTTCAATCATGCCTGCCACAGACTGTGGTCTGTTGGCATTGCATTTGTGAATGGAGGAGATGGATTTCTCCATGTGACGTGATATTCATCATTGTGGAGGGCAAATTGTGGAGACCTAAGAGGCATCTGGTCTTTCCATGATGCAGAAGGGAGTCTGTATGCAGGGCCGGCTCTAGCAATTTCGCCGCCCCAAACACGGCGGCACGCCGCTGGGGGCGCTCTGCCACTCCCACGGCTCTGGCGGACCTCCCGCAGGCATTTCTGCGGACGGTCAGCTGGTCTTGCAGCTCCGGTGGAGCTGCCGCAGGCGTGTCTGTGGGAGGTCCACTGGAGCCACTGGACCAGAGGACCGTCCGCAGCCACGTCTGTGGCAGCTCCACCAGAGCCGCCTGCCGCCCTCCCAGCAACCAGCAGAGCGCCCCCCATGGCGTGCTGCCCCAAGCACGTGCTGCCCCAAGCACGTGCTTGGTGCGCTGAGGCCTGGACCCGGCCCTGTCTGTATGGCACAGAACCTGTTTTTCTCTATGCTGGTTGAGTTTAGACCTGACTTGGTTCAAGAGAGCCTGTGTGGAAGCAGATTCCTCCAGCTGCTGTATAATGTGTGTGCTGTGCTCATGTTTTATAGATGTGATGTCAAGCCACGTCCTCGTCTAAGAGGAGGTGAACTGGGCTAACCAATGGGATAATCCCCTATTCCTGTTATGCAATTTTAAAACAGGCTGGTAAGTTCTGGTTTCTTTTTTTCTTTTCATGTTCCCTTCCTGGACAGGGAAAGCAATACACAATTCCAGCCAGTTATGCAAGGCTTAACCATGTTGGTGAACTCCTGTGCGTGGTTCCATTAGGCCCAATAAGGTGACTTGTGCGAGTGAGCGATCCCTGAAGCGAGTAA
Source organism: Gopherus flavomarginatus (assembly GCF_025201925.1). Classification (NCBI taxonomy): domain Eukaryota; kingdom Metazoa; phylum Chordata; order Testudines; family Testudinidae; genus Gopherus; species Gopherus flavomarginatus. Next base: position 130,490,738 of record NC_066619.1, read on the forward strand.
GATTTGCACAATGGTGTAAGTAGCCCTGTGAGTAAGTAGGAATGCTATCCAACAGCCTGCACAGGTACCTAAGACATCCAGGATAACTTCACTGTGTGAGGAGTTCTGGTGACCTTCCCTGGGAGTTCAGCGGGTGGAGTGCATGAGGGTTGGGGCATTGTCTAGCAATCTGGGCAAGTACCAATACAGTGAGGTGTTGCAATGTGCTCTAGTTCTGTGACTCCTGCAATAGAAAACACGGTTCTGAGCCTGAGATTGTGACTCCGACTCCTTGATTCTCCCCATGCTCTGGTGGAGGAAGTGATCTGCACCACCCCTATGCCTGGCACCGATTCCTTCCCCAGCTTGCTGGCCACACACACCTGTATGGGAGAGGCAGTAGCAGGCCATTGAAAGTGGTTTCTAGTGAGGGTCCCGCAGGGGTCTGTTCTTGGCCTGCCACTAATCAGTATCTTTATCAGTGACCTGGAAGAACATATAAAATGATGGTTGGCAAAATGCCCAGAGGAGACAAAAATTGATGGAGTGATAAACAATGATGGGTGCAAGCACAGAGGACTTGTGCCTCCTTATGCTGGGAGGCCACGATCTAAAGGGGGAGGACACGTGACCTCCCCACACGGCTCCTCTGCCCAGTGGATCCCCCTGCTCTGTGCCCACCAGAGTCACCTGAGGGGGAAGGCTGACTGTGTCCTTCTCCCACTGCACCTCCCCCGGTACGTTTGGCTGCTCTCCCGGGTGGGGAGCGGGACGGAGCGACTTCTCATGTGACTGAAGCTGGCCACTCCGGGTCACTGACTGCGCAGTGCGGCAGCTGCCTGAGAGAGCCTGGCTGGGGCAGCAGCCCCCTCTGCTCCCCGCCTGAGCCCAGCTTCCAGGGACAGGGGCCGAACCAACTGAGCACGAGCTTCTGATGCAGGGCTGTAGCTATAAGAGCTAACAGGGTTATGTAAGCAGGAGGATATCAAGTAGGGGCAGAGCAATGATAATACCTCCATATATGGCACCAGCTACACTCTTCCTGAAATACTGCGTCAGCTTCTGGCATCCGCACTTTAATGCCTAAAACATCCGTCAGGTCTTCCTACCAAACACCTCTAAGATCCAGCCTTTCTTCTGCATCCACATGGCTAAAACTCTTACCCACGCTCTCCTCTTGCATTTCAACTGCTTGCTTCCTCTGTGGCCTCAACCTATTCTGTTGTACCGCTTTCATATCCATTCACAATACTGCAAAGATAACTTCCCTAGCTCCTTGCTTTGAGTATGTCACTCTTCTTTTCGTTCCTCGCCTGGCTCCCGCTTCCTTGCTGCATCAAAGTACCTGGCTTCACTTTTAAGGTCCTTCACAGCCAATCTCTGCCCTTCCTGTCAGCCCTCATATGCTGCCAGTTCCTGACTCACCTCCAGTATTGATCCCAGCCTTCAACACTCACTGATTCAATTTTCAAATGAGTGCCTCTGCACTCTGTCCTCAAGCCACCCCAATGTGTGGAGGAGCTCCCCATAAACATCTGCGCTGTCACTATGTTGCTCTGCTTCGTCTTGCTCCTTAGAACTGTCTCTGCTGTGATCCTTGCAAAACACTCCGTGCCTAGGCTTCTGGTGCAGTGGGGCGGTCGCTTGTCATGCTGACCTTTATTGTCTCATTGTTACCTGGTGCTTCCACCTGTCTTCTGCTTAGGTTGTCAGCTCTCTGCGGCACAGGCTGCCTCTTATTCTGTGTTTGTACAACCCCCCGGCACCACGGAGCGCTGGTCCCTGGCTGCAGATACTACACCCTTCACTGCAGCTCTGTCTACATAGTTTATCCAAGAGATGGTTAACAGGTGACTAGATGAGTCTATAAATAGGGAAGAAGATTTCTGAGGTAGAAAGCTTTTTAATCTCCTGGGCAAAGGCGTAACATCCAATTGTTGGAAGCTGAAGCTAGATAAAGTCAGACTAGAAATATGGCCCAAATGTTAAACAGGGAGGGTTATTAAGCTTTGGAACCACTTACTCAGGCATGTAATAAATTCTCCATGACCTGAAGTCTTTAAATGAAGCCTGATGACTCTCTAAAGGGAATGGCTGAGTAAAATTATACATCGTGGTGGTATTTGGGAGATCAGCTCATATGATCACAATGATCCCTTCTGGCCTGTGAAGTGGCTACCTGGAACTGCAGAGGAGTAAGAGGACCCTTTGTGCATCTATGGACCTGCGGAGATGCCCACCTCTAGGCATGCATAGTTTGATAGGTTCTGTGCAGGCCTGCAATAGCCAAAGCATGCAGCCATTCTCGCAGGTACTTGTCCATCCATCTGTCTGAGTTGGGGGCTGCTGCCTGGCTGTGCTCAAGGCCTGCCCGCTGCCAGTGCAGTCCTTCATTGTGCCATGCTGCATGAGGCCACGAGAGCTGCTACTCCTGGGCATGCAGGTTGGTGCAGTGAGCCACATCTTGAGGCTACTGTGTCTCCGTCACTCTCTGAGCAGCGGAGTTCCCAGCCCTGGTTCTAACAATGCCCTGCATAACAGTGTTCTGAAAGCTGCAGTTTCTATAAGGTGGAGCTATCGGGGTGACAGCAGAGAGGAGAAGGGTATTGGTATATTCTGTGTCACTGTTTCAGTTTACATTATCCCTAAGCTAATCCTTCCCACACCAAACTATGCAGCTTCATACCTTACCAAGCCCGTACTTCTGAATGTAGACGAGAACTCTGCTGTTCCTTCCCTGCCTGGCTGAAGCAGCCTGTAGCAGAGCTACACCCTGCTCTGTACAAGGTTACTGAACAGGTTCCTATTGCTATTGGCTTGTAGTCAATGGGGAGCCCAACCTGAAAGAATTTTTTTTCCCCAGCCCCCCTCTTCTGGCCTTCAAACAACCCCTCCTCCAACCTCTCCAACCTAATAATCAGAAGTGGCTCCCCACAGATCAGAACACACCAATTCAAAGCAGTGCCAGACTCCGCCAGAATAGCAGAGGCAAAACCTGCAGAAATCTCTCCATTGCTACAATGATCAACGCCCTCCACAACACACCTTTCAGGATCCATGAGTACTACACATGCCTATCACAACATGTCTTGTATCTCCTCCAGTGCACTAAATGCTCCAACAACAACTATGTGGGTGAAATAAGACAATCTGCAGAAAAGGACCTGGGCATTACAGTGGATGGGAAGCTGGATATGAGTAAACAATGTGCCCTTGTTGCCAAGAAGGCTAAGGGTATACGGGGCTGCATTAGTAGGAACATTGCCAGCAGATCGAGGGAAGTGATTATTCCCTTCTATTCGGCACTGGTGATGCCACATCTAGAGTGATGCATCCAGTTTTGGGCTCCCCACTACAGAAAGGATGACGACACATTGGAGAGAGTCCAGCAGAGGGCAATGAAAACGATCAGGGGGCTGGAGCACATGGCTTATGAGGAGAGGCTGAGGGAACTGGGCTTATTTAGACTGCAGAAGAGAACTGTGAGGTGGGATTTGATTGCAGCCTTCAGCTACCTGAAGGGGGGTTCCAAAGAGGATGGAACTTGGCTGTTCTCAGTGGTGGCAGATGACAGAACAAGAAGCAATGATCTCAAGTTGCAGTGGGGAAGGTCTAGGTTGGATATTAGGAAATACTATTTCACTAGGAGGGTGGTGAAACACTGGAATGGGTTACCTAGGGAGGTGGTGGAATCTCCATCCTTAGCGGTTTTTAAGGCCTGGCATTACAAAGCTCTGTCTGGGATGATTTAGTTGGGGTTGGACCTGCTTTGAGCAGAGGGTTGGACTAGATGACCACCTGAGGTCCCTTTCAACCCTGATATTCTATGACTCGCTATGCCCTCGAATGATCTCACACAGGAAAATAAGACAAAAAAGATCTATCATCTGTGGGTGAACTCTTTTCACAAAGCGATCACTGTCTACCTCTCCATCTTCATCTTCAAAGGAAACCTGCACAACCCTTTTTCAAAAGACAAGCCTGGAAGCTTAAATTCATAACTCTGCTAGGCATAAAAAATCAGGGACTGAACAAAGACCCTGGATTTATGGCTTATTACAGCAATCTGCAGCCTACTAACCGCCTCAGTCCTATGACTGCGAGGTACTAACAAGCCACTCTACCTTGAATGGTCCGTTTACAATATGTGTTAACTACTTATGCTAAACAATCCGTTCCACCTTGTATTTGGCTGTGGTGCATGGAGTACCTTTCCCAGACCAGACGAAGAGCTCTGTGTAAGCTCAACAGCTTGTGCGTCTCACCAAAAGAAGTTGGTTCCATAAAAGATATTCCCTCACCCACCTTGTATCTTTAATAACATGAGAGTCTGGCAACAAGAGATGGTTTAGAAAAGATATTTGAGAAAGGTGGCGAGCCACTCATGCCCTTCAACTTGAAAGCAGCTGCTGTCTAGGCAGAAAATAGCCTGATTCAGCAAAGCACTTAGGCCATGCCTACACTGCCACTTATGTTGGCAAAACTGATGTTGCTCGGGGGTGTGAAAAAACATATCTTACAGAAGCAGAGCTGCATCAGTACAGCTGTGCCGCTGTAAGCTCTCTAGTGTAGACGTAGCCTTAGACACATGCTTTAAGTGCTTTGCTAAATCAGATCCAAAGCAATGTGGATGAACAGCTTCTCCTCCTATGAGGCAGATAAGGTGATGCAAGCAACTTTAATGGCATCCCCTATACAAAATAATTTCTCTAATTTACACAGCTGGTAAAGTTGATCCCTGGGAATGGACACTTAGGAAGAGAGAAGATAAATGGTTTCATGCAATGCTAGTCTGTTAATCAACCAGAATTGAGGCTGAAAACATGGTGCAATTGGTAACCTTTTTTGGACCTCATGACCCTCAAGTCTTGGGCAAAAGCAGAGATTCCAGTATTCTCCAGACCCAGGACTCTTGCTGCCATTGTTCAGTCTAGAGTTGTTCTTATTTTAATTGAATGGACGCCCTATAGGTGTCTTAGGGTCTGAATGTCCCCCAAGTTTAGGTTTGTTTGGATCTGGGACCCTTTTCTAATGATCAGTGCTGCCGGAACTGCAAAGGGGACCTGTCTGGGAAGAGGTCATTCCTGATAAGAGCTAATGCCCTCACAACATCTGGAGCATTAGGCAAAGAGCAAAAGCTTTGTTTCTAAAGGATATAACTGGTTAGTTGACCTCCTTTTATAAAATAAATCTTTCCTACTTTGGCTCATGTGCACAGATATAGAAATTTAAATTCACTGGGACAGACAGGATGACATCCAGGAGATAAAGTGCTTAAAGAAGTGCTCTGAAAGGAAGTTATCATCTAGGTATTTTAAAAACCTTTGCCCAAAAGGGGCCTTATTTTCTGGCATGCCCCAAAACCTGTTTCTGTAACTTTCCACTCCCCATGTTATCCGTGGGCTAGAGGACAAGATGGATGATTTTTGAAAATAGTAGAGTGTCATTCCTCAGGTTGGTAGAAAACCAAGAAACTATCGTTATTGTAAAAAAATGACAGCCAATAACAATAAAAAGAGGGTGGTGTTGTGTCGGTAGATGCAGAGGACAAGGATCAGAGGCACACCATAGTTCCAGGGGCTGGAATCTAGTGGGTAGACACTACATATGCAGTCAGTTGTCTAGGGAATATATTGTATTTATATACAGACTGTTTCTGCAGGAGTTAGATGCTGTTCTATACAATGAAACCCTCCTCACTGTGGAGAGGAGATTTTGACTTGGATTATTTTGCATGCTAAAGTTCACCATGGGGCATATCTTCCTCCCGCAAACTCTGCCAGGCCTTGGCTAACACAGAAAGGTTTGCTAGCACTTGCTGCAGCAGCTCATGCTTTAAGATTCCCTAGGTCCCAGATTTGACCCCTACTGCCAGTGACCCACAGGGGGCTTCATGTTACATCTACACCCACTCTGCTGCAGCCGGCCCTTTACCCTGCTCACTCTCTCTGCGTCTTGCATGCACCGACTAAGGGCACTCTGCCCCCTCCCACCCTCGTTTGCATGTTCAGAAGCCAGCAAGAAGCAGCTGCTGCTGCCACCTAGCTGTTTGGCAGGGAGGTTGGAGTACCAGCCATACCAGTTCTTGTAGACAGACAGGCACGGCCGTCTCTGCACACTGGTGCTCTTGTATATTGGGGTGCTGGAGTTAGAGGTGCTGGGGATGCAGCATCTTGGAGTGCTTTTCCTCATATATGGGGTTTACAGTTTGGTTCAATGGCATTCCACACCCCCACTATACAAATTGTTCCAATGCCCCTGTTGCATATTGCCTCATAGAGCCATTCCAGAGTGGCTCCAGAAATAGCACAGGGTCCATAACTACAGCTTTGAGGCTGGCTCTGAGAATAACACACACTTATTAATTTGCAGTAACACATGGTTCATAATCTCTTTAAATGTACAGTGTTTTTATGTAAAATCATTAAAAAGCTACATAATTAATCAACACCTTCCTCATGTTGTCAGGGACATCTGTGCATTTAGAGTGGTATTAGTATTCCGAAGTGACAAACCCATGTGTTAGCGTTCTGCAAAATCCCTAATCCAAGCCGTTCTGTTCTCAATTTCCATTCTACAGCAGTCTGGTTAAGAGGCCACATGCAGTCCCATCACCATTGACAACAGCAGCTGAATTCGTTACCTTGATGAGGTTATGCCCATGAAGCAGAATTGCTGCTGACTTACCACATCGATTATCTGCAGCAAAGAAAGTTGTAGCTCAACAATAAGAGGTTGGGAATCATTCACTACAGGGCGTTCAAGGCGATTGTAGTTCCTCAACAGTTCTCTGTACAGACGCCTTTGGTTTTCACCCTGCTGGGAAACTTTTGGAGGGGAAAAAAAGATGGTGACATAAATCATCCAGCCCGATCAGAAAGTCATTTTATTTTTGAATTCTCCATAGTTTAATTTGATTTTCTAAAACAGAGAAGCAGATTCCCAGAAAGTAAAGACCTCCTCAGGTTTGCCCATATCTAACACATCTTCCATTCTATGGTTGCATAAAACATTGTGCACTGCATGTGTTTCTATCACAGAGCAGCCAAAGAGCTAGGGGTATATAAGCTGGCTAGGAATCTTTAGTGCCACATGACAAAATACGCAGCTGAAGCTCTTGACATCTCTCAAAGGCGGGAAATCCCACACAACAAACTGTTTTTAGATTTCACCGTTTCCAGGTGTTTCCTCTTTTTTGGGGGGCCAGGGGGGCGTTCAACCATATTTGTGTTTTGAAACAAAACATTTTAAAAAGTTAAAAATATTTTTTTCCTGGACGAAACTATTAGTAGAATCCTGCCTGAATTTGCAAATAGTTCTAGAGCACTGGAAAATACATTTTTTTTTTAAGGGAAAAACCAGGAGTCAAAAAAAACCTTGGCCCAGCTCTGAGTGGCTGTATTGCAGGGCCAGCTCTAGCCATTTCGCCACCCCAAGCACGGCGGCACGCTGCGGGGGGCGCTCTGCCGCTCGCCCGTCCCGCGGCTCTGGTGGATCTCCCGCAGACATGGCTGCAGAGGGTCCGCTGGTCCCGCGGCTCTGGTGGACCTCCCTCAGGCGTGCCTGGGGATGCTCCATCGGAGCCACAGGACCAGCAGACCCTCTGCAGGGACGCCTGTGGGACATCCACCAGAGATGCATGCCGCCCTCCCGGCGACCGGCAGAGCGCCCCCCGTGGCATGCCGCCCCAAGCATACGCTTGGCGTGCTGGGGCCTGGAGCTGGCCCTGCTGCATTGTGTCCTGAAGCCTGAGAGCTGGCATTACATTGGCATTTATATGTGTGTTTATCCTATCTAGGATAACTGTGGAGTCCTTGTTATCACTGGATCTGATTGGGCCAGGCCCTCTGTGACCATGCAGTGGTCTTGGCAGTGCTCACAGGGGCTGGGCAGAATTGCAGGCTTTGTTCAGGGGAGGTCATAGAATACGAAGGTCATCTAGTCCAACCCTCTGCTCCAAGAGGGTCAGTCATCAAACAGATTTTTACCCCCAGTTCCCTAAATGGTTGCCCCAAGGATTGAACTCGTAACGCTGGGTTTAGCAGGCCAGTGCTCAAAGCACTGAGCTAGCCCTCCCCTCAGGTGAATGCATGCTATCGAGATGTTCCTGTAGGGATGCTGCAGGGGGTGGGAAATAGAGTTATCACTTCACTTCCCCACGTGCTAACTAGCATACCTGGCTTCCCTGAAGTCAATGCCCAAATTCCCACTGATTTTCATTGGGGCCAGAATTTCATACCAGGGCTATAGCAGCTAACAGCTATGGGAAGTGTTATTTCTGTCAGTGTCTTCCCTGCTGCCCCTCAACACAGGCCTGTGCCAAACAAGCACAGTCTAGCCCCAGAGAAATGGCTGATCCTTCTGAAAATCCTACAGCTCTTTGCTTCGATAATCTGCGTAGCCTCAACTGCCATATTATGGAATGAAATAGGGTTTTTAAAGTCCTTGTACTGGTTTTTTAACATCTACTTTCTTTGGGTGCTCCTCATTTGTATGTTATGAGACAGCGTAAATGGAAGCACCAATCTACCTTCTGAGAGTCATTCATAGTTTTGTATACCTCCACCATATCCTCCTCCCAATTTCATTTGTTTCTAATCTGTGAAGTCTTTCCAGACCTCTAATTTCTTTTGCTGTTTTTCACTCTGGATCTTTTCTCTTTCTGCTAGCAGTGCAAATCTTTTTTTTTTTTTTTGAGTTAGTATGACCAGAATGAAGCACAACATTTGAGGGGAGGGGGCTCCATTGATTTGTACAATGGCATTACAATAATGTCAGTATTGTACTTACACCCTGATCCTGCAAAGACTGAGCCCTGTATGTAAATTAGTTTCACTGGGACTATTCATAGTCAGAAGGGTACATCAATACATTAAAGATTATGAGGCCCTTGGACACTAAGATAATGGCAGCCACATAAGTATCTAAGGCCTCTCTACACTGGTGAGGGCGGGATCAATCTAAGTTACGCAACTTCTGCTATGTGAATAATGTACCAGAAGTGGACGTACTTAGATCGACTTACTGTGGTGTCTTCACCGCGGTGAGTCAACTGCTTCCACTCCCCCGTTGACTCCGCCTGCACCTCTCATGGCGGTGGAGTACAAGAGTCGATGGGAGAGCATTCAGGTATCGATTTATTGCATCTAGACCCAATAAATTGATCCCCACTGGATTGACCACTGCCTGCCGATCCAGCGGGTAGTGTAGACATATCCTAAAATAGATAAATCTTTGCAGGGCTGATGTCATAGAATGCAGGCTCTTCGGGACAGGGACTGAATTTTCATTCTACGAGGGTTCTGGGCCTAGTACAATAGGGGCTCAATCCCAGATTGGGGCCTCTGGGCTCTATTGCACTACAAATTAATAAATAACTATCATGATAATTCTCTAGTTTTAGTGCAGTGTGACTCCTTGGCTGCTTTTTGATGATCACTGCACATTGAGCAGATCTTTTCATTGAGCTGTCAGCAATGAAACTAGGGCTTGTTCCTGAGTGATTACAGCTAATGTCTTTTTTTGGCAATCCAAATAAATTATGTCAGCCTGTGATCCTTTATCCAATTTTTTGTTAACAGGCTCAAAGAATCCTAGCAGACTGGAATCACAGCTTTAGTTACAAATGCCATGCCTGTTTAAGCCAGCAATATCATGTAGTCTTATACATCTATTACTAATTATTGTACCAATTAATTTCTCGGAGGCTGAGGTAAGGGACTCACAACAGAGTCTCTGCTCTGTATTTCCTAGAATCACTCTTAAGGTGGTGTTTGTCTTGTTTTTTGAGAGGTACGCCTGCTGCACTCCTCTGTAGTAGCTGACTGAGAGAGTATATAGCTGTTTCATTCAAGAGTTCTGCAGGAACACACGATGATATCCTCTGATCCTGGTAAGCTATTTTAATTTAAATTGTCAGATTGCATCTATATCTCTTATGGTTGCCACCTTGGTCTTGGACAGTTCCACAGCTTCATTGCCTGAAAAGACTAGTTCAGAGTTAGATATCTTCACCAATGTCTTCTGTGGTGAACAGCTGTGCAAAGAGATTGTTTGTTTAGTTTCTATGTCATGTCTGGAATACTCTGATTCTCTTACTCATAGCTCAGCAAACCCACTGACTTTCTTGCAAGTTGCCATCTTCTGATATGCTTGAAAAAGATCTTATTTGGTTCACATGTCTTTGTCTATTTTCTTCTCAAATTCACTCTTAACAGCCTAACTTACATTTTACCTGCCATTACATAAGTTCCCTTCTATTGGCTTCACCTAAGCTCATAGACTCATAGACTTTAGGGTCAGAAGGGACCAATATGAACATCTAGTCTGACCTCCTGCACAAAGCAGGCCACAGAACCCTACCCATCCACTTCTATAACAAACCCGTAACCTATGTCCGAGTTATTGAAGTCTTCAAATTGTGGTTTGAAGACGTCAAGCTGCTGAGAATCCACCAGCAAGTGACCCATGCCCCATGCTGCAGAGGAAGGCGAAAAACCTCCAGGGCCTCTGCCAATCTGCCCCGGAGGAAAATTCCTTCCCGACCTCAAATATAGTGATCAGTTAACCCTGAGCATGTGGGCAAGACTCACCAGCCAGCACTCAGGAAAGAATTCTCTGCAGTAACTCAGATCCCATCCCATCCAACATCCCATCACAGACCACTGGGCATACTTATCTGCTGATAATCAAAGATCAATTGCCAAAATTAAGCTATCCCATCATACCATCCCTTCCATAAACTTATCAAGCTTAGTCTTAAAGCCAGATATGTCTTTTGCCCCCACTACTCCCCTTGGAAGGCTGTTCCAGAACTTCACTCCTCTAATGGTTAGAAACCTTCATCTAATTTCAAATCTAAACTTCCTAGTGTCCAGTTTGTACCCATTTGTTCTTGTATCTACATTGGTACTAAGCTTAAATAATTCCTCTCCCTCCCTAATATTAATCCCTCTGATATATTTGTAAAGAGCAAGCATATGCCCTCTCAGCCTTCTTTTGGTTAGGCTAAACAAGCCAAGCTCTTTGAGTCTCCTTTCATAAGGCAGGTTTTCCATTCCTCGGATCATCCTAGTAGCCCATCTCTGAACTGTTCCAGTTTGAATTCATCCTTCCTAAACATGGGAGACCAGAACTGCACACAGTATTCCAGATGAGGTCTCACCAGTGCCTTATATAATGGTACTAACACCTCCTTATCTTTGCTGGAAATACCTCGCCTGATGCATCCTAAAACCGCATTAGCTTTTTTAACGGCCATATCACATTGGCAGCTCATAGTTATCCTGTGATCAACCAATACTCCAAGATCCTTCTCCTCCTCTGTTGCTTCCAACTGATGTGTCCCCAATGTATATCTAAAATTCTTATTATTAATCCCTAAATGCATGACCTTGCACTTTTCACTATTAAATTTCATCCTATTACTATTACTCCAGTTTACAAGGTCATCCAGATCTTCCTGTATGATATCCCGGTCCTTCTCCATGTTAGCAATACCTCCCAGCCTTGTGTCATCCGCAAACTTTATTAGCACATTCCTGCTTTTTGTGCCAAGGTCAGTAATAAAAAGGTTAAATAAGATTGGTCCCAAAACCGATCCTTGAGGAACTCCACTAGTAACCTCCCTCCAGCCTGACAGTTCACCCTTCAGTACGACCCGTTGTAGTCTCCCCTTTAACCAGTTCCTTATCCACCTTTCTATTTACATATTGATCCCCATCTTTTCCAATTTAACTAATAATTCCCCATGTGGAACCGTGTCAAATGCCTTACTGAAATCAAGGTAAATTAGATCTACTGCATTTCCTTTGTCTAAATAATCTGTTACCTTTTCAAAGAAGGAGATCAGGTTGGTTCGGCATGATCTATCTTTAGTAAAACCATGTTGTAACTTGTCCCAATTACCATTGACCTCAATGTCCTTAACTACTTTCTCCTTCAAAATTTTTTCCAAGACCTTACATACTACAGAAGTCAAACTAACAGGCCTATAGTTACTCGGATCACCTTTTTTCCCTTTCTTAAAGATAGGAACTATGTTAGCAATTCTCCAGTCATACGGTACAACCCCTGAGTTTATCAATTCATTAAAAATTCTTGCTAATGGGCTTGCAATTTCATGCGCCAGTTCCTTTAATATTCTTGGGTGAAGATTATCTGAGCCCTCTGATTTTGTCCCATTAAGCTGTTCAAGTTTGGCTTCTACCTCAGATGTGGTAATATCCACCTCCATATCCTCATTCCCGTTTGTCATCCTGTATTTTTCATTTTTTTGAAGGTTGCCTCTAAGGTTTCAATAAACTCTTGGGCCTTACCATGTGCCTGTCCATTCTATCTTCTTCCCATTGTTTAGGGGTAAGCATGACTCTGATTATGATTGCATAAGTGCTTACAATCAGAGTGGAAGCTCCTCACTTTTTATGTCTCCTTAGCTTCGTTTAAACTCACTTGTGTTTCCCCCTTCCTGCCCCCCAAAAGGTGCCCTGTGCTAGTGTTTGAAAATCCTTCTATCCACAACAATGTAGACTGTACTACCATTGTGGTCCTGTATCTTCATTAAACCAAGCTCTCCTGTGTATTACTTAGGACAGAGTCAAACATATCCTCTCCTCCTGCATCCTCCAGACCTAGCTGTTCTAGGAAGCAATTCTTTATGGGGTTGAGAAATTTCTTATCAGAACTGTACCTGTTAATATTTTGGCAGCTGAAGTCCTCCATTATTATCCGATGTTGTGTCCTGTCTCAATGTTGCACCATTGCTGGCACCCACTCAACTTGGAGACCAGCAACATATCCCAGCTATTATATAGCCCATTGTGTTGGGATTTGTAGCCATATGTATGTGCACATTTCATTTTTTATCTATGAAATTATGTAAATCTCCATGCAATTTGGAGCCTGTGGGCTCCTGGCAAATTGCCAAGGCAGCTGTTGGTGTCACAAATGGTTGGCCTGTCTAATCAGGCTGTCATCTCTTTTTGTTGCGGTAATCGCCGAGCATGAAGAGAGGTGAGATAGGGGACAGATTAAAATATATTTTTAAAGAAAAATTAGACCAGTATAGTCTTAAATACTCAGTGCTTAGGTCACCAGGGAGATGATTGGTTTTCTCTCTTCCTAAAGCCCTGAAAACTCCATGGTATGAAGTCAGAATGAGCTAAATTTTGGCATTTCTCTATAACAGGAGGTTGTAACTTCTGGTTCTGGGGACTGGTAGTGAGATGCAGGGAGATTCTTCTCTCAAACAAAAATATGGCCCCTGGTCTTCGGGACTGAATCTTTTTTCCGCTGGCCAGTATGAAATTGCATCCAAAATAACTCTTCGAAGAATGGTAAAGTTGAAAAGTCAATTGCTCAAAAGTGATGCCAGACATGAGGTGAAACCTTCATTCACTTCCCTTGTGCAGATGCATTGTGGTACAATCTTGCCTCACATGACACGGGAAGTGTATAGCAGAACCAGGAATAGAAACCAGAGCTCTTAGGTCTTGGTCAAGGGTCTTTAAGCACAAGAAAATGGCTTCTTTCACTGTCCATTGTATGCCCTAATCAGGCAGGGGTGCTATGGAAAATGTGATTATGTAATTAAACACTGTATCATAATGCATACTGACAAGGGGGCTGATTTCAAGTTGTACAGTCAACCTTAAATCTGGCATCTCCTGGCATTACAATGTTTGACTTTGCAACATTAATGGCCTTTAACATAGGGGTTTTTTAAATACAATTTTTTTTTAATAAAGAAAGCTGTAAAACAGTAATACCATTATATAGAATCACATTGACACCTGCCTGGGTTATTATCAGGAACTGAATGCAGGACTTTTAGATCTACAACACAGACTGCTACCATTAGAGACAAAGGAGTAACTGGTAGCAGTAGTAGGTTGTTATCCTATATGTGGACTAGCCTTTGTGGGGTGGGGAATACAGTACATGTTATACTAGTGCTTTACTTAGCCATTTCCCAGACAGCAGTAGAACAGCCTGAATGAGAATTTCCGGGTCCTAATCTTGGCTTTTTCTGTGCGGTGTGGTTACCAAGCACATCAGTTTGCCCTGTTCTTTCTATAAGGTTGAGTGGGTGGGACTATAGTCTGCCATATTATATCTGCATGTTTTCCAGCTTTGCCAGAAGTGCCCATGCCCAACCTTGCCATTACCGCATTGTGGGAACGATAGTTGTCTCCTTCTATGGTGGAAGCAATAGGCCTGGCTCAAGAAAAAGGTCTGGCTACACCGAAATATTACCACCAGTCAGTAGAAATACTGACACTTTGGGCTGTTGCTGGCTTCCAACCAAACACACCTTCCTTTAGGCGATAGAGGCGACTGCTGCTGTTGTTCCCCACATGGAGCCAAGCACTGGGGTGCCTATGAGCAGGCTCAGAGCAGATGAAAGGTGGTGGGAGCTGGGAAGTCCCCTTGGTGCATATGAAGGCAGTGAGGCTGGATTGTGCCCAGTGCTGTTGGAACATTCCGAGATTTTAGCAGCAAGACAAACCAAATCTGAGCATGTGCAGAGGCTTCTAACTTTGCCAGATCTGCGTGGATTTTCTGGGAGGAGCACAAGGTACCCCTTTGACCCTAGAACCACCCCTGTGCCACATTTCTAGTTTTTGCTCCAAAGCACAGAGGCACTGGAGCTCTTCAAAGAAATGGATTGGAAAAAAGTTAAATGCTGGCAACAAAATGTATTTTCTCTTAACTTTCTTCATGGAAATGGCTGACCCATTTTTGTGATTTTTTTTTTAAATTCAGCCTCAAGCAGAGAACAAGCTTGGGGTGGGGAGGAGTCTGACAGAGTTAAACAGCTGAAAACATTCTTATAACAGCAGCAAAGAGTCCTGTGGCACCTTATAGACTAACAGACGTATTGGAGCATGTATTCACCCACAAAAGCTCATGCTCCAAAACGTCTGTTAGTCTATAAGGTGCCACAGGACTCTTTGCTGCTTTTACAGATCCAGACTAACACGCTACCCCTCTGGTATTCTTATAACAGAAAGTGTCAGGCAACCTTAACTATAGGCAATGCTGTAGGTAAAATAGACGATCCTAAAGGGTTCCATGGGGAGAAAATACTGACTGCTAATGGGCTCTTTAATCTAATGCCTAAAAGCTGTCGCTGGACAAATTCAAATTAGAACTAAGGCACAAATGTTTATCAGTGAAGGTGATTAACCATGGGAACAAACTCCCAAGGGGAGTGGTGGATTCTCCCTCTTAATGTCTTCAAATCAAGCCTGAGAAGAAATGCTTAAACCAAACACAAGTTACTAGAGTAACTAGGTAAAATGTGAAGGTCTGTGATATACGGGAGACCAGATTTGATCAGCTAATGGTCCCCTCTGGCCTTAAACTTTATGAAGTTAGTAAGCAAGTGTGACAGAGTGCAGGGAGTGAGTAGGTGAGCCAGGACTCTGATGCCTTAGGCCACGTCTACACTACCTGCCGGATTGGCGGGTAGTTATCGATCTATCAATTTATCGCATCTCGTATAGACGCGATAAATCGATCCCTGAATCGACATCCGTACTCCACCTCGGCGGGAGGAGTAAGCGGAGTCAATGGGGGAGCCGCAGCAGTCGACTCACTGCCATGAGGATGGCCAGGTAAGTCGAACTAAGATACTTCGACTTCAGCTATGCTGAAGTTGCCTATCTTAGGTCGATCCCCCCGCCTCAGTGTAGACCAGGCCTTAGAGGTCAATTAGTGCCCCAGGAGAAGCTGATTGGGAGTAACGAACTGAATTGGCCCATCAGTCCAGGGCTGATAAGAGGCACAGGAAAGAAGTGCAAAAAGAGAGAGAGGAGGAACAGGACTAACTTTAATTAATCAACTGGCCTCCTAAGCTCAAAGGTTGTGGACTCAAACCTCTATAGGTGTCTCGCCACTAGAGGGAAACAGAGCCGCACTGTGCTAATGTGGATTGTACAGAAAATGCTGACTGTCCTACTCTCAAATGGTGGTTCTGAGGCTTAATTCACTGGCATATGTAAAGTGCTTTGAAGGCCTGGGGAGATGATGCAGTAGAAACGGTCGGTGGTGGTGCTACTGGCTCAGGTCACATTTAGTCTAGTATGAGTTGGCAGCAACAGCGTCCCGG